>NC_086447.1:669053847-669371625 GCF_028390025.1 Pseudophryne corroboree
AGAAGGATTGAATGAAATACTTTGCATGACCTAGAAGCTTGTTAAACTTTCTTTTTTTTTTTTTTGTCTCTTGCAGAAATAGAAAACTCTCCATCTGGATAAGATCACTGGTAAACACTAATTCGGCAAATGGGAGGTGGCTGTCTCTGTGCAAATGGACGGGCTCAATAAGGCATTGAGTGTCAGGGTGCAGACTTCTTTGCAAAATTGGAAAGGTCACAGTAGCTAATCTTACATAGTGTGCTATTGAACATCACAAGAATAGTGTTAGGCGCAGAGAACAACAAGTGGAGAGGTTGAGGATGGTAAGTATACTGGCACATACAGGAAAGACCCATCAGTCCAAACCCCAGATCCCTAATGGTCAATAATATGTTACACTTGTAGGAAGGAAGGGCATTTTGCCAGAGATTGTAGGAGTAGTAGGACACATAGTCAATATAGATCCCCTGGACAGAAAACACAAGCCACATTATTAAACACATAGACGGGACCAAGGGACATATAGTAAGGAATCATTAGCCATATAGAAAACACAGATTCGGTTAATGGGAAGAACAGAATAAATGCAACTTACTAATGTTACATTTCACTGTTCTAGATGCATGTCCATCACAGGTAGAGAAAATTATCTCACAGATACCGGGTTCCCTATGAACTTAGGATGGACAGGACACTGGATTGATGGCTGGGATAGTCCCAGTAGAGATAAGACACACAGAATTTTTTTTTAAGGGGAGTAGACCAAGTAGAGAATCACTTCCCCGTAGTGCCCAATCCAGTTGTCAAATTTTTATAAAATCTTCTCCACCTCTACAAACTCATCTGTCACCAACCTCTATTCTGTTTTTCTATAGTTTCCTCTTCATCTTTTGCGTTCACACAGGGTGGTACAATACATGGACCCAAGTACAGTTCAAACTCCACATGCCTAGGTCCTTCAGAGTTCTGCCCAAACCCAGTATATCTCAACAGCACGATGACATCAGTATTACTGCAGTGTGCCTTGTCATGCACAAAGGGTGGAGAATGGGAATACTGGTGAAGGGAAATTTTGTATAGACACTGATATGCCTGTTGGTGAATGGCAAACCTAACATTTTCTTTTTCATTTTCTTCTTCTTTCTCTCCTCTAGAGATGTTTCTTTTTTTCTTTTTCTTTTTTGAGTTATGATCATGGTACTCTACACTGCAAACACACAATAGTTAAATTAAGATACAAAAAAATTGTGTTCCCTTACAGGAAAAGGCAGTCTGGAGAACAAAGGGGTATGGCCAGGAGTCCTCAGGACTGTGGGCAGGTGGACACAGTAAGCCAGTAGCCCCCAGAGCATACCTTCCAAGTCTAGCTGAGGTGGCACACGGTCTGACTCATCTAGGCAAAGAGGGTAGGTGCAGGCTGATGAGAGTCTACTGGTGTGCGCCAGGATTCTATTCTCATGCAGGTAAAGAGAGCAATGACCTGTCTTGCTTGATTGAGGAAGAATATTGGTAAAGCAATACCAACAGAGCCATCCCATATCCCTCCTGCAGATGGATCTTTTCAGGAAATACAAATCGACTTCGTACAGTTAACACCCTTTAGGATTTATTGTTATGTATTGGTGTGCACTGATGTTTTCTCAAACTGGGTAGAGGCATTTCCTGCCGCCACGGATGCTGCTGTGTTTACTGCAAAAAAAAAATTGCGCAGAAATTTGTGTGTAGATAATGGTACCCCTAGAAGTAGGAGCAAAGCCTGAAATTGTACTATTGTGATCATAGATACTGCCACTAGTATTATGTAGCTTCGGAACCACTCCCAGATCTTCACTCAACGAATCACCCTCTTCGAAATTTGTTGTTGTTTTGGTTTTGGTATTTGTGTTTTTTTTGGGGCTGTTTTTGGAAGATAACCTCATGTCATGATTGATCCGCACAATGATCAGAAATACACCAATGAGGTGACAGTACAGTACCTTGTTGAGATGAGCCAGCATTTGAGAACTTGACAAAAGAACTTGAAACTGTTGATTGCTGGTATGCCAAATGCTAACTGTCTTGATTGTGAACCAAGAGACTGTGTGATTGTTCTTATGCTCAGGTTGCCTAATAGACAGGTGGGAAGGACCATACCAAGATTTGTTGACAGCACTAAAGGTCGCCAAAAGAGAGACTTGGGTCCACTCGTCCCACTGCAAGAAGGTCGCTGACCCGGAGAGAACTCGTGACAAAGTAGTTTACTGCTCACATTCATCGAGTTTGTGAACTGCGTGTTCGAAGTGAACTGTGTGTTCAAAGAGCAAGGTGGAGAGCAAAGTGAACCGTGTGTTCCATGTGAACTGTGTGTTCAAACAGCAAGGCAAAGAGATCGCAAAAGTATCACCAGAGACTCTGTTCCGTGAAGACTGAGAGGTGGCACTGTTGAACACTACCTGAGCGTACTAAAGGATTGCAAAAAGACCAGTCATTGTAATTGATTTGTTATGAACAAGAGTTGTTTTGTTCTATTTCTCTTTTCTCTCTTTCCCGCTGACAAACATTTTCTTTCAGGATATTCTATTTTTGCGAGGTTTTATTATGAGGAGTCGAGTGTGGGACTGGAACTGGTTCTCTAGGAAGGAGTGATATCCTTATATGATCCCAGGATTAGCCGATCAGTTTGTTAAAATCAGAAAAATCAAAGGTCTAGTAGTTATGGAGTTCAGAGGTAAAAAGGAACAATCAGACAATGGCTATTCACACATTGCAGATAAAGAGCTCATTAATATATGTGGAAGAAAGGTTTATGAGTGGCTCTCCCCGAACTCCGAAGGTTTATGTTATTTAGGAAGGACACTACTTATAACCCTTGTTCAATGATTAAACAGACCTAGCATACGTTCCAGAAATGGAAACAATGTTCAGAAAATGATAGGAATATGTAGATCATGAAAATTTTATATGTCACTGTCACAATTTGTTTGTGTCTTCTTCACCTACCCAGCAGAACCTCAATTGAATCCAAACATCAGTGTACAGAGACGTAGGTACATGTATGTGTGAAATGTTCATCGCATATCAGACATTATAGGCCAAAGCACTGTCCCAGCATACTCTATAGGTTGAATGTTGTTCCACACCCAACCAGTGGTCCCGTGACCGCCGAGTGCATATAGAGGATGTCTCGTCCTCCTCCCTGTCTTCCCCAAATATGGTCAAGTGTCTGATTTGCGAAATGCATACATACTTGTGTCTAGGTCACCGATTATGGTATGAAATTTTTTTTCTTATGTTAATAATTGATGGCAGTTATTGTTTACTGCCAAAGGGTGGACTGTCGAAGCCAAAAAAATATTACGTAAAGAGAACATACAAACTACACACATATAAGTGGCTATACTTGCAAATACGCGCAGCGAGCACAGTAATATATGGTAACACACGCATTTACACGGACATGCCACAGAGATGGATTCGACACTTATTTCATACAGTACATAATTATAATAATATCAAGCGCCAGACATCATGATGATTTAGAATTGTAAATGATGGAGTGGTGTCATGTATGTTTATTATTTGAACGAAACCAGATAGACCTGTCATGTTTACTATTGAAGCAACCAGATTGATGTGTAGATTCATTTGATGCTTGTTGTGAAGTTGTGGGACATTGCAGCGGATAATTATGATTACATGTATGAAAGCTAAAAATCACTCTTATTAGGACAGTGGACAGGAAGCTCAGACCAGCCCCTTTGGATGTCCCCAAGGCTGAACCTGTTCAGCATCTACAAAGAAACTAGTGACTCATCATTAATGAGAGAGTCCCCTACCCAAACTAGATATCACATTGCTGATTACACAGGAGCTCAGTGGCTTTTTGGTCTCAGAGGATGATGTACCTGCTGCCAGTTCAGTTCCTGTATTTATTTACAGAGAGAGAGAGAGAGAGAGACATAAGATGCATTGGAGGGAATGGTAATTGTATCGCTGGCCTGTAAGTGAAACTGTATGTAATGGCATGTAACTGTATGTAACTGTATGTAATTGTATGTTTTAACTGCTTACTGTGTGAGTGTAACCATGCAACTATAGGTATACTGTACTTTGTAATATATATTGAATCCATATCCTTTTAATAACAAATATATACATCAATGAGCTTTGGAACTCAGATAATGTGTGGGTGTATTGTTTCTCTTATGGGATGCAGTGTTTTGCGATGTATAGCGCACATTCATGGGATATGGTAATAAGAGATGCAGGCATTTACAATATATATTAGAGCGGGCATTTTAAATATTTGTGAGAAATCAATTTGGCATTCTTACCTGTATAGTGTCAGTGTATGTGTGTGTGTGTAAGGATCCCTGTATTGTGTCAGTGTGTGTGTGTGTGTAATGACCCCTGTATAGTGTCAGTGTAGGTGTGTGTATATATCTATATCTATATATATATATACAGACTATTTTTTAAAATACACCCTCTACTTTAAAAGTGCAGGCTCGTTGGGAGTTGAGGGCGCCCCAGAGATATCGGTGTACCAGGCCCCAAAATTTCTGTTGCTGGCCCTGCTCATCTCCCCGTGTCTGACAGCCTTAACACCCCCCGTCTCTCAGCCTCATTCCCCACTTATTAACCCACCAATGTGTCAGCCTTACAACCCCAACCCCCCCGAGTAACATGCAGTTAATCAGCAGCCTCATCGCTGGTGAATATGTACTCACGCTGCACCAACAGGATCACTTCTCTGCCCTCCAGCTTTACTGGATCCTCCTGACTAGTCCCGCCTCCTTTCTGTGTCCTGCTTCCTTTAGGTGTGTACACGGGATCCGGTAATAGGTCGATCGTAACTATGTCGACCACTATTGTTCGACAGTAACTAGGTCGACAGGGTCTCTAGGTCGACACGTTCTATGTCAACAGGTCAAAAGGTCGACATGCGTTTTTCACAATTTTTTACTTTTTGGGCCTTTTTTCATACTTAACGATCCACGCGAACTACGATTGGTAATAGTAACCTTGCCCGAAGCATGGCAAGCAAAGCGAGCCATGCGAGGGGACACGGTGCACTATTTGGGGTTCCCGGTCACTGTATGGAGAAAACGACACCAAAAAAAATAACAAAACTCATGTCAACCTTTTGACCTGTCAACCTACACCATGTCGACCTGGAGACCCTGTCAACCTAGTTACTATCGACCAATAGTGGTCGACCTAGTTACTGTCGACCTTGCATACCACAACCGTATACACACGGCAAGATAAATCTGTAAGATTTTGACTATATAGTCAAAATCTTATGAAAAGTTAGTGCATATCTCAAGCTGTTAGGCAGATTGTGATACAGTTTTGAACAAAAAGAATTTGGTAGAATGTCAGGGGAACTCCTTGTAAATTGAACTTCCTGCTGCCTCTCCCTAACACCACTGGAACTATAGGAAGTGGATGGGTGTAGGAACTTGGCGCTGGAATAGGAAAACATCTAAAGCTGATGATTCAGCTGGGAAAGTTATTGTTTTTGGGTGAAAGAGATGAATGGATACTTATCTTGATGATTTTCCGGTGAATTTCTGGTCCCTATTGTGAAGATGTCTTCCTCCAGAATAAGTGGGATCATGCAACGGGATGGTATAGAAAACACAATAGATAACAACGTTTTGAGTTAAAGTCCCTCAAAAAATCTCATATATGAAATGTGCATTTTTGATAGTAGATCTAATGAAGTGTTTCTTCAAAGTAAATGATCGTACCTCACTTACATAAAGTGAGTGGGGTTTAAACGTGTAAAGGTTTCTTTTATAGAATGGTACTGTCAGATCTTAAGTGTACCTAACTTACAATAAAGAATATGCATGTAAACTCATCAAGGTATCTTTAGGCTGAGCTGCGTACCGGCACTCACTGATTAATGCGTCCACCGTCTGCTCATAAAGGTATCTTTATCCAATCAGCATTCTTGTTAAAACGCCCATATAAAAAAATATTTATTGGATAAAAACAAATGAAAATTTACAAACAACTGGAGTATTAACCGCGAGGAAAGAGGGCCGCCAGAAAGAGGAACATGTACGACCAGCTAACATCCAGTCCAAATGGACCGGTACCAAAGGAACTAAAATTAAATAAATTGTGAGGGTCGTATCTTTCCTCAATCGTGCAGAGAACAGTCCAAGCGGGCAAACAACTCCTTCCAGCAATGCGTTTCGAGTGAATTCTCTTTATCAAGGCTGGTAATCCAGTCAATATTACACATATTTATAGTAAATAAATGAGTGTCCTGACATTACATCACTTCCGGTTCCGGAATTGACTGGAAGTGCGGGTCCGTAATGAAAAAGTGTTCTTATAGAGTATTTAGATGTAGTGAAATTGGTGTCTGCACGTCCCTAGCATGTGGTGTCCTTTCTTATTTCAATAGCAGTAACGGGGAGGTTTTAATTAGCGATATCCAGCGAATTTCATGTGTGACCGGAAGTGGCCTCCGAGAATCATGGGAAATGTAGTTTGCAGGAAGAAGCGGAAGTCCCATAGACCGCTGTAATCGGCGCTTTGTTGCAGGATTGGGCCGCGACCGGAAGTAACCTTTGGGCATCATGGGGGATGTAGTCTCCATACCAGAAAGGAAGTCTCATAGAAAGCTGTGATCAGCGCTGTGTTACAGAAATATGCCACAATAGGAGATGACCTTAAAGCATCCTGTTACTTTAGTTCCTGTTGGTGATGAAGATTCTGCTTAATGTTCTCCATGTAAAAAGCTGGAAACCGTGGTTTATATCTGTAGTTTTAGTTTTAATCAAATAAAAATAGTTCTCCCTTCATATTATGGAGTGGGTATTATTTGAACTGAAAAAACAAACAAACAAACAAAAAAAACATAAATAAAAAATTGAAATATTAATAAAATAATAAAACAATAATAGTCGAATAATAACACAGGGTTCAATTGGAATTTATCCTAAACAAAAAGGATGATGATTTAAAATGCAGTGATTTTGGAAGAATTCCTTTTAAATATTTTATTTAGAGGAACCATTTGAGTTCAAAGTCATGATTGAGTCCATGCGGACTTAATGTCTTTAATTCAAAGAGGGTGCGCATTTCTGTTTGTGCCAATTTCTTTTCTAGATTTTTATCTTTCCATGTTGTCTTAATATGTTTTAAACCTACAAATCTCTTAATGTGGTTTGTGGAGCAACTATGAACATTTTTAAAGTGGTTAGAAAGATGATGCGTGGTTAATCCTTTTTTTATATTTCTTAAATGTTCTGAAATTCGCGTTTTTAATGGTCTGGTGGTTCTTCCCACATAGGTGAGACCACAAGAACATTCCACTAAGGTAACTACATTGGATGTGTTGCAGGTGATGAAATCTCTAATTTTGATTTTATTATTGTTAATCTGTATTTCTGTATGTTTGCTGGTGGTATCATTAATGTTTCTACATCCAATACATAACCCGCATCTGTAGAACCCCTTACTGCGTATCAGATTCCTTGAGGGCATTGGTAATGTGCTTCTAACCAATTGGTTTTTCAAATTTTTGGATTTGCGATATATGAAGGTAGGCTTTCTGGGAATGATTTCCTTCAATACCGGGTCACGTTGTAGCAAGTGCCAATTTTTAGGAATGACACGTTTCACCTGTGAGTGTTGTGCATCAAACTGGGTGATAAATGCCCATTGGAGATTGTCTTTATTATTGATGGAAGTGGTTTTTGGAATTAGTAAAGTATCTCTGTCTTTATTCTGGGTTTCCTCCATGATGTTATCGAGAATTTCTTCATTGTAACCCTTATCTACAAAATTTTGTTTCATTTGTTCCTTACAGATTTCTTTCTGACTGCAATTTCATTTAATTCTAAGAAATTGACTTTTGACAAAGGTGGTGATGTTGGCTGTCGGTGGGTATATAGGTATTACAGTCAGTAGGTTTTTGAAATGTTTTGATCTGGATGGTTTCACTTTCTATGTAGATTACCAAATCAAGGAAATTTATCTGTTCTTGACTGTAGGCTAATGTAAAATGCAGATTAAAATCATTGATGTTTAATTCTTGAAAGAAGGTATTTAGTTCTTCTTCTCCTGTCCACAGCAGTAAAACATCATCGATATATCAATGCCACTCCATCAAGTTGGTGCACCAAGCTATGCTGTTAAAAATTTGGGATTTCTCCCAAAAACTCATATACAAATTAGCGTAGCTTGGGCAAACTTGGTTCCCATAGCGGTTCCTGTACATTGCAAAAAGAACTCTCCATTGAAAAAGAAGAAGTTATTTTCCAGAATAAATTTTATTCCATCAAGGATGAAGTTCTTTCTTTCCTGTGAATATTCTGATTGGTTTAAAAACCATGTGATTGCTTCCACTCCTTTTGTATGATCTATGCAGGTGTAAAGCGAAGTGACATCTGCAGAAGCTAAATACGTATTGTGTCCCCACTTAAAATTCTTTAATTTTCTGAGGGTGTCTCCAGTATCTTTAAGGTAAGATTGATTTTGAATGACAAGGGGCTGTAAGAGAGAATCTATGAGTGCTGAGAGATTAGAGGTCAAACTGTTGGTCCCTGCAATGATTGGTCTGCCGGGAGGGTAGGTTACACTTTTATAAACTAGGGGGAGTATGTATATGGTGGGGGTAAGAGCATCTAATATGTTGACATACTCAAATTCATTTTTAGTAATTCCTCCACTTTCCAGATGTGTCTGTAGGAGGTGGTGAAAAGTTTCGGTTATTCTCTTTGAAGGGTCGTTCTTCAATTTCTTGTACGTTTTAACGTCTTCTAATTGTCTATAAACTTCCTTGACATAATCTTCCTTATTAAGAATGGCAATCCCGCCTCCCTTATCGCAAGGTTTTATAATTATTTGGTCATCTTCCGCAAGGTTCTGCAGCAGTTCTTTTTCTTTTCTTGTCAGGTTGGATTTCATTTTAGGCTTTTTGAGATGTTCTATTTCTTCCAAAACAACCTTGGTGAAGGTGTGCACAAAATTACCTTTAATATATGTGGGATAGAAGACAGATTTTTTTCTTATTTTCTTTTATTCTTCGGAAAATTCTTGTTCTGTTTGTTCTTCATTAGTGGTTTGATGACTGGTTTCTTTTGTGGCAAAGAATTTCCGCAGTGTTATTTTTCTAATACATTTTTTGATATCGATAAATTTATCAAACTTTGTGTTTGAATTGGGGGCGAATTTGAGGCCCTTTAGTAATATTCGTTCCTCATATTTGGTTAATGTCCTCTTACTCAGATTGAAAATCTGTTTTTTTTTCTTCCATGGTTTCATTATTGATTGGTGTGGAATCCTCATTAGGTGTTGCTCTTTTTTTCCTCTTTTTTAAATGTTTTTTCTTCTTCTTGGTCCCTGCTCGGCATCCTCTCTTTTTCTGTATGATGATGTTTATTGAATTTCTTGGAAAAAAGGTGTCCTCTACCTCCTGTGGGATCTTCTTCCCTCGTCCCGATTCCTGTTTGTTGGATGTATGTCTCTCCTTAGCCTTTCTCCTAAAAAAGGTGATCTTGAGGGCTAGAAAACATCTGGTTCAGGAGTGTTTTTTCTATAGTGATCCATATGTCTAGAGAGTCCTGAATTACTTATTCGACTATTGGATCTTCTTCGGTAAGTAGGATGCCTGTCCTGACGATAATTCCTTGATGACCTATGATGGTCATCGGAATCCTGATCTCTATGGTGATATCTTTGTTCAAAATTTGTGAAAGGTCTTCTTGAGGTGTTATATATTCTTTCATATTCCCACTGATTTCGGTCTCGGCGATATGTAGTTCTTCTTTCTCTGCGGCGGTCTTTAACATAAGGACTTTGTATGTCTTTATTGTTATCTCTTTTATTGTCCATAGGTAATCTGGCTTTTCTCTCTCTGGAACTTGATCTATCAAATGTAATATGAGTATTCTGCCATTTCTTCTTATTCTTGATTATCCCAAACTTATAATAGTCAAAGTCTCTTTGTAATTTGCCCTGCTTTTTTTTATTAGAAATTCAGTGTTTTTCCGAATCTTTTCTGAGATCTCCTTTTCCAATGTTCCATAAATGGGGACCTTATTAAATGGTAGGATAAGGCTCTGAAGAATATCTATCCTTTCACTGGTTTCTTTAAGTTTGGCTGTCCGTTCTTTTAGAATAAGTTCCATGAGGGAAAATGAGCATGTTTCAAGGATTTTTTCCCAATCTGTCCAAAAGGAATTGGATGCGTCCTGGAATGTTGCTGGTTTGTTCATCCTCAGTCCCTTCGGAATAATTTGCTCTGCCACGTACTTTTCTAGGGTGGCTACCTCCCACCATAGTTTATTTTCTTTCAAGAGCCATTCTTCTAGTCTTCCCATTGCTGTTTCCAGATTATCATCAGTCATTTCTATATCCTCTTCTTTGAAATTAATTCTAAATACTTCTTCTGTTCTTTTCTTTCTTTCTTTATTTAAAGGAATTCTTCCAAAATCACTGCATTTTAAATCATCATCCTTTTTGTTTAGGATAAATTCCAGTTGAACCCTGTGTTATTATTCGACTATTATTGTTTTATTATTTTATTACTATTTAAATGTTACATTTTTTTTCCCAGTTCAAATAATACCCACTCCATAATATGAAGGGAGTACTATTTTGATTAAAACTAAAACTACAGAGATAAACCACGGCTTCCAGCTTTTTATATGGAGAACATTAAGCAGAATCTTCATCACCAACAGGAACTAAAGTAACAGGATGCTTTAAGGTCATCTCCTATTGTGGCATATTTCTGTAACACAGCGCTGATCACAGCTTTCTATGAGACTTCCTTTCTGGTGTGGAGACTACATCCCCCATGATGCCCGAAGATTACTTCCGGTCGCGGCCCAATCTTGCAACAAAGCGCCGATTACAGCGGTCTATGGGACTTCCGCTTCTTCCTGCAAACTACATTTCCCATGATTCTCGGAGGCCACTTCTGGTCGCGGCCAAAATTTGCTGGATATCGCTAATTAAAACCTCCCCGTTACCGCTATTGAAATAAGAAAGGACACCACATGCTAGGGACGTGCAGACACCAATTTCACTACATCTAAATACTCTATAAGGACACTTTTTCATTATGGACCCGCACTTCCGGTCAATTCCGGAACCGGAAGTAATGTAATGTCAGGATACTCGTTTATTTACTATAAATATGTGCAATTTTGAATGGATTACCAGCCTTGATAAAGATAATTCACTCGAAACGCATTGCTGGAAGGAGTTGTTTGCCCGCTTGGACTGTTCTCTGCACGATTGAGGAAAGGTACGACCCTCACAATTTATTTCATTTTAGTTCCTTTGGTACCGGACCATTTGGACTGGATGTTAGCTGGTCGTGCATGTTCCTCTTTCTGGTGTCCCTCTTTCCTCGCAGTAAATACTCCAGTTGTTTGTAAACTTTCATTTGTTTTTATCCAATAAATCCTTTTTTTATATGGGCGTTTTAACAAGAATGCTGATTGGATAAAGATACCTTTATGAGCAGACGGAGGACGCATTAATCAGTGAGTACCGGTACGCAGCTCAGCCTAAAGATACCTTGATGAGTTTACATCCATATTCTTAATTGTCAAGTTAGGTACGCTTAAGATCTGACAGTACCATTCTATAAAAGAAACCTTTACACGTTTAAACCCACTCACTTTATGTAAGTGAGGTACGATCATTTACTTTGAAGAAACCCTTCATTAGATCTACTATCAAAAATGCACATTTCATATATGAGATTTTTTTGAGGGACTTTAATTCAAAACGTTGTTATCTTTTGTGTTTTCTATACCATCCCGTTGCATGATCCCACTTATTCTGGAGGAAAACATCTTCACAATAGGGACCAGAAATTCATCGGAAAATCATCAAGATAAGTAGCCATTCATCTCTTTCACCCAAAAACAATAACTTTCCCAGCTGAATCAACAGCTTTAGTTTTTTCCTATTCCAGCGCCAACTTCCTACACCCATCCATTTCCTATAGTTTGTGATACAGATTAGATCCTGATGCGCGCTCCCGTGGGGTCAGTATCGTAGCGCTAGATAGACTGTGCCTGCAAGTCAATCTTGACTATCTAGTGTACTATCTAGTACAAACTATAGTCAAAATTGGCACTTAGTCAAAATCGTACATAGGGGGCCATTCAGACCTGATCACACGCAAACTATTTTTTGCACTACAGTGATCAGGAAGTCACCGCTTACAAGGGAGGGGGTAATTGCTGTGCAGAGGTACGAACGCCTGTGCTGAGAGCTGCACAAACTAAAATTTGTACAGTCTCTGCACAGCTCAGCCACTGCGATGATCCTGGACAGAGATGACATCAGGAACCCTCCCTGGAAACGGTCGGGCACGCCTGCGTTTTCCTGGACACTCCCAGAAAATGGTGAGTTGCCGCCCACGGACGCCTTCTTCCTGTCAATCTTCTTGCAATCGCTGGTGTAATCATTTTCTTCATAAGTTCTGTCGCTGCCCGGCAATTCCCGTCGCCGGCGGCAGATGTGCCTGCACATTGCGGTGCATGCGCATGCGCTGTTCAGACCCGATCCCACGGCTGTGAAAAAAGACAGTGTGTGAATGGGTCTGAATGACCCCCATAGACAAAATCTCAAGCCCAAGTCAAAATCTGTACTATCTGTGCTATCTGGGCTCCGGGGTAGTTCAAGGAAAATCGCATAGTCAAAATTGGACATAGCACGGATCTCACCGTATATACACACCTTTACTCTTCCTGTGGCCTGTCTGGAATCTGCGCTGCGGCATGTTTGCACTGATTCAGAGAGGGGAGGTGTGTGGGGGGGGGAAAGGACAGCTGAAGTGTTGGGGGAAAGGATGCAGCGCTACAAGGCGCACAATGTCCTCCTCAACTGACCCGCGGCCCCACACATCTCAGAGAGAGCATCTTCTTGCGTCGGGGCAATTCCGGCCGGAGAGGGGTCAGGGTACTCACACCCTGTGCCCCCCCTTAAACTGGTTCTGCTCTGACACACTGACACAAAGACATGCTGGCACAGATGCCTACACAGACAGATGCTTCCTGACACCGACACAGACAGGCACTGATACACACAGATGCTGGCACTGACATACTGATGCTTACACACTGACTGAGGCTGACACACAAACACATGCTGACACACAGATGTTGACAGACACTGATGCAGGCGGATACTGACACAGATGCTGACACACAGATGCTTACACACAGGGGTTACAGTCGTTAGGGTGACACAGCTTAGGTCGACAGTGATTAGGGCGACCACTGAAGGTCAACATGCATTAGGTTGACATGGTCAATAGGTCAACGTGGTCATTAGGTCGACAGGTCAAAAGGTCGACATGAGTTTTTCACATTTCTTTCAATTTTTTGGACTTCTTCATACTTGACGATCCACGGGGACTACAGTTGTACTACAACGGTAACCTGTGCCGAGCCCGAAGCATGGTGAGCAAAACGAGTCATGCGATGGGACATGGTGCACCAATTGGGGTTCCCCGTCACTTTATGAAGAAAACGACACCCCAAAAAAGTCCAAAAACCCATGTCGACCTTTTGACCTAGTACATGTCGACCTAATGATCACGTCGACCTAATGTATGTTGACCTTCAGTGGTTGATCTAATGACTGTCGACCTAAGTTGAGTTGACCCAATGACCCATACCCGACACAAAGTGATGCTGACACAGACACATAGGGTGGTATTTAATTATTTTCACCCCCTTCCACACCCGTTCTGTTTCTGCTGATGGGCATGGTATAATCATTTCAGCTTGCTACTCGCGGTATAGTGAAGGCGCCCAACCCTTTATGCAGCTAAACCTGATTACTATGGGCACGATAACGGGGATCACTTTAGAAAGGAGATTGGGTGTGATATATCATTTGAATACCGCCCATAGACGTTGATAGACACAGACTGACACAGATGCTGACACAGTCTGATGCAGACACACAGACTGATGCTGACACAGATGCTGACAAACAGATACAGACACATACAAAATAGGATTTTAATTACCTGCCGGTCAATCCTTTTCTTGTAGTCCGTAGAGGATGCTGGGGTCCAATTTAGTACCATGGGATATAGACGGGTCCACTAGGAGCACTGGCACTTTAAGAGTTTAATAGTTTAGGCTGGCCCCTCCCTCTATGCCACTCCTATCAGACTCAGTCTAGAAACTGTACTTCGAGAGAAGGATTATATTGGTGAGATTAACACCAGCTCACACACAACAAAAAGGAAAGCCAAGCTAACCAACTTGGAGCGATTCAGCAACGGCTGAACCAAAAAACTTAACCAAGTAGCAATGCAGGAATATGAAGCACTGGGCGGGCACCCAGCATCCTCTACGGACTACGAGAAAAGGATTTAAAGGTGTTGGAGATAAGCCTCCTCTAGCAAGTCCCTGCAATCGTCTATATGATACCGGTTGGGTACCAATGCATTGGGAATCCCAGGAAATGGACACCACACACGTAGTTATGTCCACAAAATGAGACTACTTCTACTTTATTCAGCAGGGCATTATATAGAAAAAGGTACTTGCATGAATACTTGATACATGTCATATTTAAAAACATTAATACATCTCTTATCATGGCCTGACATCCCCCTACAGGTCCTTCAGGAGAAGTCTAAACACACAGAGACTGTCTAATAACATGTTTTCAAGACTTATAGCTACGACCTTGCTTCGCACAGAATGTACTATGAAATGTCAGCATTATTATGATTAACTCAGCAAAGCATACTTCTATTTCACTACATCATGGCTGCTACTTAACAAAATGGCTGACACTGCTTAAGCTAAATACATCTATCTTCCTCAGTCCCTCCTTTCATAATAAAATTACATTACAGCTGATAACAATATGACATTACAGTTGAGCTACAAGGCATCACATCAACTCTGCCTAAAAAGATTAAGCAAACAGTCTAGCTATAATGGTGCTAAAGGTTATGTTCCCGTAGGATGGCGCTTGTCACTCTATCCCACGGAATGTAAAGAACCGTTCACATCATATCCATTAAGGTAGACTGCTCATGGCTCCTTCTTGCCAAGCTCTTCTGTAGTTTCTTAAACTTGGAGGATTCGAGTCTTGAGTTTATAGACTTTTTGCGAGCTGAAAAAAAAACAAAATAGTATCTTAAGACACAGATATATGCAAATTGCTAAGCCAACAATTTTTAATAAAAACATTAAACAACCAATAATCCATCCTCTGATTCCACTAAACCAATTAGCTGGATTCAGCCATGAAAACCATCCTGCTCCATCTACATCATATTCAGGGTCATTATGCTTTTCCCTGAATGCATCCTTAAGTTCTTGTACCTTATTTAAGTGGTCTTCTATGGCCTCCTCTATAGAGGTGGTCTGGTTCAGATAATTACAGCATGCACCTTCTGTCACCATACACATACCCCCTTCTTTAACTGTCAGGTAATCTAAAACCATTCTATAGGCCAACACCTCTCGTTTCAACATTTTTGTGTCTTCTAAAACTAGTTTAAATGTGTAATCATATATGGCAGTAATATTGTCAAGCAGTTCCGCCAATGCTTCTATGTTATGGGAATTCTGAACTGTACCTCCAGCAAGGGCTAGTCCCATTTTCTTATACCATGGAATGTAAATGAGATCATGGGCATGAGTTTTGCTCTTTTTTAGTTCCCTTTTTTTCCAAGGGATTGAAATGGGTTGGGGTATCCTCTGTCTCTGGATTATCTATTGCTCTAATCGCAGGTATCACTTTCCCTAGGGTGCAGGTACCCTGTCCCCCATATGGTATCCACTTGTAAGCCTTTTACCACATAGAAAGTACACATCTGGTTGCAGAATGTAAGGTCTATTAACCACTACTCCATAGGCAATCTGTAAAGCATACATTTGATTGGAAAGATCTAGGGTTATGATAAACACATTTTCAATAGAACTGTTGAAACAATCAGGTGTCTGGGATTGAAAATATCCATCCAGTTTTTTCCCCTGGAAGCTAGGTTTAGAATGAGCATGTGCGCTGCATTCTGACCCATTGAGCCATTTCATTATTTGGGGGTTGGAAGTGTTTGCCTGTACCTTTATGCCCTTAAGGGGAAATGGAGTTAAATAACCCCCTATAATGCATGTGGTTATGTCCAACCCCTTGTTAGTTGTGAAATTTACTAGGGTCTGGGAACAGTCTGCAAGACCCAGTTTTCGAGTGAACGGTTTTATAACTGTCCCATCAGCTAAGGGTAGACCCTTAGCAGTGGGTGGTGCCTGTATACAAAGACTAGGGGGACTGGTCATCCCAGCTATAATCAAATTTACAGATTTCCCAGTCGTAGATTTGTTATAGTACTCCCCTAATGAGTAGTTCAAAGCCTGGAATTCAGTTAATGTTAAGGGGACCCCATACCAGTGCATGGATTGGGCACTTACTGGTGGATGAGTACATACTCAAAAATCGGACAAATTAAGGGCCTGTGCTACTTGGAAATGGGACTGGACTAATGAGTTTGGCCAGACAGTAGCACAAGGTTTCTATAGTTTGCATGGGGAGGAGGTTGGTGAGAGAAATCTTCCTCTACTTCACCTGTTTCATTGTTTTCAAAGAAAAATACACAGTATATAATCAGGACTACAATGACTGAGGTTCCTAATATGACTCCCCATAACAGTTTGTCTGGCTTAGGCCCAAGTAATCTCTGCATGGTTACATGTGAGTATGTTTGTTTATCCAAACTTAACTTGGGCCTGTTTGCAGTGGGATGCATGTACCCAAGCCTCTCTCTCCTTGACCTTCATGGAAGTGGGCGTGGTCAACAGCACTTGGTGTAGACCGTCAAATCTGGGCTCAAGTGACTTCCTCACGTGTCTTTTGAGGTACAACCAATCTCCTGGCTGAAGCATGTGGGGATTCAGATCTGCTCCTGAGTCTGGAAGAGAGGTAAAGGCTAGAAAATGCAAAGATGTTAGTTTCTCAGTAAGGCTTTTTACATATGCAGTCAAATCACCATGCTTATGCTGTAATTCCTGTGGATAATAACATCCTATTTTAGGTATGCTACCAAACAAGATTTCATAAGGTGAATAACCTGTAGTCTTACTCGGTGTGGTTCTAATACTGAACAAGGCTATTGGCAAACACTCTAACCAATTTTTCCCAGTGTCCTGCATAGCTTTCTGTATCTTAAGCTTGAGCATTCCATTATATTTTTCCACTAGACCACTGGCTTCCGGCCTATAGGCTCCATGCAAGGCCTGCTCTATCCCCATATCTTGCATGATATGGGTCATTAACTCTCCTGTGAAATTGGTACCCCTATCTAATTTGTAAATACCAAATTGCTTTCTCACAAATATTTAAAATGCCCGCTCTAATATATATTGTAAACGCCTGCACCTCTTATTATCATGTGCCATGAATGTGCGCTATACATAGCAAAACACTGCATCCCATAAGAGTAAACAATACACCCACACATTATCTGAGTTCCAAAGCTCATTGATGTATATATTTGTTATTAAAAAGATGTACAGTATACACATAGTTACATGGTTACAATTGATACAGTAAGCAGTTAATACATATAGTTACAGTTACAGGCCAGCATACCATACCATTCCCTCAATGCATCTTCCTCTTAATATATATCTCTCTCTCTCAGCAAATAAATACAGGAACCGGACTGGCAACATCTCCACCATCGTCTGGGACAAAACAGCAACTCGCAACTGTGTATCTCTGTAATGTGTTATCTAGTTTTGGGGGAGGGAACTTTCTCATTCATGATGAGTCACTAGTCTGTTCGTATGCTAAACAGGTTCAGCCTTGAAGACATCAAAAGGGGCTGGCATGAGCTTCCTGTCCACTACCTGTTTCTGTAAATGTCTATTGTCCTAATAAAAATGACTTTAGCTTTCATACATTTAGTCATAACTATTTGTTGCAATGTCCTACAACTTAATAACAAGTATCAAATGAATCTACACATTAATCTGGTTGCTTTAATACCAAATATGATGGGTGTATTTTGCTTCGTTCCAATAATACATATACATGACATTACTCCATTATATAATTTTAAATCATTATGATGTCTGGCCCTTGATATTATTATAATTATGTTCTGTATGAAATAAGTGTCGAATCCATCTCTGTGGCATGTCCATGTAAATGCGTATGTTACCATATATTGCTGTGCTCGCTGCGCGTATTTGCAAGTATAGCGACTTATATGTGTGGAGTCTGTATGTTCTTTCTATGTAATATTTTTGACTTCGACAGTCCACCCTTTGGCAGTAAACAATAACTGCCATCAAGAAAAAATATTTCAGACAATAATCTGGGATCTAGACACAAGTATGTATTCATTTCACAAATCAGACACTTGACCATATTTGGGGAAGACAGGGAGGAGGACGAGACATCCTCTATATGCACTCGGTGGTCATGGGACCACTGGTTGGGTGTGGGACAACATTCAACCTATAGAGTATGCTGGGACAGTGCTTTGGCCTATAATGTCTGATTTGCGAAGAACATTTCACACATACATGTACCTACATCTTTGTACACTGATATTTGGATTCGATTGAGGTTCTGCTGGGTAGATGAAGAAGACACAAACAAATCGTGAAAGTGACATATAAAATTTTCATGATCTACATATTCCTATCATTTTCCGAACATTGTTTCCATTTCCGGAACGTATGCTAGGTCTGTTTAATCATTGAACAAGGGTTATAAGTAGTGTTCTTCCTAAATAACATAAACCTTCGGAGTTCGGGAGAGCCACTCATAAACCTTTCTTCCACATATATTAATGTGCTCTTTATCTGCAATGTGTGAATAGCCATTGTCTGATTGTTCCTGATTACCGCCGAACTCCATAACTACTAGACCTTTGATTTTTCTGTGGCTTTAACAAACTGATCGGCTAATCCTGGGATCCTATAAGGAAATCACTCCTTCCTCCAGAACCAGTTCCAGTCCCACACTCGACTCCTCATAAAAAAAAACCTCACAAAAATAGGATGTCCTGAAAGAAAATGTTTGTCAGCGGGAAAGAGAGAAAAGAGAAATAGAACAAAACAACTCTTCTTCATAACAAATCAATTACAATGACTGGTCTTTCTGCAATCCTTTAGTACGCTCAGGTAGTGTTCAACAGTGCCGCCTCTCAGTCTTCATGGAACAGAGTCTCTGGTGATACTTTTGCAATCTCACTCCATTTACGAGTTCCTTCCGGACTACCGACTTTCCTGCAATGGGAATCGTGGACCCAAGTCTCTCTCTCAGCTACTTTCACTGGGATAGTGCTGTCAACTAAACTTGGTAGGGTCCTTCCCTCCCGTCTATTAGGCAACCTGAGCGTAAGAACAATCACACAGTCACTTGGTTCACAATCAAGACAGTTAGTATTTGGCATACCAGCAATCAACAGTTTCAAGCTCTTTTGTCAAGTTCTCAAATGCTGGCTCATCTCAACAAGGTACTGTACTGTCACCTCATTGGTGTATTTCTAATCATTGTGTGGATCAATCATGACATGAGGTTGTCTTCCAAAAAACCCCAAAAAAGACACAAATACCAAAACAAAAACAAAAAAATTTCCGAAGAGGGTGATTCATTAAGTGAAGATCTGGGAGTGGTTCCGATGCTACATAATACTAGTGGCAGTATCTATGATCACAATAGTACAATTTCAATCTTTGCTCCTACTTCTAGGGGTACCATTATCTACACACAAATTTCTGCGCAATTTTTTCTTTGCAGTAAACACAGCAGCATCCATGGTGGCAGGAAATGGCTCTACCCAGTTTGAGAAACCGTCAGTGCACACCAATACATAACAATAATTCCTAAAGGGTGTTAACTGTACAAAGTCATTGTGTGTTTGCAATGTAGAGTACCATGAGCATAACTCAAAAAAAAAATACATCTCTAGAGGAGAGGAAGAAGAAGAAAAAGAAAATGTCAGGTTTGCCATTCACCAACAGGCATATCAGTGTCTATACAAAATTTTCCCTTCACCAGTATTCTCATCCTTCCTCCACTCTTGGTGCATGACAAGGCACACTGCAGTAATACTGGTGTTATCGTGCTGTTGAGATATACTGGGTTTGGGCAGAACTCTGAAGGACCTAGGCATGTGGAGTTTGAACAGTACTTGGGTCTATGTATTGTACCACCCTGTGTGAACGCAAAAGATGAAGAGGAAACTGTAGAGAAACAGAATAGAGGTTGGTGACAGATGAGTTTGTAGAGGTGGAGAAGATTTTTAAAAAATTTGACAACTGGATTGGGCATTACGGGGAAGTGATTCTCTACTTTGTCTACTCCCTTAAAAAAATTCTGTGTTTATTGTATCGCTATTGGGACTATCCCAGCCATCAATCCAGTGTCCTGTCCATCCTAAGTTCATAGGGAACCAGGTATCTGTGAGATAATTTCCCCTACCTGTGATGGACATGAATCTAGAACCATGAAATGCAACATTAGTCTTCGTGGGTATCCAACATACTTTGTGCTTCCTGGGCGTGAGCACGCTATGTGTATACCATCTCTAACAAAACTCCTGTTAAGTTAATCAGGGGCCATTTCTGCTAGAGAAAGAAGCAAAAGTTTAGAGGCCCCATCTTAACCCCAGCAAGTTTTGTCAAAGGGTAATGTGTCATTTATTCCGTTCTTCCCATTAACCGAATCTGTGTTTTCTATATGGCTTGTGATTCCTTACTATATTTCCCTTGGTCCCGTCTATGTGTTTAATAATGTGGCTTGTGTTTTCTGTCTAGGGGGTCTATATTGACTATGTGTTCTACTCCTCCTACAATCTCTGGCAAAATGCCATTCCTTCCTACAAGTGTAACATATATTTGACCATTAGGGATCTGGGGTTTGGACTGATGGGTCTTTCCTGTATGTGCCAGTATACTTACCGTCCTCAACCTCTCCACCTGTTGTTCTCTGCGCCTAGCACTATTCTTGTGATGTTCAATAGCACACTCTTTAAGATTAGCTACTGTGACCCCTTTCCAATTTGGCAAAGAAGTCTGCACCCTGACCCTCAATGCCTTATTGAGCCCGTCCATTAGCACAGAGACAGCCACCTCCCATTTGCCGAATTAGTGTTTACCAGTGATCTTATCCAGATGGAGAGTTTTCTATTACAGTTCCAGTGGTCTCAGCCACTTCCCCCGCAGGCTACTGCTCTTCTTTTACCGGTTGGATAATCCTCTGAGTGCATGAGAAATGGCTGAAAACAATCGGGTCACCTTCTCCTCCTAAATAAACTTCAACATTTATTAGTACATATATAGGTTACAGTCATATTTTTCATATTTTTATTATTTTTCTATAGTTTGTATGCTGGCCGTAACTGCTTCCACATCTACATATGGTGGTGTACTTGCATTCTCTTTTTCTTCCTACTTGTTAATTGTTGCTACAAGTTCAAACAGTTCTTATATTTCCATTCTTGTCTTACATGACTTTTGTTAGACCTACCACCTGCAATACCTTAGGATCAAACTCACCAACCCCTCTTGCTGTCACAGGTTTAAACAATTTGTATGTCTGACCCTTTGTTTTCTGGATTTTATCAGACATATTTTAATACCTACACTCTGCAGTACCTCTGGCTCAAAGCTGCGCATCCCAGGGAATGATACCCTATCTTTGTCAGTCATACGTAACCATTCATTGCAAAAAGCCTCCGTGTGTGGCCCATATTTTTCACACATAATAAACCTCGCTGACCCTCTCGGCCATGGCTCTTCAACCTGAACCCTGGCTACCAAACGTCCCTTAGTTGAGCAACTGGCTCCCATAATTGTGGGCCTTTTCCCACAAACACCAAAATACTAAATATAAGGCGACGGTGAAAGTTCTCCGAGCACTTCCACCCACTCTCGCCCACATTGGCCGGTACTACCATACACTGTCGATAGCGAAGGTGATGTACCCAACTTAGGGCCCCTATTGAGCTATATTTACCTAAAGTTTTTAGGAATAACTTACCCTTTCCAGTAAAATATCTGTCGTTGGAGATTTTCCTAAGAGAGACCAGCGAAAACTCCCTATGCACTTTTTATACACAAATTACGTTTGCGTATGCTCTACACGGCGCTAATGATACCGCAATTGTACGCAAAAGCTCAGAAAAAGGGTATCAACTTGCGCCATATATCGCACACACAAACGCGCGGTCCAATCACACAGCGTATAGGTACTTGTTACCTATCGGCCGTACGACTACTGGAATTAAATCACAAGCTACGAAACCTCAGCCAGAGCATATAAAAAAAAACTATATGGGTCACAATTCACAATTCCCTACCATGCTCCTGTGTAAGTCTCCTCACGACTTACGTATTTCAATCTATACTAACGTGAGTCAGCCGCCTCACGCCACCAAGCCTCCACTCACTTGGTGTACCACACGATGGGATCCCGAATTCCGGGGTTCAAATCCACTCACTCCGCTTTCGCTCACTCAGATACGTTTTGTTTTTCTGTACAGAAAAATTTAACTCGTTCTGATTGGCAGCTTTACCCCCAGAGGCAATACAGTTTAAACAAAAGTTTTATACTAATCTGCTTTAGAAACCGGGTAGTTTTGTGCTATTGTAGCATGGCTACTGTCCCACCTTTTAACTGAACGAAACTATTGTGTGGTTTTATTATGCACACACAACCCTACGCAAGCTTGCGTAATTACGCAACCGTGCGTACCCCTATGCCACGAGTGCGGCCTTGCATCACGTGCACGTTTTTGTATGCTGTCCTTACGTTCCGTACCACGTGTAACAATGTGCGTATGCAATAAAACAAATCACACAACTCTATACTAACTATAATCGCTCACTTAACACAACACCCAGTTTTTTTTCTTAACAACCAGGTCAGAACTGCGTTTCATGTCTATAATTACTCCCTTAAATACATTTATTTAAAATTTATCTGTATAGCAAACAAATGTATCCAATTTCACACCGATCTATAATGACTGCAATAATCTATAATTTAAATGATATGATTCAGATTGGATAGCTATCTTGCAGAACATACACTGATATAAATATACACATAATTATAATAATATTATATATATGTACCATTCACTAGCCTTCTATGTGACACCTTATCTCTTATTTGCTTTTCCCTGCTAAAAACAGTTACACAGGTTAATTTGCATTTCAATGGCTATCATCCCTAGTAAGCAGATTCTACAAGTCTTGGAAGGAAAATGAAAAAACAAAACAAAAAAACCCTTTCTTTCCTTTTTCTATCTGTGTGCAATTTCTTACACCAAGCCAAGCATTTATCTCACCATTTACTCTCACTAGGCCCAATTGAAACTATTTGTAATTGACTATAGCATGGGTTAAATAAATGTATTGGTAACTCATAAATGGTGCTTGATGTGACAAAGGAAACTGATTGTTCTGAGCAGACTTAAAATCAGCTATTTAGAAAATGACCTTCGTAAAATGGCCACTGCTCCTCCCCCTTCCACATCCATGAGGTTTACACAAGATGGTGGACAGGCCATGTGGTTAGTCCAAAATGGAGGACAGACCATGCGGCTTCCTTTGTCACAATGATATCACACATTATACAAGCACCAGAAGTTATTTTAGGCCTGAGTTTACAAAAAAAAAAAAAAAAAACTATATCAAGGCTATGCAGCAACTTTTAAATGTACTTTTAAATCTACTTAACAGATAAACAATCCAATCTGAATCAAACACAATATGACTTATTTGAACTTTGTTTTGCAACAATAAAAATAAATTTTAGCATTTTAAATATTATGAGAAACACATTGTCCCTTGAATTTTCATATCGTTGGCTTACTGGTAACACAACAATACACGTGGATGTTATTCATCAGCGTCGCGATGCGTCCATCGGAGCCGGTCGATCACAGCCGCGTTTGTAATGTACAGTGCATCATTAAGACCATGATATCGCGGACGAGCCCTCATCTGTAAATACCGAATTGCTTTCTAACAAATATTTAAAATGCCCGCTCTAATATATATTGTAAACGCCTGCACCTCTTATTACCATGTGCCATGAATGTGCGCTATACATAGCAAAACACTGCATCCCATAAGAGAAAACAATACACCCACACATTATCTGAGTTCCAAAGCTCATTGATGTATATATTTGTTATTAAAAAGATATGTATTCAATATATCACAATGTACAGTATACACATAGTTACATGGTTACAATTGATACAGTAAGCAGTTAATACATATAGTTACAGTTACAGGCCAACATACCATACCATTCCCTCAATGCATCTTCCTCTTAATATATCTCTCTCTCAGCAAATAAATACAGGAACCGGACTGGCAACATCTCCACCATCGTCTGGGACAAAACAGCAACTCGCAACTGTGTGTCTCTGTAATGTGTTATCTAATTTTTGGGGAGGGAGCTTTCTCATTCATGATGAGTCACTAGTCTGTTCGTATGCTAAACAGGTTCAGCCTTGAAGATATCAAAAGGGGCTGGCCTGAGCTTCCTGTCCACTACCTGTTTCTGTAAATGTCTATTGTCCTAATAAAAATGACTTTAGCTTTCATACATTTAGTCATAACTATTTGTTGCAATGTCCTACAACTTAATAACAAGTATCAAATGAATCTACACATTAATCTGGTTGCTTTAATACCAAATATGACAGGTGTATTTTGCTTCGTTCCAATAATACACATACATGACATTACTCCATTATATAATTTTAAATCATTATGATGTCTGGCGCTTGATATTATTATAATTATGTGCTGTATAAAATAAGTGTTGAATACATCTCTGTGGCATGTCCATGTAAATGCGTGTGTTACCATATATTGCTGTGCTCGCTGCGCGTATTTGCAAGTATAGCGACTTATATGTGTGGAGTCTGTATGTTCTTTCTATGTAATATTTTTGACTTCGACAAATTCAATAGTCTTTGGTACTCCATATCTGCAGACAACTTCTGACAAAAGTTTCTTAGCTGTGTTTCTGGCTGTTGCTTTGGCTGGCCAAGCCTCGATCCATTTGCTAAAAGTGTCCAAACATACCAGAACATACTCATAGGTGCCCACCTTGGGCATCTGGATATAGTCAACTCGCAGTCTTTGAAATGGGAAGTAGCTTTTAGGGATTGCACCAAGGGTTGTCCTGACCTTTTTCCCTGGATTGGAAATTCCACATATCCAACAAGCCTGTACAAATTTGGCTGCAGCTGGGTAGAATCCTGGAGCTATCCATCTTTATGCGACTATGTTTCCCATCTGGTCTTTTCCCAAGTGTGTGAGTCCATGGCTGACCTGGCACATAGGTGGATACAAACTTCTTGGTAGACATAATCTGTGTCCTTCCTTCCATAGGCTGGTTTCTTCTTCTCGCTTGGCCCCTCTTTTCTCCCAAGAGGCCTTTTCTTCAGGTCCAGCTTGTTCCTGAAGTTTCTTCAAATCCTGTAGGTCAGGCATTTGAGGTTCATCTTATTTGGTTACTTCTATTTGTGCATTGTAAACTGTTGCCTTCACTGGCTGCTTGGCCATACTTTTGGCTTCTTCATCTGCAAAATTGTTGCCTCGGGTTTCCTTTGATTGGTTCTTTGTATGTGCTTGAACTTTGATAATAGCAACCTTCAATGGTTTGTCAAGCGCTTTGAACAATTCTCTAATTAGATCAGCATGTTGTATCTGTCTTCCTGTTACAGTTTTAAAGTATCTACTTTTCCATATTTGCCCATAATCTTGGGCCACTCCCCAAGCATACCTTGAGTCTGTGTATATGTTTGCTGTGGTGTTTTCAGCATACTCCAATGCCTTAGTGAGAGCTACCAGCTCTGCTGCTTGTGCTGATAGGTGAGATGGTAGTGATCCTGAATCCACAACTTCATGTTCAGTGGTCACTGCATATCCTGTATAGGGAAATCCATCCTCATAGTATCTTGATCCATCCACATATAGCTCATGCTGAGCATTGGGTAGGGCTGTGTCTGTGACATGCGGTAGAGGCTGAGTTTCTTGCTCCATTAATGCCACACAATCATGAGAGAAAATCTGGTCAGTAGAATTATCATCTTCAAACCCTTGGTCCTGTGTCCATGATGTTCTGTCTCCACCTCTCTTCTGGATCACCTTCCTGGTCCTCATCATCTTCCTCTTGCTGGTCCATCAATAGGGACGATAACCTGTTTCTCCCTTGTTTTGAATCTTGAGATTCAACACCTTCATGTAGGAATGCTGATAAAAGAGTTGCTGGGTTGAGGGTAGTACATCTTCTGATGGTGACATTAGTTGCACTGAGCAGTGCTACTTAATACTTGGTAAGTCTTGCTGCAGACAAATGTTTTGTTCTTGCTTGCTGCAGAATTTCTGTCACCGCATGTGGTACTTGAATGATAAGTTCATGATTAAGCACTATGTGCTTTTGTCTTTCAAAACTGCTGCTGCTGCCACTGCTCTGATGCACGTAGGTGCTCCTTGAATAATGTTGTCAAGCTTGCTGGAGTGGTAGGCCACTGGTCTTTGCTTTAGTCCATGAAGTTGCGTAAGGACTCCCAGTGCATGGCCTCCTTCTTCATGACAGTACAAGGTGAAAGGCTTGCAGTAGTCAGGTAGTCCCAGGGCTGGAGATGAGGCAATTGCTGCTTTTAGTTGCTTGATTGCTTCTTCCATCTCAAGTTAGGTGGGGCATGGACCCTCCTTTTTGGTACTGTCATACAGTGTCTGCATATAGACTGATGCCAGAGGTATCCATTCCCTGCAGTATCCCACTAGGCCCAGTAATGATCTGACTTGCTTCAGAGTGGTTGGCATTTTTGCTTGCAGTATAAGTTTCTTCCTCTCCTCTGTTAGGTGCCTGGTGCCTTGAGAAATACAATGTCCTAAGAAGATTATCTTCTGTTTTGCTAGCTGCAATTTCTCCTTCGAGGCTCTACAGTCTTGTTCTTCTAGAAACTTCAGCAAGGACACTGTCTCTTCTTGGCACTTTTGTTCTGTGGTAGTGTCAATGAGCAGGTCATCCACATACTGTATGAGCTGTGTGTCCTCTGGATATAGAGGTCTCCATGCTTGTAGTATTGTAGACATAGCTTCAGAGAAGTCAGTTGGTGATGTAGCCCCTCCCTAGGGTAGTCTGGTCCAGCAGTACTGTTTTCCTTTATGTGTAAAGGCCAGCAGATGCTGTGAGTCTTGTGTGATTGGAACAGAAAAAAATGCATTGGCCAGATCGATTGTAGTAAACCAGGCTGCTGTAGGAGGGATCTGGTTGAGAAGCATGTGAGGCCGGTTAGGCACAATAGGTGTGTTGACCTTTTGTTGATCTCCCTCAGGTCATGCACAAGTCTGTATTTAACTTCTCCATCTGTACCTGTATACTTCTTCTTGACAGGAAATAACGGTGTGGAGAAAGGTGATCTGCACTGGACAATGACTCCTATGTCCAGATAAGCATCACGTTGCTTGCTGATAGCCTGTTCTTGTGCTGGGGTGAGTGGATATTGTTTGATGGACACTGGCACTGTTCCCTCCTTCAGTTGCAGTTGCACTGGTTGCACTTTAAGAAGGCCCACATATGTTTTTCCCTTGGACCATAGTCCATCAGGCACTGATGATGTCCATTCTGGGAGTTGTTGTTCTTCTTCATTTTTCTTTTCCTGGGAAAGGTAGACTTGTATAGCTTCTTCTATCTCAGGCTGTACCTTTGCTGGAATATTGCTGGTATACTTAATGCCTTTTGGGTATGCTTGCATTAAGGCTAGGATGTCCGCTCCCAAAAGGTTGACTGGGCAGGTAGGGGAGGTTAGGAATGCCATTGGGACAGGTGTGGATTCATCATTGATGAGTAAAGGCATCTTTTTACTTTCTTGCAGGGGCAGGGTCTGACCTCCCAATCCAGTTGCTTCTATCTCTTAATCTGTAAGTAACTGGAGCAATTTGGTTGTGTACAAAAACAGTTCTTGAAGCCCCTGTGTCAATTAAACAGTCAAGTTCCTGTCCTGTGGGTAATGTTACAATAATGGTACCCTTGTTGGAATGACAGTTGTTACAGGATACACAGATGCTGCTACTGGCAAAGGGGTTGTGCACCTTCATGCGTTGTCATCTTGTGCGTGCTGGTTCACATAGGGCTGTTCAGAAGCTTGTTGCTGTGCCTGGATGTGCTTAAGGTACTTCCTGCAATCCTTTTTCTGATGACCTGGAAGTCTACACCAAAAACATCTGCCAGTCATTTCACTACCTTGTGAATCAAATTGTTTCCTTGCCTTGAATGGTTTTCTATGCTGTTTTCCTCTAGCGATGGGGTTCCAAGTTTTCTGGGGACCCTGCACCAAATTGACAGTCACCGCTGGGACTTTGGACATGTTCTTTTCCTTTTCTCGTTCCACATCTTCGATGCCTTCAAGAACCTGTAGTATGGCTGCTATATCCATTGTCATGGCTTCAGGTCGGTCTAATCTGAAAAAACTGAGATCTCAAGTCATTTCTTAGTCCATTTAAATTTTTTTTTTTAACAATCTTGCTCCTGCAGCGCCATCTACTGGGTAACCTTCATCCTCTTGTCTAACCACAAGGTTATCATAATACTGACGTACACTGTCCAACTTCTGCACAATATCAGGCACTGCCGAAGCAGTCGCTTGTATTTCAAAAACATCTCCATTGCACTCTTGCTAGAAGATTTATACCACTTGCCCTGGAATATCTCCTTTCCTCATCTGGCTTGTTTGTAATTTTCTTTCTACTGTCTTCTGCATCTCGATTAGTCATATGCTCCTGAGAGTATTCTCCTGAGCCCACTGCGGCCCTGAGAATTTGCTCCAAGTCTATCCAACAAGGTCTGTTTACACTACACGCTTGCGACAGATGCTTGTAAAATGCAGCAGGATGTTTTCTCATATCTGGTAAACCATTCACAATTCTCATCATATCAGATTGGAACCATGGTGTGTATTGCTCTTGCAGAATAAACTCTGGGTTATCTTCCCCCACATATTCTCTTGAATCAAATTTAGGGTTAGTAGTAGACTGCAATCTCACAGGCATAACGTAATTTTGCAAAGCTGCAGCACAATTAGGATCTGTATAGTGTATTTCAGCTAGTGGTCTGCATGGTGTGTTATCAGGACTCACCCAGTTTTCGCAAAAGGGACATTTTTCATAGCCTTCTGGGACACATTGTTTACAAGCATCACACACTCTCTGGAAAGTCCTGTATTTTTATATTTCTCATTCCCTGCACAACCTCATTTATATCGGGGTACACCTTGGGCGACTGTTTCATGTGTGTAGGGACAGACGGTGGTGGAGGTATCACAGCCTGCAGCGGTGGTATGACCGCTGTGGTATTACAGGTGCAGTGACATATGGTGGGGGTGTATACAGTACATCTACATCTGTTCCAAACATATCTTCCTTTCTCTGTTTTAACTCATCATTTATTTCCTGTGATACGGTCTGACAAATTTTTACAGTGTCAGAATAACCTTTTCTATTAATCCAGTGTTTATTAGTTGCTTCAAACCTTATCCATTGGCTAGGATCCAATGTCCCGTCCTCTGGAAAGTTAGCTCTCTTTAAAATTGCATGAATACCACGTAGTGCCTGTTTTCCTTCCCTAGAACTGTCAACCTCCAGGGGACTCATCTCCCTGAGTTTACTATTGTGCAATCCCATCGTTAAGGGAATGATCAGATCACCTTACGATATGCTTGTGGGCCACACCCGTTACTTGTACTGCGCAGTATCAGAAACAACAAGTCAGTATATACCTCAGCCTAAAAGATTAACTCCTTCAAGCCTCACACTAATAAGTGTTTTCTAGGGAACTCTCAGTTTTAGACAACCTAGTATCATAAACATCACACTTGTACTAAGTGTATTCTTAGGAAAATATCTCAGTTTAAAAGAATTGTTTCTCTTAAACGTCACACTTATATTATTTAAGTGTTTTTTGTATTCATCAACAGGAAAAAGGGCTAACTGGCGCAAACTACCTGGATCTCAATTATCTGATAATCAAACAAAAAATCTGTTATTACTGACTTAAAACCATCTAGTTCATGAAGACCTCCCAAATAACTGAGTCATATGTCTCCCCATATGCAAATGTATTACCTTTGGCAGTAATAGATTTAATGTTTTTTCCTCTAATAATGTTAAACTCTTTGAACAGAAAGGAATAAATTCTGGTGACAAGTAATTAACAGATGGACAAGCGTAGATAATATACTGCAATATATATATATATATCAGCTAGTGCAATTTTCTATGAAAAACTGATACCACTATTTCCAAGTTTCATATGTCAAAACGACTGCAGCTTTCTTGTATTAAAAGAGACACACACCCTGTCTGTACTGGATTGCAAAGACTGAGTATGTTTTTAATGTCTTAACCTGAGTCTATGCCATCTGGCTAAACGTTGTTTATAGTCAGTATGATTTCCGTCACCAACTATAGCTCTGGGACCAGGGGACAAGGATGACAGAGACTTAGAACACACCACTTGATAGGTTCCTGGTATATAATTAACCAGTAATTTATCAAGACAATATGGAAATTTATCACCAATACATTTTTCTATCACTACTTTATAAACATGACACCGCACAACTGCTGCAAAACCTGTCTTAAGGTTCCCCACAAAACTGAAATTACTGCTTTGCAATACACCTTTAAATTCACAATATTCAGAATCAATAGCAGGATTATACCACAGTAGTAATGAGCATTTGCAGGTCTGACAAGTCATTTAAAAGTAAAACCACAATTTTTTTCCCTTCTCTTGCAAAAGTGAAACCGAAACTTATGACTTTAAACAAACCACATTTTTCCCTTGCAACAGTGAAGATAAAACTTATAACATTATCAGCGTACAGAAAAATAATAAATTCTTTTCAGACAGACAATTGGGTTCAAAGAAATGATCGAGTATTGCTATTTACGCAGATGAACAAACTAAAAGACCTATGTGCAAGAACTGACAGAGTAACCAAGTTGATATATATTTTAATCAATCTTTAGATTACTCACCCGGGTATGTCAGCAGTTGCACACGTCTAGTAGTCATGATGTCATCTGGATCAATAGTTAATCGATCCCGGACAATGGCCCCCATGTACCTGTTGGAGATAAGCCTCCTCTAGCAAGTCCCTGCAATCATCTGTATGATACCGTTTGGTTACCAATGCATTGGGAATCCCAGGAAATGGACACCACACACGTTCTTATGTCCACAAAATGAGACTACTTCTACTTTATTCAGCAGGGCATTATATAGAAAAAGGTACTTGCATGAATACTTGATACACATCATATTTCAAAACAATAATGCATCTCTTCTCATAATTCCCCTCAGGATGACATCCCCCTACATGTCCTTCAGGAGAAGTCTAAACACACAGAGACTGTCTAATAACATGTTTTCAAGACTTATAGCTACGACCTTGCTTCGCACAGAATGTACTAACTATGAAATGTCAGCATTATTATGATTAACTCAGCAAAGCATACTTCTATTTCACTACATCATGGCTGCTACTTAACAAAATGACTGACACTGCGTAAGCTAAATACATCTATTTACGGACTACGAGAAAAGGATTTACCGGTAGGTAATTAAAATCCTATTTTCTCTTACGCCCTAGAGGATGCTGGGTTCAAATTTAGTACCATGGGGATGTACCAAAGCTCCCAGTACAGGAGGGAGAGTGCTGAGGTTCCTGCAGAACTGATTGACCAAACTTAGGTCCTCAGAGGTCAAAGTATCGAACTTGTAGAACTTATCAAATGTGTTCGACTCTGACCAAGTAGCCAAAGCTGAATAGCCGCCCAGGAAGAACCCAATTTACGGGTAGAGTAGGCCTGAACAGACTTTGGAATCGACAATCCTTCCGTAGAATAAGCATGATGGATAGTAAGCCTGATCCAGCAAGAAATTGTCTGCTTAGAAGCAGGACACCCAATCTTGTTGGGATCATAAAGGACAACTAGTGCGACCGACTTCCTGTGACGAGTAGTTCTCTTCACATATATTTTCAAAGCCCGCAAAACATCCAAGGACTTTGAGGTAATTGAGGTGTCAGTAGCCACTAGCACCACAAAAGGTTGGTTGATATGAAAAGCCGACACAACCTTAGGGAGAAAATGCTGACGCGTTCTGAGCTCAGCTCTATCCTCATGGAAAATCAAATAGGAGCTCTTGTGCGACAATGCCCCCAATTCTGACACACATCGCGCAGAAGCCAAGGCCAACAGCGTAACCAACTTCCAAGTAAGAAACTTCACATCCACCTTCTGTAAAGGTTCGAACCAATCTGATTGCAGGAACTGCAGCACCACATTAAGATCCCAAGGTGCCGTAGGAGGCACAAAGGGAGGCTGGATGTGCAGAACTCCTTTCAAGAAAGTCTGAACATCAGGGATAGCAGCCAATTGTTTCTGGAAGAAAATGGACGAGGCCAAAATCTGGACCTTGATGGAGCCCAAGCGTAAGGCCCACATCCACGCCTGCTTGCAGAAAGAGGATAAAACGTCCCAGTTGAAACTCTACCATAGGAAACTTCTTGGATTCACACCAAGACACATACTTTTTCCAAATCCGATGGTAATGTTTAGATGTTACTCCCTTCCTAGCTTGGATCAGAGTAGGAATAACCTTGTTCGGAATGCACTTCTGAGCTAAGATCTGGCGTTCAAACTCTAGGCCGTCAAATGTAGCAGCGGTAAGTCTTGATAGGCGAACGGCCCCTGTTGTAGAAGGTCCTCGCAAAGAGGAAGAGGCCTTGGATCCTTCAGCAGTAATGCCAGAAGATCCACGTACCAAGCCCTTCTTGGCCAGTCCGGAGCAATGAGGATCGCCTGAACTCTTGATCTTTTTATTAGTTTGAGAATTCTTGGGATGAGTGGAAGTGGAGGGAACACATACACTGACTGGAATACCACAGAGTCACCAGGGCATCCACCGCCACTGCCTATGGGTCTCGTGACCTGGAACAGTACCTCTGAAGCTTCTTGTTGAGGAGAGAGGCCATCATGTCTGGGTGAGGTACACCCCATCGGCTTGTTACCTCGGCGAATACCTCCGGGTGGAGGCCCCATTCTCCTGGATGGAGATCGTGTCTGCTGAGGAACTCCGCTTCCCAGTTGTCCACTCCCAGAATGAAGATCGCTAACAGCGCCAGCGCATGTCTTTCTGCCCAGAGGCGGATTATTGTTACCTCTGTCATTGCTACCCTGCTCTTCGTTCCGCTTTGCCTGTTTATGTAGGACACCGCTGTGACATTGTTTGACTGAACCTGAATGGCTAGATCTTGCAGAAGATGTGCCGCTTATAGAAGGCCGTTGTATATGGACCTTAGTTCCAGAATGTTTATTGGAAGGACAGATTCCTGACTTGACCTCTTTCATTGGAAGTTTTCCCCTTGGGTGACTGCTCCCCAACCTCTGAGGCTTGCATCCGTGGTTAGAAGAATCCAATTCTGAATCCCGAACCTACGGCCCTCGAGCAGGTGAGAAGTTTGCAGCCACCAGAGGAGTGAAATTCTGGCTTTCGGCGACAGGCGTATCCGCTGGTGCATGTGAAGATGTGATCCTGACCACTTGTCCAGGAGATCCAGCTGGAAGAACCGTGCATGGAATCTTCCATACTGTAGAGCCTTGTAGGAGGCTACCATTTTCCCCAGAAGGCGAATGCACTGATAAACCAATACCCGGGCTGGTTTCAAGGCATCCTGGACCATTGATTGGATCACCAACGCTTTCTCCAGTGGTAGAAACACCCTTTGCACTTCCGTGTCGAGTATCATCCTCAGGAAGGGCAATCTCAGTGTCAGTTCCAAATGTGACTTTGGAAGGTTCAGGATCCACCCATGATCTGGAGTAGTTGAGTTGAGAGTGCAATACTCTGCAACAGCTTCTCCTTGGAAGATGCCTTTATTAGCAGATCGTCCAGATATGGAATTATGTTCACTCCCTGTTTGCGGAGGAGGAGCATCATCTCCGCCATGACCTTGGTGAACACTCTCGGTGCTGTGGAGAGGCCAAATGGCAATGTCTGGAACTGATAGTGACATTCCTGTAGTGTAAACTGTAGATAGGTCTGGTGAGTCGGCCAATTTTGCGGTCTGAAAGGACTGCAGTGTAGGCGTAGGATAAGATTTCTTAGCCGGTGCTGCTGTGGAAGGAAGAAATGTTGACTTACCCACAGTCGCTGTGGAAATCCACGTATCCAATGCGTCCCCAAATAGTGCCTGACCTGTGAAGGGCAGGGTCTCCACACTTTTCTTGGATTCTGCATCCGCAGTACATTGGCGTAGCCAGAGTCCTCTGCGTGCCGATACTGCCATGGAAGTAGCCCTCGCATTAAGCAAGTTAATGTCCTTCATGGCCTCCACCATGAAACCTGCAGAATCCTGTATGTGACGTAAAAACAAATCAATGTCACCCCTATCCATAAAATCTAAATCCTCTAGTAATGTGCCTGACCACTTTACTATGGCTTTAGAAATCTACACACAAGCAATAGTGGGCCTTAAAGCCACGCATGTAGCAGTGTATAGTGATTTGAGCGTAGTCTCAATCTTGCGGTCAGTCGGCTACTTTAAGGCGGTTGAACCAGGGACAGTTAAAACCACCTTTTTAGACAACCTAGATACAGAAGCGTCTACTATAGGTGGGGTCTCCCACTTCTTTCTATCCTCTTCAGGGAAAGGGAAAGCAATGAGAATTCTTTTAGGGATCTAGAATTTTTTTCTCTGGGGTTTCCAAGGACTTTTCAAACAAGGAGTTTCCTGTCAGCGTCTCTTTCCTATGCATCTGCAGGGAGAAAATGGTGCTGGTGAGTGCTGGATCCGCTCTCAGAGGAAGCCCCGCCCCCTGTAATGGTGCGCGGCTTCCCGCATTAATTGTTTATACTGGCCTGAGGATTTTGTGTGTTAACAGCGGGATTAGCCCCTGTTAACAATGCAGAGTTGCCTACCCTCCCTCATTCTGCAGGAGACTCCCTGACATAGCAGCAATCTCCCTGACTCCCTGAATAAAACAGCAATCTTCCTGATTTTACCTTACCCCCATTACATAGCAGTTACATTCTTGGGGAAAAGATAAATTAGAGATATATACAATCAAATGGGATCATCAGCGCCATTTCCCTGCATTGGTTATAAGGCACAATGATCCTTATGGCTACATTCAGTTTAAATAAGGTTTCTCATGGCCACTTACAGTATATGTGTATACGGTATACTAACTTTGGGGCTCATTTACGTTTTGATGCAAGTACTTTTCATGACACACCTCTGAGATGTAGCGGTACACGTCCGCGCTGATAGGTGTTACTTTCACAATCTCCCTGAAATGCTTTTTCAAAAGTAGGCAAGTAACAATGTGACCAGTGTAGGGTTAAGGTGCTTGCTCAGGACGCCCCTCAAGCGTCTACATGTGAATGTTGCTGAGCCTTCCAGGAGCGCAGCCTATCAGAACTGCGCTCCAACCCTTGTGCCGCTATACCCACCGGCGACCCGATTACCGGGACGCCGGCTCTGTACTCACCACTCTTCAATCTTTTGGCTCTGCTAGGGGGTGGCGGCCGTGCTGCAGGAGTGAGCGGTCGCTTCGTGGGCTTGCGATCAGCACCCTCAGGAGCTGAGTGTACTCTCAGCGGAGTTGAGAACCATTAACTCTTCAGGACATTGGTTCCTACTCCCCCCCTAAGTCCCACGAAGCAGGGAGGCTGTTGCCACAGCCTTCCTGTTAGTGATGAGCGGATTCGGTTTTACTCGGTTCTCAAAACGGCATCTTATTGGCTCACGGATGTCACGTGTTTTGGATAGCCAATAAGATGCCGTATTGAGAACCGAGTAAAACCGAGTAAAACCGAATCCGCTCATCACTACTTCCTGTACCTAACTAACTCAGAAAACAATAAAACTAAGAAAATTCCTAAGAGCTCCCCTAGCTGTGACCGGCTCCTCAGGGCACATTTTCTAAACTGAGTCTGATAGGAGGGGCATAGAGGGAGGGGCCAGCCCACACTATTAAACTCTTTAAGTGCCAGTGGCTCCTAGTGGACCCATCTATACCCCATGGTACTAAATTGGTCCCCAGCATTATCTAGGACATAAGAGAAAAAGGGTTGTTTTGAATGTACAAATTGGGATTTGTTTCTGGAAGAGGCAACAGTGGATTCGAATTTTAAAGTAGATTTTTTAGCCTCTTCGGTTTTATTGTATCTCAGATGTTGTATAGAAAGTGTTACTAGGAGGAAGGTGGTTCGTAGAGTCCCAAATGATAAGCCATGGATGAATAGTGAGGTCCGTTCCCTGTTAGAACTAGGGATGGGGCATTTAGATCCAAGGATAAAGTAGTGTATAAAATTGCCCTTGTAAATCTAAAAAAGGGTATCCATTTGGCTAAAGTAGCTTACTCGTAAAAAATTGAGTCAGTTTAAGGAATCTGGAGATACAAGGTCTATGTGGAAAGGGATTAAGAGGTCTATTTATTAACATTATTTTTACTAAAATAATATGAAAAAGGATGTTTTCACAGCCTTTTCACATTATTTTAGTATCACCTGAATGTGTTAAAAGGCATTTGGAGCAGTTATCATGAAAAACTACTCCAAATTCTTTAATTCACTTTTTTTTAGTATGCCACATAGCATTCCCCATACTTATAATGGGAAATGCGATCTGACCAGATTTACTTAAAAAAAATTGTGAAAAAATACTGCAGTGTGCCCTATGACAATCTCACCAGCTCAGGCTGGCGAGATCACAGGGCAGCACTGCGATAGGGAGGCATTTGCCCAGCTTTCTCTGCCCCTGGCAGAGAAAGCTGAGTGGGACCTGGCTCCAGTGATCAGCTATGTGTGTCCGATGGACACACAAGCTGATCAAAATGTTAAAAAAAGAAAATTTAAAAAAAAAAACTCACCTGTCCAGGGAGCCAGTGTCCGCTGCTCCGCTGAGCACTGTTGGGCAGTAAAGTGATGCTGCAAAGTGACAGCGCACTTTACAACACCTGGGGTCACCGCAGCACACAGGATCCGGCTCCCGGCAGCCCAGCAGAAGCAGTGCGGACCGGCTCCCTGGACAGGTGAGTATATTATCCTGCTGCGGTACGCGGGGGTAGTCATGATAGGTAAGGGGGGGGGGTCGACCAGGCGGTGGCGGAAATGTCAGCAGGGGCGGCGCATGTGAAGCAGGACATCAGGGTATTTTTTTACGAAAAATACACAGATGATGCTGCGAAGAGGCATCGCAGGGACAGAGCTTGACCGCAAGCACTGTCCCTGCATGCGATAATTGATACATCCCTGCAATATAATCAGCTATCGCAGTGCAAGTTTTGGTGATAGTATCACATGACATCCGCATCCAAGATGCAGATGGTGATAAGTAGGCCCCCCAAGTGCCTAACTAACTATAAGGGCACAACTGCCGATGAGTTAAGTAATCCTTCTGTGGATGAGTTTAATAACTTTTATGCTACAGATGTGTCCACGTTTACCTTTCTGATAAAAGTGTCATGACCTGCCATTCATTGCACTAGATAATCTTTCCTGCCAAGACATATATGGCAGGCCATGTGTAAAGCATCTGAAATATAGTGCAATACCACTTTTCAGACAGCAGGTGGCATTTTCAGAAACTGTGTAAGCAGAAACTGAGAGGAAGATTCTGTCCAGTGATACTGCAGGTAGGCTTATAAAATGCCCTGCAGACTTTACCTGCACATATTGTACAGTAAAAGGTCCTACTGTAACTGCTATCACCAGCGATTGTTGAAAACTGTCTTCAGTTTTTGAAATCTATTTGGAAAATGGTGAAGTGTCAGTCTAGTTTTACTATGTAGGAATCAAAAGACTGGTTTTTCACCTACAGTTATCAGTGCTGTAACTAGACATTTTAGCGCTGTGTGCAAAAACCAGCATCGTCCCCCCCCTCCACCCCAATATAGAAAAAAGAGCCAGTGCGTGCCAAATATATAGGGGCGTGGCTTCATGGGGATGGAGCGTGACCACAGAGCTCCCTTTTACACTATACGGCAAGCAGAGCTCCCTTTTATACATTACGGCAAGCAGAGCTCCCTTTTACACAGCACGGTAGGTAGAGTCCCCCTTTTTACACATTACAGCAAGTAGAGTCCCCCTTTTACACATTACGGCAGGCAGATTCACCCTTTTTGACACATTAGATAGGCAGAGTCACCTATTTTACACATTGTGGCAGGCAGTCCCCCTTTTTTTACACATTATGGCATGCAGTTCCCCTTTTATTCTTTTTTCTTTTTTTTACACATTATGGCAGGCAGTCCCCATTTTTTAGACACTATGGCAGGCAGACCCCTTTTTTCACACACTATGGTGGCATGCACTCCCCCTTTTTTACACATTAGGCAGGCAGAGTCCCCATTTCTTAAACATTATGGCAGACAGTCCCCATTTTTTACACATAATGGCAGGTAGTCCCCCTTTTATGGGGGAGGTGGGAGTGAGAGAGAGAGAGAAAGAAAGAAAGAAAGAAAGAAAGAAAGAAAGAAAGAAAGAAAGAAAGAAAGAAAGAAAGAAAGAAAGAAAGAAAGAAAGAAAGAAAGAAAGAAAGAAAGAAAGAAAGAAAGAAAGAGAAAGGAGTGGGTTATACTTACCTTCATCTGTGACGGCTGTCAGTGACGCTCCTGAGTCCCCTGCAGAGACAGCAGCGGCAAACAGGCAGACGCCAAAGGCAGCGGCAGGCAGGCGCCACTGGCAGGACTCCTCGGAGACCAATGATCGCGGCAGTGAGGGAGGGGGTGAATGCTGCGCTCACAGAATCCCGGCGGGAGCCAGGCGGGCTCTGGCGGGAGCCAGGCGGCAGCAGCGTCAGAGTACTGTGTGTGAGTACTGACAGTGGCTACGGCCGTGCGGGGAGGGGCTTGGTGCTGCCAATGGTGCGCCTGCAGTGCATGTGCGCTGTGGGCAAGGCACCATTGGCACACACCTAGTTACGCCTCTGACAGTTATTGTGGTGTTGTGGTAAAGTCACTGCATATCATAGAAGCTGCTTGGTGTTCAGATCCAAGTATCTGTGTATTTTTTTTCTAATTCAAGAATAGATTTATACAGTATATATTAATAATATCATAATTTTCTCGTAAACCATTTATTTCATACACATATACAGTACCAATACTCAATCTGCACCCACTTTCATCTCCTTTTACAAGTTGACCCATTGCTTGGCGCAACACGCAGGGGTAATGAGAAATTCATTTGTAAAGACTTAACGCATTCCACAGAGAGACAACTAGATGTACAATGTCTAGGTAGACAGGAGATAAATCGACACTGTATGGTCATTATTACACGTAATATGTTACATGCCTTTTTGTTATGTGTGTTGAGTTTGTACTTGCTTTCTAGAACATCATTTTTTTTTAAAGAAACATAAGACACAGGACCTGATCAACTTGATCAGGCTGCAGCCTGAAGGGCTGGGTCCTGGGGGGCGCAGAACAGGCTCAATAGATGCCTAGGCTCTACCTACTACCGGAAGCCGCAGCGGTGGTGGTGGTGGTGGGGGGGGGGGCAGATCTCTGCAGATTCCATGCGGACTGCATGGAAGACGGTCCTTCAAAAATGTCAGATGCCTTCGAGGAGACAGATGCTAGAGGTATTACTAGACCATTACCCAGCGCTACCTGAAATGAGCATGTAACCAGTATGGCATTGAGCATGTAACCAGTATGACAATGAGCATATGTAACCCCTGGCAACAAGCATATGTAACCCCTGGCAAACAGCATATGTAACCCCTGGCAACGAGCACGAAACCCCTAGCAACGAGCACGTAGGTAAGAAAAATTATAATGAATGTTTGAAAGGGGGGGGCGTCAATTCTGTCTTAGCCTAGGGCGGCTGTACCCCTTAATCAGGCCCTGATGAGACTCTATCTTGTAGCATAAAGAGTTACAGGTGCGATTACAAAACAGTACCATTAGGTACTAATTATTACATGTTATATGTTACATGTGCTTTTGTCATGTGTGTTGAGTTTGTACTTGTTTTTGAGAATATGATTTTGTTTCAGAAAATTAATAAAAGTTACATTTTATGCACAGTTTCGTCTACATCAACGATAGGTAAGTGCCCCACAAAAAAGTACATTCTTTCTCTCCTTTGCTTACAATTTACTCTATAAACTCTCCTGGGAGCACCCCCATACTCCAGTAAATAACATATCCCACTATTAGGGAACACATTCACCACATTTATTTGGAGTAACATACCTATTCCTCTACTACTCACTTGAGTTTTTGTTACCAGTGCTCCAGACTTTCCCCCTCTCCCATTCCTCCATTTATAATATCTCAGCAAAGAATGGCACCATCGGGAACAGTGGCACAGAGCTGTGGCTAGGAAAGGCTCACTTTCAGACACTCGCCTAAAGGTAAGAAACACAACTCTAGATCAGAATTGGGTTAGTTATTGTATCTGGCAGGTCGAGACTCTGGCCTCCAAGAACAAGACACCCAAGAAGAGTGAGGAACTTTTACTATACCAGTGGTTCCCAAGCTGTGTGCCTAGGCACTCTGGGGTGCAGCGAGACACTTGCAGGGGTGCCTCAGGTTGGTGGACAAGAATCAAAAGAAATAATTTATTGTCAAAGTGATAGGCAAAACCAGTGCTACTGGCTGCCAATTATAAATTATTGGGCAATTAGAAACACAACTATGTCCACCTCCACATAACTGAACCTAAAGGTGACAATTAAGCACAATTTACATAATCTAATATAATTTTTACATTTATCAATAAGAAACTTTTGGACTAGGGGTGCCTTGAAAAAATGCTGATATTCTAGGGTGCCATGATTTAATAAAGTTTGGAAAATACTGGTACACTAATTAAGACTTACTATATACATTTGAGCGGACATGAATACCACACTATTAGATTCTATTTGCAAACTGTTATGGGGCCTACACACATACACAGCGATGTGTGCCAGCGATCTGAGCGATACTAGTTTGCTCAGATCGCTCCGCATGATCGCTCAGCACACAGCGATGTGTTAGCGATGTGTGCTGAGCGATTTGGCAGGGCCAGTCTTCTCCAGCGGGAACACTGGCGATCTAACTAGATTTATCATGCATGCATGATCTACATTGCCCATCAATAGTGGCGCGCAAGGCCGCGCATCGCTTTTGCTATGGCCCCTACACACACAGCGATGTTTATTCATTTTTTAAGTGATCTAGTCAAATCTAGTCAGATCGCTTAGAAAGTGGCATAAAATCGCTCTACGTGTGTAGGCACCATTACTCAAGCAGGGATTTGGAGAATGACAACTTGATACCTATAGGAATGGGCCCACATGTCTTGTGTATATTCATATGCACACAAGCAGGGCCGGATTAAGGTTTGCAGGGGCCCGGGGCACTTAATACAGGGGACCCGGGTAAAGGGAGGGTTGTATAGTCGATTGTGCATACCTCCCAAAATTTCCCATTCTAGGTGGGACAAAATTCTCTCTACATGGACATCCCTCTAAATATATGATTGGTGTCACCTGTGTTGTACTGATTTTCAATAAAGAAATTTCAACACAGATGATTGCAATCATAAATTAAAAGGGAAGTCCAGATAGAGTATTTTGTTCCTCCTGGAAAGGGTCATGTAGGGAGGAGTTTATTACATTTAAACTAATAGTCTGGGTACTATATATATATATATATACTATATATATACTATACTATATATATATATATATACTATATATATATAGCTCCACCTAATTGAGAGACAACTATTTTATAATGTTTATTTGTAGTGGAACAAAGACAGCTAAAACAACCTTAAAATACACATAGAAAAATAAAATCTACTGTATAATCTATCTTGTCACATGCAAGAATAGCAGCAACCTCTGTACTACTTGCACACTGGGACTAATAGTCTGGGTACTATATATATATATATATACTATATATATATACTATACTATATATATATATATACTCTGTACTACTTGCACACTGGGACTAATAGTCTGGGTACTATATATATATATACTATATATATACTATACTATATATATATATATACTATATATATATAGCTCCACCTAATTGAGAGACAACTATTTTATAATGTTTATTTGTAGTGGAACAAAGACAGCTAAAACAACCTTAAAATACACATAGAAAAATAAAATCTACTGTATAATCTATCTTGTCACATGCAAGAATAGCAGCAACCTCTGTACTACTTGCACACTGGGACTGGAATCAGGAAAGCTGTGATACCACTATGCTCTGGCCAGCGGGCCCCCTGACAGAGGGGGGCCCAGGGTACAGTATCCCCTGCATCCCCCCCCCCCCCTTAATCTGGCTATGCACGCAAGTTACAGTCCATGTATTTTCTGCTAACCCATTAACATACTGTACATATAATACATCTCGTGTGTATAATTTAGATGCATGTGACTTGAGCATTGTGTCTCAATAAATAACACTACAAATACACCATTGTACACTCCTGATAATGTAAGACACAAACACCTAAACATCAGGTGAGCGCAGGTATCACCACCCCTGAAACTACATAAAACTACCATGAGCCTGGACAACTCATTATATACTGGCTGTTCCCAAATCAGGAAACAACTACTTGCAGCAGCAAATGGTCGACACAAGGGTCAACACACACATATGGTCGACACAAGGTTTTTGAATTTTCATTTTTTTTTTTTACTTTTTCCATACTTGTCTATCCATGTTACAAATCATACCCTTTAGTAACCTTGTAGTGAGCGATGCGTTTAATGTAGGTCTGAGCACCAGGCATTATGCATCTCTGTGTGTGCTCCCCTCCCCCAACAGAATGACAACAATCACTCACAGTGCACACAGCTCAAGCAATTCCCACCACCCACCCTCCCTGATCACAGCAGTGGCAGCTCTGTGTGATTGCAATCACTCTACACAGTCACAGTGCACACAAAATAACTAATATTTTTTAAATGGACCAATGGGAAAGAAAACCCACATCTTTGACATCACAATCATTGAAATGCAACATCAAAAACACCTCTATGACATCAAAATCCTTTGTAATTCAAAATCGAAACCATCTCTATATCAAAGTGCATTGTAATTCAAAATCGAAACCACCTTTATGACAACACAATCATTGAATTACAACATTGAAAACACATCTCTGACATCATACTGTTGTAATTCATATTTTAAACTACCTATATGACATCACAATCATTGAAATGCAGCATCGAAAACACCTCTATGACATCACAATACATTGCAATTCAAAATAAAAAACCACCTCTATGACATCACAATCATTGAAATGCAAAATCATAACTAAATTTATGATAAAACAATCATTGAAATTTAACATTGATATTTCATCTATGCTATCACAATGCATTGTAATTAAAATTGAAACCACATCTATGACATCACAATCAATGAAATTCAACATTGACCGATCATCTATGACATCACAAAGTAATTTAATTCAAATCAAAACCACCTCTATACCATCACAATTTTTGAAATGCAACATCGAAAACACCTCTGTGACATCACAATACGTTGTAATTCAAAATCGAAATCACCTCTTTGAAATAAAAGGAGATTTATGGTAAAAACTTACCTTTGTTAAATCTGTTTCTGCGAGGTACACTGGGTTCCACAGGGATAACATCGGGGTGTAGAGTAGGATCTTGATCCGAGGCACCAACAGGCTAAAAGCTTTGACTGTTCCCAAGATGCTCAGCGCTGCCTCTTCTATAACTCTGCCTCCAAGCACAGGAGCTCAATTTTGTTAACCAGTCCAATGCAGTAGCAGGTAAAAGAGACGACAACCGTTAGTAGCCACATACACCACATTCCCACGACAGTAGAATGTATCAGCGGCTAATGCCATACAAACCCAAAGAAACTAAATGCGCCAGGGTGGGCGCCATGTGGAACCCAGTGTACCTCGCAGAAAGAGATTTAACAAAGGTAATGTCTTACCATAAATCTCCTTTTCTGCAGCGGGGTACACTGGGTTCCACAGGGATAACATCGGGGATGTCCTAAAGTAGCTCCTCATGGGAGGGGACACACTGTAATGGGCATAAGAACCAGGTGTCCAAAGGAAGCATCTTGGGAGGCAGAAGTATCGAAGGCATAAAACCTGATGAACATGTTCACTCAGGACCACGTAGCTGTCTTGCACAATTGTTCAAGGGTCGCACCACGGTGGGCCGCCCAAGAAGGTCCAACAGACAAAGTGAATGGGCTTTGATGGTAGCAGGAGCTGGAAGACCAGCCTGTACATAGGCATGTGCAATCACCATTCTAATCCATCTGGCCAGGGCCTGCTTATTCGCAGGCCAGCCACGTTTGTGAAAACTAAAAAGTATGAAAAAAGAATCAGACTTCCTAACGGAGGCTGTCCTCTTCGCATAGATACGGAGTGCCCGTACCACATCCAAAGACCGCTCTTTGGAGGAGAAATCAGGAGAGAGAAAGGCCGGAACCACAATCTCCTGGATAAGGTGGAAAGAAGACACCACCTTAGGTAGATAACCAGGGCATGTCCGAAGAACCGTCCGGTCACGGTGAAAAATCAGAAAAGGTGACCGACAGGATAAGGCACCCAAGTCTGAAACCCATCTAGCAGAGGCAATAGCCAGCAGAAACAAAACCTTAAGAGTAAGCCATTTAAGGTCAGCAGACTCAAGAGGTTCAAACTGAGACTCTTGCAAGGCCTCCAGAACCACGACAAATCCCAAGGAGCCACAGGTGGGATCTAGGGAGGTTGAATCTGTAAAACACCCTGAGTGAATGTATGAACATCAGGTAGAGTCGCAATTTTTCTCTGAAAAGATACCGACAAGGCAGAAATATGAACCTTGATGGAGGCCAGACGAAGGCCTAAGTCCAGGCCCTGTTGCAGGAAAGCTAAAAGTTTGGCCGTATTAAACTTGTAAGCGTCATGATGGTTAGATGCGCACCAAGCAAAGTAAGAATTCCAAACCCTATGATAAATCCGAGCCGAAGTCGGCTTACGGGCCTTCAACATAGTTTGAATGACCGCCTCAGAAAATCCTTTGGCCCTCAGAACTGAAGCTTCAAGAGCCACGCCGTCAAAGCCAGCCGGGCCAAATCCTGGTATACACAAGGGCCCTGAACAAGAAGGTCTGTGTATTGCGGAAGCAGAAGAAGACGCTCTATCGAGAGACCCTGTTGGTCTCGATAAAGGTAGCCCCAGGACAGGGCACCCCTTGCTGATCCAAGCTCAAGCACACACTCAACCGGTCAGGATCAGGTTCATTCATGGCTGCAGCCAGTGACCAGAAAACAAAGTAACCTTTGTAATAACTAGCCACATGTGTATGATAAGAAATAACAGAGCAGGTTTTATTTCCTGGAAACAGCATATTATAAAGGAATACATATTTGCATATAGTGTCGTAATTTCCTTACACAAAGCTTAATCCTATTGGTTAATGATCACTTTAACTCTATTGGTTAACATACTTTCTAATCCTATTGGTTAATAAACTCCTATCTTTTACGTAACATGTTTACCAAATTCCTATATGTGCTCTTTAAGTAGAATATCTGGGGATTTTTGCTAAGCTCGTAACCTAAATATGTCTGGTTATGTTTTCACACCTGCTATACCGCAAACTGATAAATACCCTTTGAAGCTAATATGTCTAGCTGCTGACATAATATTTCTGCTAGGAAATTACCTTAAAATATATCTTAGCTAAAGGTCATAACTTCGCAATATGGGTTCAAACAAATTACAATGTCTGGTACTTTTTCCTGTATCAGCACTAAGCTAAAACAATTAGAAACAGATTATCAGATGTCAATTAAAAATGGAGTCTTATGAATAAATATGGCTTCCATCTTTATCAGTCTGAGAACCAAAGCCGCTTGGGCCACGCTGGAGCGATCTGAAGTAGGATTCTTCCTACTTGTTTGAACTTCCTTATCACTCTGGGCAGAAGTGACACCAGAGGGAACACATATGGCAACCAAAAGTTCCATGGAATTGCCAGTGCATCCACGAATGCTGCTTGAGGATCCCTTGTCCTTGCTCCAAAGACTGGAACCTTGTGATTGTGTTGAGGCGCCATCAGGTCTATGTCTGGTAAGCCCCACTTGTCCACTATCAGTTGACATACTTCTGGATGGAGGCTCTACTATCCGGCATGGTATGTCCTGACGACTGAGGAAGTCCGCTTCCCAGTTTGAGTACCCCCGAAATGAACACTGTCGATATGGCTGGCAGATGGCGTTCCGCCCACTGAAGAATACTTGACACGTCCATCATAGCCATGCAGCTTCGAGTGCCGCCTTGATGATTTATGTACGCTACCATGGTGGCGTTGTCCGACTGTACTTGAACAGGCCTGTTCTGTATGAGATACTGGGCCAGGTTCAGAGCATTCAACATTGCCCGCAATTCCAGAATTTTTATCGGGAGGAGAAACTCCTCCCTGGTCACCGACCCTGAAGAGAGTGTTGCTCCAACACCGCACCCCAACCCCTCAGACTGGTGTCCGTCATCAGGAGGACCCAGTCAGAGATCCAGAAGAGACGACCCCTGCTCAAGCGATGGTCCTGTAGCCACCAGCTCAGTGACAGACGAACCTCCGGAGACAAGGAGATCAGATGAGACCTGATCCGGTGAGGCAGGGCTTCCCATTTGGCAAGAACCAGCTTCTGCAGAGGGCAGGAATGAAGTTGAGAGTACTCTACCATGTCGAAAGCCAACACCATGAGGCCTAGCACTTGCATCACCGAGTGTATTGACACACGTGGGCGGGATAGGAAGCATCTTATCTTGTCCTGAAGTTACAGGACCTTCTCCTGAGACAAAATCAACTGCTGGTAGTGAGTGTAGAACAATGCCCCCCAGGTGCACCATGCTCTGAGCAGGGACCAGGGAAGATTTCTTCCAGTTGATGAGCCACCCGTGGGCTTGAAGAAACTGGACCGTCAGATCCAGATGATGGAGGAGAATATCTGTAGAATTCGCCAGGATCAGAAAGTCATCCAGATATGGTAGAATCCTGACACCCTGGCGACAGAGTAGGGCCATCATTACCGCCATGACCTTTGTGAATACTTGCAGAGCTGTGGTCAATCCAAAAGGTAAGGCCCGAAATTGATAATGGAGGTTGCCATTAGCAAACTGCAGGAATTGCTGATGCGACATGGCAATAGGAATATGGATGTAAGCATCCTGTATGTCCAGGGAGACCATAAAGTCTCCGGGCTCTAAAGCCAGAACAATAGAGCGAAGAGTTTCCATACGGAACTTGGCGACCCTCACAAATTTGTTCAAGGACTTGAGGTTGAGAATAGGCCGGGAGGAACCATTCGGTATCGCGACTAGGAACAGCAGTGAATAGTACCCCTTGCCTCTCTGAGCCAGAGGCACCGGCACTTCCACTCCTGTGTTCAAGAGGGACTGTACCACCAAATGAAGAGTTTTTGCCTTCACCTGATCCGGAGGGATGTTTGTCAGGAAAAATTAATGAGGGGGATGATTCTTGAAGGATATGGCGTATCCGTGAGTGACGACTTTCCTTACCCACGCGTCGGATGTGGTCTTCAACGAGACCTGGGTAAACCGTAGAAGTCAGCCTCCCACCCTGGGATCCCCCAGGGGGTGGCCCGCCCCGTCATGCAGTAGGCTTGTCTGATTTAGAAGCAGGCTGATGGGCAGCCCAGGCATGTTTAGGTTTGGGCTTAGTGGTTTTGGAAGTGCAAGCCTGTTTCGGGTACGCCTGACCCTTTGCTTTACCTGGAGGTCGAAAGGAACGAAAGGAAGTACTCTTAACCTTCGGGACCGAAGGAGCAGTACTAGGCAGACACGCCGTCTTAGCCGAAGCTAAGTCAGCCACAATCTTGTTAAGATCCTTACTAAAAAGAATGTTTAAATTGAGCACCTCCAGGGTTTTCTTAGAGTCAAGATCCACAGACTAGCACCTTAACCAGAGAATCCGGCGAGCCAGAATGGACGTAGTAGAAGTCTTGGCTGCCAGAATACCAGCATCAGAAGCTGCCTCCTTAATGTAATGATAAGCTGTGACAATATACGAAAGACATTGTCTAGCATTATCAGAAAAATTGGACTGCAGCTCCGCTTCCACCTCCTGAGCCCACGCTTCAATAGCTTCTGCAGCACAAGTAGCCGCAATAGTGGGTCGATGCACAGCTCCCACAAGGGTATAAATAGGATTTTAATTACCTACTGGTAAATCCTTTTCTCGTAGTCCATAGAGGAAGCTGGGGTCCAAATTAGTACCATGGGGTATAGACGGGACCACAAGGATCCATGGGCACTTTAAGACTTTGATAGTGTGGACTGGCTCCTCACTCTATGCTCCTACTACCAGACTCAGTCTATAAACTGTGCCCGAGGAGACAGACAACTTCGAGAGAAGGAATTTACACAGAGAGTGGTGAGATTCACACCAGCTCACACATACAAAGTAACCCAAACTAACCAGCTTGCAAACTCAGCAATGGCCGAACAACATTAACCAAGTAACAACAGTGCTAAACCAAGAACCAAGCAGTACTGAATTAACCACTGCAGGATAACGAAGCACTGGGTAGGTGCCCAGCATCCTCTACGGACTATGAGAAAAAGATTTACCGGTAGGTAATTAAAATCCTGTTTTCTCTTACGCCCTAGAGGATGCTGTGGTCCACATCAGTACCATGGGGATGTACCAAAGCTCCCAGAATGGGAGGGAGAGCGCGGAGACTCCTGCAGAACTGATTGACCAAACTTCAGGTCCTCAGAGGCCAAAGTATCGAACTTGTAGAACTTAGCAAACGTGTTCGACCCTGACCAAGTAGCTGCTCGACAAAGTTGTAAAGCCGAGACCCCCCCGGGAAGCCGCCCAGGCAGAACCCACCTTATGAGTAGAGTGGGCCTTTACCGATTTATGACACGGTAATCCTGCCGGAGAATATGCATGCTGGATAGTGAACCTGATCCAGCGAGAAATCGTCTGCTTAGTACAGGAGACCCAAGTTTCTTGGGATTATACAGGACAAACAGAGTCTGATTTTCTGTGACAAGTAGTCCTCTTCACATAGATTTTAAGAGCCCTTACAACATCCAAGGACTTTGATGGAATTGAGGTGTCAATAGCCACTGGCACCACAATAGGTTATATATATTGGTAGATGCTCAATTAGCTTAGTGATATCATTCAGGTGCTCGAAAGGGAGGGGTATTTCTAAGCAGGAAAAAAAGGATTTTTTTCCCCCCAGCACCCTGAATGATAACCGTAACCAGATATAAATTCCACATAATAATAGAATTCAGAGATCTTTGTTACACATATTTGCGCAAATGTGTGAATAAGCCCATAGGCGTGCGCAGCACATTTTATTAGGGGGTGCACCATCAGAGGGGTGTCTAGCATTGATGATCTATTGATGGTCAATGCAATATAAAATACCAATCCTAATAAAGCAGGTACATTGTCAGATGTTGTGGTGTGCACCAAACAAACACCCCTGATAGCACTCACTGCAATTACACTTCTCCTCCTCAGCCTGGTCTGGCTCCCCCTCTCTTTCCCCTGCAAGCTGCAGCAGCTTACTTACAAGTCAGTCACTCACTGACACTGACAGTCGCAGACTAGTATTTCTGCTGTTGGGAAAATGAGTGACGTGTCAATGCTGCTGCCGGCCGCCTGCCAGTATTGAATTTGTCTTCCTAAGAGGAACGCTGACTGCATGCTGATCCGCATCGGTGGCTGGCGTTGGCATAGCATAGAAGGAGCGAGGTAGGTGTGACGGGTGGACGTGCGAGCAGCATGACGTAATCACATCACATCATGCTGTTTTTATACATTGAGGTGTAGCCGGGAGTTTGAAAGCCGGTGGCAGTGGCACCCTTCATTAACCTAGGCGTCTGGTCAGTAATGCAGTCCTGACAGGGTGCAGCGCAGAGGGTACAGTAATCAGCCTGCTCGGCGATCGCAGCATCAGGCATGTGAGATCGGAGTGCCGGACATTAGGGGGTGCCTGTGCGCACCAGGAACCCCCCCTGCGCACACCTATGAATAAGCCCCAAAGCCGCATAAAGGCGTCTCTGTATATTTGCGGTCCCTAGCGCTATATCTAGGTGCAGGGTGTGGCACCCCAAAACAACAGCATAAGCCAGAAAGCCCAGCGTAGCATACCAATGAAAAAACTATAGTGTTAATAAATTAGTATTTAGGAAGCCGAAGCTATAGAGAAAGTGATACAAAAATGAAATGCAATTAAAATAGAGAAATAGTGTTAAAAAAATAATAAGTGAAAAGTGTTAGTAGAATGTAAAGGTATGCCACACTAAGGCTATCCAGTTCAGCCAGTCCAGAGGCACCACACCTCACACCTCCATTACCCCAATCTGGGTTTAAGATTAACCAGCAAGGAGCCACATGATAATGGCTCCTTACTACAATATGTCTAAGCTAAGAGCTACCTACCTTGGAGCAACCCCATAATGCTCCATGTGGCATGTCAGGGCCTGCACCTCCTCCTAATGCAGGAACCTCTCTGCCTCTCACAACAAACATATATATTGGTAGATGCTCAATTAGCTTAGTGATATCATTCAGGTGCTCGAAATGGAGGGGTATTTCTAAGCAAGAAAAAAAGGCATTTGTTTCCCCCAGCACCCTGAATGATAACCGTAACCAGATATAAATTCCACATAATAATAGAATTCAGAGATCTTCGTTACACATATTTGCATAAATGTTTGAATAAGCCCCAAAGCCGCATCAAGGCATCTCTGTATATTTGGGGTCCCTAGCGCTATATCTAGGTGCAGGGTGTGGCACCCCAAAACACCAGCATAAGCCAGAAAGCCCAGCGTAGCATACCAGTGAAAAAACTATAGTGTTAATAAATGAGTATTTAGGAAGCCGAAGCTATAGAGAAAGTGATACAAAAATGAAATGCAATTAAAATAGACAAATAGTGTTAAACAATTAATAAATGAAAAGTGTTAGTAGAATGTAAAGGTATGCCACACTAAGGCTATCCAGTTCAGCCAGTCCAGAGGCACCACACCTCACACCTCCATTACCCCAATCTGGGTCTAAGATTAACCAGCAAGGAGCCACATGATAATGGCTCCTTACTACAATATGTCTAAGCTAAGAGCTACCTACCTTGGAGCAACCCCATAATGCTCCATGTGGCATGTCAGGGCCTGCACCTCCTCCTAATGCAGGAACCTCTCTGCCTCTCACAACAAACATATATATTGGTAGATGCTCAATTAGCTTAGTGATATCATTCAGGTGCTCGAAAGGGAGGGGTATTTCTAAGCAAGAAAAAAAGGCATTTGTTTCCCCCAGCACCCTGAATGATAACTGTAACCAGATATAAATTCCACATAATAGAATTCAGAGATCTTCGTTACACATATTTGTGCAAATGTGTGAATAAGCCCCAAAGCCGCATCAAGGCGTCTCTGTATATTTGGGGTTCCTAGCGCTATATCTAGGTGCAGGGTGTAGCACCCCAAAACACCAGCATAAGCCAGAAAGCCCAGCGTAGCATACCAGTGAAAAAACTATAGTGTTAATAAATGAGTGTTTAGGAAGCCGAAGCTATAGAGAAAGTGATACAAAAATGAAATGCAATTAAAATAGAGAAATAGTGTTAAAAAATGAATAAGTGAAAAGTGTTAGTAGAATGTAAAGGTATGCCAGACTAAGGCTATTCAGCCAGTCCAGAGGCACCACACCTCACACCTCCATTACCCCAATCTGGGTCTAAGATTAACCAGCAAGGAGCCACATGATAATGGCTCCTTACTACAATATGTCTAAGCTAAGAGCTACCTACCTTGGAGCAACCCCATAATGCTCCATGTGGCATGTCAGGGCCTGCACCTCCTCCTAATGCAGGAACCTCTCTGCCTCTCACAACAAACATATATATTGGTAGATGCTCAATTAGCTTAGTGATATCATTCAGGTGCTCGAAAGGGAGGGGTATTTCTAAGCAAGAAAAATAGGCATTTGTTTCCCCCAGCACCCTGAATGATAACCGTAACCAGATATAAATTCCACATAATAATAGAATTCAGAGATCTTCATTACACAATAGGTTAGTTGATATGAAAAGCTGACACAACCTTCGGAAGGAACTGCTGATGCGTCCGGAGATCCGCTCTATCCGCATGGAAAATTAAGTAGGAGCTTTTACAAGACAAAGCCCCCAATTCCGACACACATCTAGCAGAAGCCAAGGCCAACAATGTGACAGTTTTCCACGTGAGAAACTTGACCTCAGCATCCTGTAGAGGCTCGAACCAATCTGATTGCAGGAAGTGCAATACCACGTTAAGATCCCAGGGTGCTATAGGCAGCACAAAGGGAGGCTGTATGTGCAGAACCCCTTTCAAGAAAATCTGAACCTCAGTGAGGGAAACCAGTTGTTTCTGGGAGAAAATGGATAAGGCCGAAATCTAGACCTTCAGGGATCACAAACGCAGGCCCATATCCACACCTCCTTGCAGGAAGAGGAGAAACTGTCCAAGTTGAAACTCCACCATAGGAAACTCCTTGGATTCACACCAAGACACATACTTTTTCCAGATGCGATGGTATCGGTAGGAATAACCTTGTTCGGAATGCCCTTCCAAGCTAAGAACTAAGCTAAGGACTGGCATTCAACCTCCATGTCGTCAAATGTAGCCGTGATAAGTCTTGATAAGCGAATGGCCCCTGTTGCAGAAGGTTCCCTCGACCTTAAGCAGTAACTCCAGAAGATCTGTGTACCAAGCCCTTCTTGGCCAGTCCAGAGCAATGAGGATTGCCTGAACTCTTGTTCTCTTTATGAGTTTTAGAATCCTTGGGATGAGTGGAAGTGGAGGGAACACATACACTGACTTGAACACCCACGGAGTTACCAGGGCATCCACCGCCACTGCTTGTGGGTCTCGTGACCTGGAACAGTACCTCCAAAGCTTCTTGTTGAGACGAGAGGCCATCATGTCTATTTGAGGTACACCCCAAAGACTTGTCACCTCCGTGAACACCTCCGGATGGAGTCCCCACTCTCCTGGATGGAGATCGTGTTTGCTGAGGAAGTCCGCTTCCCAGTTGTCCGCTCCCAGAATGAAGATCGCTGACAGCGCCACAGCGAATTTTTCTGCCCAGAGGAGGATTCTTGACACCTCTGACATCGCAGCTCTGCTCTTCGTTCTGCCCTGTCGGTTTATGTAGGCCACCATCATTAAATTGTATGACTGCACCTGAATGGCGTGATCTTGCAGAAGGTGTGCCATCTGCAGAAGACCATTGTACACGGCTCTTAGTTCCAGGATGTTTATTTGAAGAAAGGATTCCAGACTTGGCCACCTTCCTTGGAAGGTTTCCCCTTGGGTGACCGCGCTCCAACCTCTGAGACTTGCATCCGTGGTTAGAAGGATCCAGTTCTGAACCCAGATACTGCAGCCCTCTAGAAGGTGAAGCTGTTGTAGCCACCATAGGAGTGAGATCCTGGCTTTCGGTGACAGATGTATCCTCTGGTGCATGTGTAGGTTAGAACCTGACCACCTGTCTAGGAGGTCCAGTTGGCAGGACCGTGCATGGAATCTTCCATACTCTAGTGCCTCATGGGAGGCAACCATCTTCCCCAGAAGGCGAATGCACTGATGGACCGATACCCGGGCAGGCTTCAAGACATCCCGGACTATCGATTGTATCACCAACGCTTTCTCCACTGGTAGAAATACCCTCTGCGCCTGCATGTCGAGGATCATCCCTAGGAAAGACAATCTCCTTGTCGGCTCCAAATGTGACTTTGGAAGATTCAGGATCCATCCATGATCCCTGAGCAGTCGAGTCATGAGAGCAATGCTCTGCAACAACTTCTCCCTGGAGGACGCTTTTATCAGCAGATCGTCCAGGTATGGAATTATATTCACTACCTGTCTGCGGAGGAGAACCATCACCTCTGCCATAACCTTGGTGAACACCCTCGGTGCCATGGAGAGGCCGAATGGCAGTGCCTGGAACTGATAGTGACAGTCCAACAGCGCAAATCTGAGATAAGCCTGGTGGGGCAGCCAAATCGGAATGTGGAGGTGCGCATCCTTGATATCCAGGGATACCAGAAACTCTCCCTCCTCCAGTCCTGAGATCACCGCTCTCAGAGATTCCATTTTGAACTTGAATTCCTTCATATAAGGGTTTAACAATTTCAAGTTCAAAATCGGTCTGACCAAACCATCTGGTTTCGGTACCACAAATAGGTTTGTATAGTAACCCTTGTTTTCCAGATGAAGTGGAACAGAAACAATGACATCTGACCTTTCCAATATTTGAATGGCTTCCTGTAGGATAGTCCTTTCCGTCAGCAATGCCGGCAAGCCTGATTTGAAGAATCTGTGAGGGGGGAGCTCTTGAAACTCCAGTCTGTACCCCCTGGGACACAATATCCTGTATAGAAACTCAAAAGAATAGAGAAGATTCCCTGTAGTGGGCACACTCGGCCTAATATACTTTCTTAAAGTCAAATATCTATTATGATAGATTACCACAGATTCTAAAATATAACTTTTATTATAATCTCTAAAACATGAGCGAAATATAATGCATGTGAATTAAATTGTAAAAATTGTGAACAAATTAAATAAAGTGAATTAAAAAGCTTGGCCACTGTAATTGTAAATTTCTTCACTATCTCCAGTGTTTTAAACAGTGTTTCAGTATTTGTAACAATATAACTTTTTAATTCACTTTATTTAATTTGTTCACAATTTTCACAATTTAATTCACATGCACTATATTTCACTCATGTTTTAGAGATTATAATAAAAGTTATATTTTAGAATCTGTGGTCATCTATCATAACAGATATTTGACTTTAAGAAAGTATATTAGTCCGAGTGTGCCCACTACAGGGAATCTTCTTTCTTCTTTTGAGTTTCTATACTTACGCTATTCCTTGGAACACCTCCCAATAGATAAAAGGTACATATCGATACTATTGAATATAAGGGAAAGGACATACATTATACATAAAAAATATTAAACGCAAATAGGTGTCTGTGCGACTCTTCATCCACACAATATCCTGTACCCAGGGATCCAGTCTGGATGACACCCAGACGTGACTGAAACATCTGACTCTTGCTCCCACCTGCACGTTCTCCAGGCTGTGAGGTCCACCATCATGCTGAGGATTTTGAGGAAACAGGCAGGCTTCTGTTCCTGAGAACCTGTATGTGCAGGTTTTTTGGGATTTTGCCCGACCATCTCTGAAGAAAGTGGAAGGCGGCTTGGACTTTTTAGCTTTGCGGCCCGAAAGGACTGCATTGAGGATGTAGAAAAGGGTTTCTTCAGGGTCTGAGTTGCTGAGGGAAGAAAGGTTGACTTACCAGCGGTTGCCATGGAGATCCACATATCCAATGCTTCCCCAAAGAGAGCCTGACCTGTGAAGGGTAGGTTCTCCACACTTCTCCTGGATTCCGCGTCTGTCGACCATTGGCGCAGCCAGAGTCCCCTGCATGCTGAGATACCCATGGAAGATGTCCTTGCATTCAGATTACCCAGGTCCTTCATGGCCTCCACCATGAAACCCGCAGAATCCTGTATGTTACGTAAAAACAATTCAATGTCACTTCTATCCATAGAATCTAAGTCCTATAGTAATGTGCCTGACCACTTTGCTATGACTTTAGAAATCCATGCACAGGCAATAGTGGGCCTTAACGCCATTACTAAAGCAGTGCATATGGATTTTAGCGTAGTTTCAATCTTGCGGTCTGCCGGTTCTTTCAAAGCGGTAGACCCAGGAACAGGAAAAAAACACCTGAAGACAGTGTAGAAACAGAAGCTGCATAAGTAGTGTTTTTTTGTCCTTGGTAGAAACAGAAGCGTCTACTATAGGTGGGTTTTCCCACTTTTTCCTATCATCCTCAGGGAAAGGAAAAGCCACAAGAACCCTCTTTGGGATCTGGAATTTTTTCTCTGGATTTTCCCAGGATTTTTCAAATAATGCGTTTAATTCCTTAGACGCAGGGAAGGTCAGGGAGGCTTTCTTGTTGTCTGTAAAACAAGACTCCTCTACCTGGTCAGGTGGTTTGTCAGTAATGTGTAACACATCCCTAATAGCCTCAATCATGATTTGCACCCCTCTTGCCAGGGAATCCTCACCCACCCACCCCCTCCGCATATCCGCATCACCATCTGCCGTGTCAGAGTCGGTGTCCATGTCGACTTGCTTAATCTGAGCAAGCGCACGTTTCTTTGGGTATATACATGCGGATTTTGAGGTAGGGGGAACAGAACCAGACAAAACCTCCACAGATTGTTTTAAAATCTGTGATTCAGTCTCATAATGCGCAATCTTAGTATAAATCTGCGATATCATTCCTTTAATAGAAGCTACCCACTGGCAGGGCCGTAACTACGTGTGCGCCAGCGGTGCCTGGCACACAGCACAGTCGCCCTGAGGGCGCAACTGTCAGCGGCATAGTAATGAGTCAAACTGACTCATTACAAGCCGCCTGTACTGTGTGTGCTGCAGCCGATGCGAGCACCCAAAGGGGAGGTGATGTTTGCAGTGTGCACGCCTCCTGTCTCCCTGCTGCCCGGCTCCCGCGGTCTGTCCCCCTGCTGCCCGGCTTCCACCTCCTCTCCTGTGTTCCGCAGCCTGGCACCCGCCTCCTGTCCCCCTGCTGCCTGGCTCCCGCCTCCAGTCCCCCTGCTGCCCGGCACCCGCCTCCAGTCCCCCTGCTGCCCGACTTCCACCTCCTCTCCTGTGTTCCGCAACCCGGCAACCGCCGCCTGTCCCCCTGCTGCCCGGCTTCCGCCTCCTCTCCTGTGTTCTGCAGCCTGGCACCCGCCTCCTGTCCCCCTGCTGCCTGGTTCCCGCCTCCAGTCGCCCTGCTGCCCGGCACCCGCCTCCTGTCCCCCTGCTGCCCGGCTTCCACCTCCTCTCCTGTGTTCCGCAGCCCGGCACCCGCCGCCTGTCCCCCTGCTGCCCGGCTTCCACCTCCTCTCCTTTGTTCCGCAGCCCAGCACCCGCCGCCTGTCCCCCTGCTGCCCAGCTTCCGCCTCCTCTCCTGTGTTCCGCAGCCCGGCACCTGCCTCATGTGACCCATTGGTTGTGTCCTGACACTCCGGCTGCCTGGCTCCTGCTTTATGGCCACCGGGTGGATGGACCCTGTACCCACTCTCCGGCTCCCACCTCAGTACACACAGGCAGAGGCAGGTCCAGCGGCTCCCGCACACAGAGGCTGGTCCAGCAGCGGCAGCGGCTCCCACACACACAGAGGCTGGTCCAGCAGCGGCTGCATGAGGAGGAACTGGTAAGAAAAGAGGGGACTGACAGGGGACAGTGCCGGGGCAGGGATAAAGAGTAAGAGTGTACATATTTGTCTTTGCCTGTATATGAGTACATGTGGCTGTGTGTGTGTCTGTGTGTGTATATGTGGCTGAGTGTGTGTGTATATATGTGACTGTGTGCACTGTGCATATATGTATATATGTATATATGTGGTTATGTGTGTGGGGGAGGGGGGCACCATTGTTTCTTCCGCCTCCGGCCATCTGGTATGTACTTAAGTGCCTGGCCTGCCATACTGAGTAAAAAGTTGACTCTGCCTGCCATACTGTGTAAAAAGGGGACGCTGTCTGCCGTAATGTGTAAAAAGGGGACGCTGTCTGCCATAATGTGCAAAAAGGGGATGCTATCTGCCGTAAATGTGTAAAAAAAAGGGTACGCTGTCTGCCGTAAATGTGTAAAACAAAGGGGACGCTGTCTGCCGTAATGTGTAAAAAGGGGATGCTATATGCCGTAAATGTGTAAAAAAAAGGGGGGACGCTGTCTGCCGTAATGTGTAAAAAGGAGACGCTGTCTGCCATAAATGTGTAAAAAAAGGGGACGCCGTCTGCTGTAATGTGTAAAAAGGGCTCTACCTGGTGTAGTGGCGCTACTGTGCGGCGTAATTTGAATAATGGAGACTACTGTGCACCGTAATATGAATTGGTATTATTTTGTGGCCACACCCCTTTCCCATGAAGCCATGTCCCTATATATTTTTTGCGAGCCTACGTGACGTCCCTATTTTACATAAAGGGGGGGAGGCGCCGATGCCGTTTCTTGCACACAGCGCTAAAATATCTAGTTACGGCACTGCCCACTGGGGCTCGGATTCAGAAGGTTGGGACAAAATATTACGTTCCTGTGTACATGGAATGGATTCCTCTGGAGAAGATACATATTCTGCCGCACAAGACACAGGGTCCCTCATTCCAAGTTGATCGCTCGCTAGCTGCTTTTAGCAGCAGTGCACACGCTAGGCCGCCGCCCTCTGGGAGTGTATCTTAGCTTAGCAGAATTGCGAACGAAAGAGTAGCAGTTCTGCTATTAAATATTTCCCTGTAGTTTCTGAGTAGCTCCAGACCTACTCCTAGATTGTGATCACCGCAGTCCGTATAGTTCCTGGTTTGATGTCACAAACACACCCTGCGTTCAGCCAGCCACTCCCCCGTTTCTCCAGCCACTCCTGCGTTTTAGCCTGACACGCCTGCGTTTTTTAGCACACTCCCGGAAATGCTCAGTTTCCACCCAGAAACACCCACTTCCTGTCAATCACTCACCGTTCAGCAGAGCGACTGAAAATCGTCGCTCGGACCTGTGTAAAATTGCATAGTTTTGTGTGAAAATACTTAGCGCGTGCGCCCTGTGGCCCATACGCATGCGCAGAATTGCCCATTTTTAGCTTGATCGCTATTCTGCTAAAAACAGCAGCGAGTGAACAACTCGGAATGACCACCAGAGTCCCTGAACATGGTAATGTGAGAATTTGCGCGCGCACACACACACACACGAAAATGTCAGCCACAGTTTCCTCAAAGTACCTTCAGATAGACACAGAGTAATGGAGCCAGCACCCACACAGCGCCCCAGACGGCAGATACAGAATCTGTGCCTGGCGCTGACTGTGTAACCTTAATAGATTACACAGTTGTGACTAAACACTCCCCCTCCTTCTACAACCCCTTGGTACCGCACAGGATAGCCGGAGTCGTATGGAGAGTCAGCGGTCCCTGTCAACGTCTCTCAGTGATAATCTGCAGGAAGGGAAATGGCGCCGGTGAGCTGCTGGGTCCGCTCTGAGGACAAGCTCCACCCCCAAACATGGCACATCTTCCCGCACTTTGTAGGATTATACTGGCCTGAGGTATAGTGTCTAACAGCAGAACTAACGTCCCTGATAGCAATTGTGATCAGTTTTTAAGGGTATCTGCGCTGGCTCAGGGTGTCCCTCACATCGCCACACCGTTTGTACCGCTGAGCCTTCCGGAGCTCAGTGTCAGTGCTGCGCTCCCACCCTGATGCCGCCATTTACACCGGATCCCCGCTTGTCGGGTCGCCAGTGACACACTCACCACCACAATCTTCTGGCTCTGGTAGGGGGTGGCGACATGCTGCGGGAGTGAGCAGTCGCCTCGGGGGCTAACAATCATTACCCTCAGGAGCTTAATGTCCTGTCAGCGGAGATAGTGGCCATTAACCTCAGAGGGTTGGACACAACTGCCCCACTAAGTCCCACGAAGCAGGGAGGCTGTTGCCAGCAGCCTCCCTGTGCCTAACATCTTAATAAAATAATAAAACTAGAAAAGCTCTAGGAGCTCCCCTAGCTGTGACCGGCTCCACTGGGCACATTTTCTAAACTGAGTCTGGTAGGAGAGGCATAGAGGGAGGAGCCAGCCCACACTATCAAAGTCATAAAGTGCCCATGGCTCCTAGTGGACCCGTCTATACCCCATGGTACTAATGTGGACCCCAGCATCTTCTAGGACGTAAGAGAAAATAGCTTTTTAGCAACCCTCCGCGCGCTTATCCGTCGGTTCCTTCTGAGAGGTGACGTTAGCTACAGGCAGAGCAAAGGACACCACCAGCTGAGCTACTTTCGAATTCACCGGCGGTGGCGTATCCCAATTTTTACTTAACTCCGCAGTGAGGGAATAGCGAGCCAGCATCTTCTTGTGAGGTTTGAATTTCTTTCCTGGATTTTCCCAGGATTCCTGACTTATGTCAACTAAATGGTCAGTGACGTTTAAATCTCAGGTTTCTTAGAGGTAACAACAAGTTCTGGGTCATCATCAATTTGAAGGATCAGCCTGATAACCTCTAATAGGTCAGGAACATCCACCTGTGAAACAGATTTCCCATCAGAAGCAACTGGATCAGTGTCTGAGGGGTCAGTATACACGCCATCCTCATCAGGCGAAGTGTCTGAAACATGGGTGGATTGTGGGGAAGTAATGGCCTGCTTAGAGGATCCCTTGGACTTAGGCGGGCGAGGGTTAGGTTTCTGTTTGTTAAGTGAGTGATTCAATTGCTGTAACTGAGTGGACAGGAGATCTGCCCACGGTGGATTAACCGCAGGGACAATATGTGGCTGTACGTGAGGTCCCATAGGGGTGCGTAAGTCTAGTTACCAGCGTATTTGGTAAAGTAGAGAAAGTATCCCAAGGCGGGTCATTCTGTACCCCCGTTGCTACAGACCTACTGGGGTGGGGGGGGGGGGGGAATCCCCAGAACCTGAACCCTCCACTGCTATGTTTTCCTCTAATGTGTCTGCGGCATCACCACCGCGTATTGCGGGATCAACCACAGAACCGTCGTCCCTTGAAACTGACATAATATGAAAGCGTGAACCACGGGCAACACAGTACAATATCAGCAGTAGAATAGAAACATAGAAACATAGGAAACATTTGGCCCATCTAGTCTGCCCATTTTTTTTATCCTTTAGGTAATCGCAACCCTCTTTGAACCCTAATTCTTTGTAAGGATATTCATATGCCTATCCCAAGCATGTTTTAACTGTTCCACAGTCTCAGCCTCTACCACCTCTGATGGGAGGCTATTCCACTTATCCACTACCCTTTCTGTGAAATAATTCCTTACATTTCCCCTGAACCTGCCTCCCTCCAGTTTCAGTGTATGTCCTCGAGTTCTAATAATTCTCTTCCTTTGAAAAATGTTTCCCTCCTGAACTTTGTTAAAACCTTTGGTATATTTGAAAGTTTCTATCATGTCTCCCCTTTCCCTTCTCTCCTCCATACTATACATGTTAAGATCTTTTAGCCTTTCTGGGTAATTTTTGTCATGTAGGCCATGCACCATTTTAGTTGCCCTTCTTTCTACACTCTCTAATGCAGAGGTTCTCAAACTCGGTCCTCGGGGGCCCACTCAGTGCATGTTTTGCAGGTCTCCTCACAGAATCGCAAGTGAAATAATTAGCTCCACCTGTGGACCTTTTAAAATGTGTCAGTGAGTAATTAATACACCTGTGCACCTGCTGGGTTACTGCAAAACATGCACTGTGTGGGCCCCCGAGGACCGAGTTTGAGAACCTCTGCTCTAATTTATTTATATCCTTCTGGAGATATGGTCTCCAGAACTGGACACAGTATTCCAGATGAGGCCGCACCCAGGGCCGTTTCTAGCCAATTTGGCTCCTAGTGCGAGATTTAAAAATGCGCCCCCCCCCCACTCCCCCTATTCACATAAAAAAATGCCCCCCCCCCCCCCCCCATAGATATAAAGAGTGAAAGCATGCGCGCGCTCCCGGCAAGGGGGCGTGACCTCGTTAAAATGGGCGTGGTTTTGTTACGATGGGCGTGGCCTCGTCTGATCTCATCATCACGGCCACCACAGGATAAAAAAAAAAAGTCCTCATTTTACACATTACAGCAGGCACACGACCCCATTTTACACAGCACGGCAGGCAAGTGGGCAAGTGTACCCATTTTACACATTGCGGCAGGCACGTGCCCCCATTTTACACATTGTGGCAGGAAAGTGTCCCCATTTTACACATTGCGGCAGGCACGTGCCCCCATTTTACACATTGCGGCAGGAAAGTGTCCCCATTTTACACATTGCGGCAGGCACGTGGGTTTTACACAGTACAACAGGCAAGTGTCCCCATTTTACACATTGTGGCAGGCATGTGCCCCCATTTTACACATTGCGGCAGGAAAGTGTCCCCATTTTACACATTGTGGCAGGCATGTGCCCCCATTTTACACATTCCGGCAGACAGGTGTCCCCATTTTACACAGTACGGCAGGTGGTGGTGGGGGGGGGAGGGAGGGAGAGAGAGAGAGGGAGAGGGGCTGACTTACATTTCAAGCGGTTCTTCCCGCTCTTCAGCCGCCTCTCCCTCGTCTGCGCAGCGCCGCCGCCGGCCGGCTTGGCTCCCCCTTCTCCCTCTTCCCGAGTGCCCAGCTCGGGGGGTGGGGTTTCGCGGAATGACGCAATTGCGTCGTGATACGCGTCATTCCGCGAGACCTCGCCCCCCGAGCTGGGCACTCGGGAGGAGAGGGGAGGAGGGTTTCAAAGTCCTCAAAAAGTGCCGCGGCGGGCTCCCCGTGTGGTTGCACGGCTCGCCCGCTGCAAGAAACGGCACTGGCCGCACCAATGACCTATACAGTGGCATTATTACTTCTCTTTTGCTGCTACTGATTCCTCTCCCTATGCAACCAAGCATCTGACTTGCCTTTCTCATTGCTTTGTTGCATTGCTTTCCTGCCTTTAAGTCACTTGAAATAGTGACTCCTAAATCCCTTTCCTCCTCAGTAGTTTCCATTATAGTACCCTTGATACTATATTTAGCCTTTGGGTTTTTGAGACCCAAGTGCATGATTTTGCATTTGTTAGCATTAAACTGTAGTTGCCATGTTCTTGACCATTTTTCAAGCCTAGCTAGGTCATCAATCATTTGTTTTACCACTCCTGGTGTGTCTACCCTGTTGCATATCTGTTAGGATCTCCTGCTCTGTGCTGCCACGTCGCCATGGCAACCGGGAGGCAAGTGTTAGCGAAGTAACCTGAGCGCAGCTGATACTCCGGTCTGGGTTTTTACTGTGTAGTGGTTACAGGCTCTGTGCACGGCAGGGAATCCGGCGCTGGTTTTGTGCTCACAGTCTGTGAGGTCTGAGTGGGGCATGGACAGCACCTGCTATATAAACCATCCTCTCAGGCTAGGCAAATGCTGCTGAATCTTTGTTTGTTAGTCAGTTCCAGAGAGTTAGCTAGTACTGTGTGACTTTGTATTTGCTTGTTGCTTACTGCGAATAGGCCTTGGGATTCGGTACTTCATTCTGCCAATCCGGACCTAGCAGTAAGACTGGAGTCAGTTGTTTGACCTGCTGGGGTTCTTTTGCTATTCTGTGAACCCAGCAGGTTTGCGGCTGTACTCTCAGACCTGCTTGCTTAATCCTCCCTCACTGTGCAGGGCATCCAGGTGTCAGTTTAGTGGCAGTAAGCTGAACCTGTGCCCTGCAAGTGGGGGTTAGGATTGTGGATACTCTCCTTGTGTCTATATTTCTATCTCTGACCAAGGAGTTTATTCCCACACCCGTTGGTAACCCTTTGGGGTTTTTTCTGTTGCTCTTAGCAACATCATTTCAGGTGCTCCACATGTTAAATCACTACACATCGCTTCATTGTCCGCTCTATTCCATCTGAGCATTCCTGACACTAGGGAGACACCCAATTCCTGAGCCTTTGGGCTTCTCCGTTCACTTTGTGTTTATTAGTTATTCCATCACCTCCTGTGTATGTTATGTTATACTGTCTGTGAGTTCGTTTGCTTCGCTTCCCTCTCTGTTCATACACCGGTATACTCCTGTTAGCACTGGTGTGCGTAACATATTCAGCAGCCTTAATCCTGTTGAAATTTTGTGGGAATATGGAGCATACCCCTCAAAATACTTTGCAACAGGTGGTCGATCAGGTGCAGGTCCTGACTCAACAATTTAATGAGATGTCCATTAAAATGAACACCCCGCTGGCCGCTAGCGGAGCTCCCGCAGCAGCAGAGGCAAGTTCAGGGGTTAAGGAGCCGAAAGTAAATCTCCCGCATCGTTTTTCTGGAGATCGCTCGCAGTTCTTTTGTTTCAAGGAGAGTTGTAAGCTATATTTCAGGCTTAGGCCCCAGTCTTCTGGGTCGGAGATTCAGCGGGTGGGCATGGTGATTTCCTTGCTACAAGGAGACCCACAGGTCTGGGCATATGGGTTACAGCCTGACTGTCCGTCGCTTAAAAGTGTTGATGTTTTTTTTACGGCACTGGGCATTTTGTATGATGACCCTGACAAGATGGCTTCAGCCGAGGCTCAGATTACGGTTCTTAAGCAAGGGCGACGGCCAGCTGAGGTTTATAGTACGTAGTTTCGGAGGTTGGCTCATGATACCCAGTGGAATGACCCAGCCCTGAGAAACCAGTACCGAAGGGGCCTTTCTGACCAGATAAAGGACCAACTGGTACAATATCCCTCGCCTGATAGCTTAGATCAGCTCATGCAGTTATCCATCCGGGTGGATAGACGGCTGAGAGAGCGTAGGCTTGAAAGGGAGACCGCAGTTTCCTTTTTTCCCAAGGGAACCTCAGACTCTGAGGAATATTCCGAGGAGCCTATGCAGATTGGGGCTACCCGCCTCTCCTCGCGTGAGAAGACGCGGAGGAGACAGCAGGGTTTGTGTTTGTACTGTGGGAATAAAGGTCATGTTGTAGTATCATGCCCAGAAAAAAACGGAAAACTTCAGGGCCTGAGGGTGATGGGAAATATCCTGTCAGGCCAGAAGTCAGAATTTCCTAAAAAGACTTTTCTCATTCCGGTGACTTTGGAGATCCTCGGTCAAACTGTCAAGACTGAGGCCTTTGTTGACAGTGGGGCCGATGGGGTTTTCATGGACCGTCAATTCGCCCTGGAACACTCTGTTCCCTCAGTACCTTTGGCATCAGAGATTTAGATCTGTGGGTTAAACGGGGAACCATTGTCCCAAGGTAAAATTACCTCCTGCACCAGCCAAATTCCTTTGTTTATTGGAGCCACACACTCTGAAAGATTGTCTTTTTATGTGACTGTCTGTTCTTTTGCCCCATTGGTTTTGGGGTTACCCTGGTTAAGGGCCCATAACCCTCAATTTGACTGGGTCTCTGGGGAGATTCTTAGTTGGGGTAGTGATTGTTTCAGGAGTTGCTTGAGCCTTCCAGTCAGGCTCTCACAGCTAAGTTTGCCAGGATTGCCAGGATGTTATGCAGATTTTGCGGATGTGTTCTCCAAAAAAGTTGCGGAGGTACTACCTCCCCATCGCCCCTATGACTGTGCCATTGATTTGTTGCCGGATGTTAAGCTTCCCAAGAGCAGGTTGTACTCCCTGTCACGTCCTGAGACTCAGGCTATGGCAGAGTACATTCAGGAGAACTTGGCTAAGGGATTTATCAGACCCTCACAGTCCCCAGTTGGGTCGGGGTTCTTTTTCGTGGGTAAAAAGGACGGTTCGTTGCGACCCTGCATCGACTTCAGGGAATTGAACCGTATCACGATTAAAAACTCGTACCCACTGCCTCTCATTTCGGTTTTCTTTGACCAGCTTCGTACTGCCACCATTTTTTCTAAGATTGACCTACGCGGTGCTTACAATCTAATCCGAATAAGAGAGGGGGATGAATGGAAGACTGCCTTTAATACCCACTCAGGGCATTATGAATATTTGGTGATGCCTTTTGGGCTCTCTAATGCCCCGGAAGTCTTCCAGGAATTCATGAACGATGTGCTCAGGGAATATTTGGATAGATTCTTAGTTGTTTATCTAGATGACATCCTAATCTTCTCTCATTCCCTTGAGGAACATCGGAAGCATGTACGCTTAGTCCTCCAGAAACTCAGAGACCACCAGCTTGGGGCGAAGCTGGAGAAGTGCGAGTTTGAAGTCCAGCAAATCGCATTTCTAGGGTATATTATCTCCTCAGAAGGTTTACAAATGGAGGGTTCTAAGGTACAGGCAGTCCTGGATTGGGTGCAGCCCACTAGTTTGAAGGCGCTTCAGCGTTTTCTGGGCTTTGCGAATTTTTATAGACGGTTTATCGCTGGATTTTCGTCTATAGTGGCCCCCTTGGTGGCACTCACTAAGAAAGGGGCGGATGTTGCTCACTGGTCTTGTGAGGCCAAAGCGGCCTTTGCCCGTCTCAAAAGGGCATTTGTCTCGGCCAAGATGCTGCGACACCCAGATCCAGAGCGTCCTTTTGTGGTAGAAGTGGATGCCTCTGAGATAGGTATTGGGGCAGTGCTCTCTCAGATGGGGGTGTCTGATAATCGCCTTCATACCTGTGCTTACTTTTCCCGTAAATTTTCGTCTGCCAAGATGAATTATGATGTGGGTAACCGGGAATTGTTGGCTATAAAGGATGCACTCGGGGAGTGGAGACACTGGCTTGAGGGGGCTAAGTTTGTGGTCTCAATTCTCACCGATCATAAGAATCTGGCATATTTAGAGTCAGCGAAGCGGCTCAATGCCAGGCAGGCACGATGGGCTTTGTTTTTTGCTCGCTTTAATTTTTTGATAACATATCGCCCTGGGTCAAAAAACATCAAGGCTGATGCGCTCTCGCGGAGTTTTGCTCCAGTTCAAGAGACCACCGAGGAACCATTGCCCATTGTGTCCCCATCATGTATTAAAGTGGGCATTACCCAGGACCTCTTATCATTAGTCCTTAGAGCACTGGAGCAGGCTCCTCCAGACCTTCCGGTAGGTCTCTTGTTTGTGCCTCCTAGGTTAAGACAGCGAGTGTTCCTGGAATTCCATGCCAAGAGGTCGGCAGGGCATCCGGGTATTGCCAGAACTCGGGAGTTGCTGTCTAGGGCGGTGTGGTGGCCCTCGGTGGCTAGGGATGTGGATCAGTGGGTTCGGGCATGTGACGTTTGTGCCCGAAATAAAACTCCTAGAGGGGTTCCTGTCGGCCCATTACATCCACTCTCTATTCCGTCTAAGCCATGGACCCACATTTCCATGGATTTTGTGGTGAACTTGCCCAAATCCTCGGGGATGACAGCCATTTGGGTTGTCGTTGACAGGTTTTCGAAGATGGCGCATTTTGTTCCACTGGTTGGGTTGCCATCGGCCAGACGCCTGTCTGAGTTATTTATGCAGCATGTTGTGCGCCTCCACGGGTTGCCACTTGATGTGGTCTATGACCGTGGATCCCAGTTTGTGGCCAAATTCTGGAGGGCATTTTGTTCTGATCTCCAGATTTCTGTGAGCTTGTCGTCAGGCTACCATCCACAATCTAATGGGCAGACTGAGAGGGTGAACCAGTCCTTGGAGCAGTTCCTCAGGTGTTATGTCTCCAAGTGTCATACTGACTGGGTTGCTCATCTGTCCATGGCGGAGTTTGCCTATAACAACGCGGCTCACTCTGCTACAGGGATCTCTCCCTTCCTTTGTGTGTATGGGCATCATCCTAAGGCCAATTCTTTTGACCCCCTGGATTCCACGTCTGGTGGTTCCTCTGTTGTTTCGGTCCTTAGGGGTATTTGGAGGAAAGTGAAGAAAGCCCTTGTGTCTGTGTCATTAGTGACCAAAAGGGTTTTTGATAAGCGGAGAAGACCCTGCAGCTTCAAATTAGGAGACTTCGTCTGGTTGTCCACCAAGAATTTGAAGTTGAGACAGCCATCTCATAAGTTTGGCCCCCGGTTCATCGGCCCTTATAAGATCACCAGGGTTATCAATCCGGTGGCATTTCAGTTAGATCTGCCCCGTTCATTGGGTATCAATAAAACATTTAATTGTTCCCTTTTAAAACTGGCGGTTAGTAAACCTTCTTCCAGTGGAAGACCTTCTCCTCTTCTGATACGGGGTCAGAGGGAGTTTGTGGTTGAAAGGGTTCTTGACTCCAAGATGGTTCGGGGTCGGCTGTCATTTTTGGTGCACTGGAAGGGGTATGGCCCGGAGGAGCGGTCGTGGGTGCGCAGTTGTGATCTTCATGCCCCCAGACTGATACGCTCTTTCTTCTCGCAGTTCCCCGATAAACCCGGTGGTAGGGGTTCTTTGACCCCTCGTCAGAGGGGGGGTACTATTAGGATCTCCTGCTCTGTGCTGCCACGTCGCCATGGCAACCGGGAGGCAAGTGTTAGCGAAGTAACCTGAGCGCAGCTGATACTCTGGTCCGGGTTTTTACTGTGTAGTGGTTACAGGCTCTGTGCACGGCAGGGAATCCGGCGCTGGTTTTGTGCTCACAGTCTGTGAGGTCTGAGTGGGGCGTGGACAGCACCTGCTATATAAACCATCCTCTCAGGCTAGGCAAATGCTGCTGAATCTTTGTTTGTTAGTCAGTTCCAGAGAGTTAGCTAGTACTGTGTGACTTTGTATTTACTTGTTGCTTACTGCGAATAGGCCTTGGGATTCGGTACTTCATTCTGCCAATCCGGACCTAGCAGTAAGACTGGAGTCAGTTGTTTGACCTGCTGGGGTTCTTTTGCTATTCTGTGAACCCAGCAGGTTTGCGGCTGTACTCTCAGACCTGCTTGCTTAATCCTCCCTCACTGTGCAGGGCGTCCAGGTGTCAGTTTAGTGGCAGTAAGCTGAACCTGTGCCCTGCAAGTGGGGGTTAGGATTGTGGATACTCTCCTTGTGGCTATATTTCTATCTCTGACCAAGGAGTTTATTCCCACACCCGTTGGTAACCCTTTGGGGTTTTTTCTGTTGCTCTTAGCAACATCATTTCAGGTGCTCCACATGTTAAATCACTACACATCGCTTCATTGTCCGCTCTATTCCATCTGAGCATTCCTGACACTAGGGAGACACCCAATTCCTGAGCCTTTGGGCTTCTCCGTTCACTTTGTGTTTATTAGTTATTCCATCACCTCCTGTGTATGTTATGTTATACTGTCTGTGAGTTCGGTTGCTTCGCTTCCCTCTCTGTTCATACACCGGTATACTCCTGTTAGCACTGGTGTGCGTAACAATATCTTTGAATCATCTGCAAAAAGGCATACTTTTCCTTCAATACCATTTGCAATGTCACCAACAAAGATATTAAAGAGAACTGGTCCGAGTACAGATCCCTGTGGTACTCCACTGGTAACATTTCCCTCCATAGATTGCACTCCATTTACTACAACTGTCTGTTTCCTATCCTGCAACCAGGTTCTTTTCCATTTAACTATTCTATAATCCACCCCCATGCTTTCAAGTTTATTTAGCAGTCTGTGATGTGTGACAGTGTCAAATGCCTTACTAAAGTCTAGATATGCTACATCTACAGCTCCCCCTTGATCTATTATTTTCATCACAGAGTCAAAAAAGTCAATAGCATTTGTTTGGCATGATCTCCCACCAGTAAATCCATGCTGTTTTGGATCCTGTAAGTTGTTTGATTTAAGATATTCCACAACTCTTTCTTTTAGTAGTTTTTCCATTACTTTCTGATGTAAGGCTAACTGGTCTGTAGTTACTTGCTTCTTCCTTGCTTCCACTTTTGTACAATGGAACTACATTTGCCCTTTTCCAGTCCTCTGGAATGGCACCTGTATTTAGTGACTGGTTAAATAATTCTGTTAATGGTGCCACCAGCACATCTTTTAGCTCTTTTAGTATCTTTGGGTGTATCCCATCTGTCCCCATTGATTTATCCACTTTCAGTTTTGAAAGTTCAGTTAGGACCTTCTCCTCTGTAAATGTACTTTCATCTACCTTATTTTTATGAATGTCCTTGCAACATAACTGGGGCCCCTTCCCTTCTTCTGTAGTAAATACTGAGCAGAAATAATTATTTAGATGATCTGCTATTGCCTTGTCTCCTTCCACCAAATTCTCACTCTCTGTCTTAAGTCTTATTATTCCTCCATTTGATTTTCTCCTTTCATTTATATACTTAAAAAAAGTTTTGCCCCCTTCATCTACCGACTGGGCCATTGTCTCCTCAGCTTCTGCCTTTGCACGTCTGATCACTTTCTTAGCATCCTTCCGTCTGTCAAGATACACCTCTTTGTCATTATTATTTTGAGTCTTTTTGTATTTCCTAAAAGCCATCTTTTTTGCTTTCACACTAGTTGATACTTCTTTTGTGAACCACATTGGCTTCCTTTTCCAGGTGCTTTTCCTAACCTTACCAAGAACCCCCTGTGCAGTGTGATAGCACAAACAGAGAATTCAGGAGGTATACAGTGACTGAAAATAACAGAGAAAAAGTAGGATTTCAAATACCTATCGGTAAATCATTTTCTCGTAGTCCGTAGAGGATGCTGGGGTCCACATTAGTACCATGGGGTATAGACGGGTTCACTAGGAGCCACTGGCACTTTAAGAGTTTGAGAGTGTGGGCTGGCTCCTCCCTCTATGCCCCTCCTACCAGACTCATTCTAGAAACTGTACCCGAGGAGACGGACAACTTAGAGAGAAGGATTTTACACAGATACTGTAGTGGCGAGATTCACACCAGCTCACACAAACCAAGCTAACAAGCTTGAAACATCAGCAACGGCTGAACAATATTACTTAACCAAGTAACAATACAGTACTTAACCAAGAACTAAGCAGTACTGATCTAAGTAACCACTGCAGGAGAACGAAGCGCTGAGCGGGCGCACAGCATCCTCTACGGACTACGAGAAAAGGATTTAACGGTAGGTAATTAAAATCCTATTTTCTCTTACGTCCTAGAGGATGCTGGGGTCCATATTAGTACCATGGGGATGTACTAAAGTACCCAGAACGGGAGGGAGAGCATGGAGGCTCCTGCAGAACTGATTGACCAAACTTCAGGTCCTCAGCGGCCAAAGTATCGAATTTTGTAGAACTTTGCAAACGTGTTCGACCCAAACCAAGTAGCCGCTCGGCAAAGTTATAAAGCCGAGACACCCCGGGCAGGCGCCCAGGAAGAACCCAACTTACAAGTAGAGTGGGCCTTAACAGACGCAGGACACGGCAAGCCTGCCATAGAATACGCATGCTGGATATTGAACCTGATCCAACGAGAGATTGTCTGCTTAGTAGCAGGACACCCAAGTTTCTTGGGATCATACAGGACAAACAGAGAGTCCGATTTTCTGTAACGAGTAGTCCTCTTCACATAGATTTTCAGAGCCCTTACAACATCCAAGGACTTTGATGAAATTGAGGAGTCAGTAGCACCTGGCACCACAATAGGTTGGTTGGTATGAAATGCCGACAAAACCTGTGGAAGGAACTGCTGACGTGTCTGGAGACAAAGCGCCCAACTCTTACAAGACAAAGTGCCCAACTCCGAAAGACGTCTAGCAGAAGCTAAGGCCAACAAAGTGACAGCCTTCCACGTGAGAAACTTGACCTCAACCTACGGTAGAAGTTTGAACCAATCCGATTGGAGGAACTGTAACACCACGAAAAGATCCCAGGGCGCCGTAGGCGGCACAAAGGGAGACTGGATGTGCAGAACCCCTTTCAGAAAAGTCTGAACCTCAGGGAGGGAAGCCAATTATTTCTGGAAGAAAATGGATAGGGCCGAAATCTAGACCTTAACGGTTCCCAAACTCAGGCCCATATCCACACCTGCTTGCAAGAAGAGGAGAAGCCATCCCAGTTGAAACTCCACCGTAGGAAACTTCTTGGACTCACACCAAGATACATATTTTTTCCAAATACGATGGTAATGTTTAGACGTTACTCCTTTCCTAGCCTGTAACAGGGTAGGAATAACCTTGTTCGGAATGCCCTTCCGAGCTAATATCTGGCGTTCAACCTACATGCCGTCAAACGTAGCCGCGGTAAGACTTGATAAGCAAACGGCCCCTGCTGCAGCAGGTCCTCCCAAAGAGGAAGAGGCCTTGGCTCTTCTAGCAGTAGATCCAGTAGATCTGCGTACCAAGCCCTCCTTGGCCAGTCTGCAGCAATGAGGATTGCCTGAACTCTTGTTCTCCTTATGAGTTTTAGAACTCTTGGAATGAGTGGAAGTGCAGGAAATACGTACACCGACTGGAACACCCACCGAGTCTCAAGGGCGTCCGCCGCCATAGCTTGCAGGTCCCTCGACCTGGAAGCTTCTTGTTGAGACGAGAGGCAATGATGTCTATTTGAGGCACACCCCAAATATCTGTTACCTCCTTGAACACCTCCAGATGGAATCCCCACTCTCCTGGATAGAGATCATGTCTGCTGAGGAAGTCCGCTTCCCAGTTGTCTACTCCCAGAATGAAGATTGCTGACATCGCCAACGCGTGTTTTTCTGCCCAGAGGATGATTTTTGTTACCTCTGCAGCTCTGCTCTTCGTTCCACCCTGTCGGTTTATGTAAGCCACTGTCGTTACATTGTCCGACTGCACTTGAATGGCTCGATCTCGCAGAAGATGGGCCACTTGAAGAAGACCGTTGTAGACGGCTCTTAGTTCCAGAATGTTTATTGGAAGGCTGGACTCAAGGCTTGACCACCGTCCTTGGAAGGTTTCCCCCTGAGAGAAGACTTGCATCCATGGTTAGAAGGATCCAGTCCTGAATCCCGAACCTGTGGCCCTCCAGAAGATGAGGTAGTTGCAGCCACCAGAGGAGTGAAATTCTGGCTTTCGGCGACAGACGTATCCTCTGGTGCATGTGTAGATGAGATCCCGACCACTTGTCGAGGGAGATCCAGTTGGAAGGACTGAGCATGAAACCTTCCATACTGTAGAGCCTCGTAAGAGGCCACTATCTTCCTCAGAAGGGAAATGCACTGATGAACCGAAACCCGGGCTGGCTTCAGGACATCCCGGGCTGGCGTCAGGACATCCCGGGCCATTGTTTGTATCACCAACACTTTCTCCTCCGGGAAAAACACCCTCTGCACTTCCGTGTTGAGGATCATTCCCAGAAAAGACAACCTCCTGGTCGGTTCCAATTGTGATTTTGGAAGGTTCAAGATCCAGCCGTGTTCCCTGAGCAGACGAGTCATGAGAACAATGGACTGCAAAAACGTTTCCCTGGATGATGCCTTTATCAGCAGATTGTCCAGATATGGGATTATGTTCACCCCCTGTCTGCGGAAGAGAACCATCATCTCTGCCATCACCTTGGTGAACACCCTCAGTGCTGTGGAGAGGCCGAATGGCAGTGCCTGAAATTGATAGTGAATGTCCAACAGTGCAAATCTGAGATAATAAACAATATACAATGGGCGCTAGGTTTATTAAATGTGTCAAATTTAGAATATTAAATGGCTGCTCACACAAGGAGGATCTGGATGTCCTCCTGAATAAGGAGACACTGCACCTAAAGAATGTGGTTAGACGTGTGAGCGCACATATAATTAAAATATGGTTAATTAGGCTGCTGGTTTGATAATAAAAAATCTTTTTATTTCTTAAAAAACAGACTAAATAAACATTAACAAAATTAAAAGAACATCACAATGGAAATCACAGAGTGAAATTATGCATATATACCCACTATGCTAATTGGACTTTATGTAATTAGTATTTTGCATGCATGCCAATAAATTTGATGATCAGTTAGAACAAGACATGGTCCTTAGGTGCAGTCTTAATCATTTAAAGCTGTTTAAACCCTCCAGGGTTTTTTTTTTGTCAGTAGTGTTAGTATTTAGTTGATTAAGCAGAAGAACCAAAAATGTCCCTTAATACCTATTGATGGCACAGTCCATTCATGTGTGACAGCTTTCCTCAGATGATATTATATAGTGCCAGCTTGTACTGGTTAAAAGTGTGATGCTGATAGATTTTATAATCAGTTAGTCCCCCGTCGTGACACTCATATGGGCAATGCTTACCCTCCCACTCAGCGGCGGTTCTCGTGTCTGCGGCTGGGCTAAATCACACTGAAGGCATGTAGCTTCGTCCAGCTGAGCGGTGGCACGCACAAAGCGTGTAGTATAGCAGGGAACGCTTGGCCGCGTGCCGCGGCTTCCAGGTTGGGCGGAGCTTCCGATGCGCTCCACCTGCGTTCCACCTGACGTCTTTAGGTCACCAGACGTCTTTGAGTCACCTGACGCGTTTCTTCGCCTGTTGTGGGTGGCGGTTTCTTCAGCCAGCAGCCTAATTAACCATATTTTAAATATATGTGCGCTCACACGTCTAACCAAAATCTGATAAGCCTGGTGCGGCAGCCAAATCGGAATGTGGAGGTACGCATCCTTGATATCCAGGGATACCAGAAACTCTCCCTCCTCCAGACCGGAAATCACTGCTTTGAGAGACTCCATTTTGAATTTTAACACCCTCAGGTAAGGGTTTAACAATTTCAAGTTTAAAATTGGTCTGACCGAACCATCAGGTTTCGGTACAACTTAACAGTTTGAATAATAACCCTTGTTTTGCATATGAGGTGAAACTGGGACAATGACCTGTGACATTTCCAGTTTTAGGATTGCTTCCTGTTGGATAGCCCTGTCTGTCAGCAAAGCTGGCAAGCCTCATTTGAAGAATCGGTGAGGTGGGAGCTCTTGAAACTCCAGCCTGTACCCCTGGGATCATACACAATATCCTGTACCCAGGGATCCAGGCCAGACGACACCCAGATGTTTCTATAACGTCTGAGCCTCGCACCCACCAGCCCGTCCCCCAGGCTTTGTGGTCCACCGTCATGCTGAGGATTTTGAGGAACCAGAAGCAGGTTTCTGTTCCTGGGAGCCTGCGGGTGCAGGCTTTTTGGATTTTGCACGACCACCTCTGAAGAAAGTGGTATGAGGCTTGGACTTTTTTGCCTTGGCAGTCCGAATGGACTGTGACACAGCTGAAGAAAATGGTTTCTTCATAGAAGGTGTAGCAGAGGGAAGGAAAGGTGACTTACCCACGGTTGCCGTGGAAATTCACGCATCCAACGCTTCCCCAAATAGAGCCTGACCTGTGTAGGGTAGGTTCTCCACACTTCTCCTGGATTCCGTGTCTGCAGACCATTGGCGTAGCCAGAGTCCCATGCGGGCTGAGACCAACATGGAAGATATCCGTGCAGTCAGCGTACCCAGGTCCTTCATGGAGTCCACCATGAACCCCACAGAATCCTGTATGTTACGTAAAAACAATTCAATGTCTCTTCTAGCCATTGTATCCAAATCCTCTAGTAATGTGCCTGACCACTTTACTATGGCTTTAGAAATCCATGCACAGGCAATAGTGGGCCTTAACGCCACTCCTGAAGCAGTGTAAAGGGATTTGAGCGTAGTGTCAATATTACGATCAGCCGGTTTTTTTTTACGCGATAGATCCAGGGACAGGTAAAACCACCTTTTTATACAGTCTGGAGACAGATGCGTCCACAATGGGTGGGTTTTCCCATTTTTTCCTATCTTCCTCAGGGAAGGGAAAAGCAACCAGAACCCTTTTTGGGATATGGAATTTTTTCTCTGGGTTTTCCCAGGATTTTTCAAATACAGCGTTTTATTCTTTAGACGCAGGGAAGGTTAGCGAGGCTTTCTTATTGTCAGTGAAATAAGCCTCCTCAACCTGCTCAGGTGTTGTGTCATTAATGTTTAACACATCTCGAATGGCCTCAATCATGAGCTGCACCCCCTTTGAAAGCCGCCCCCCTTAGCACATCCCCATCACCGTCTGCAGTATCAGAGTCGGTATCCGTGTCATCTTGCATAATTTGGGCAAGTGCACGTTACTGCGGGAACATGCTAGGGGATTTTGCAGGAATGGGGACAGAGCCTGACCAAACTGCCATAGACTTCTTCAACTACTTCAACTCAGTATTAGCTACCCTAGTAGAGACCTGAGAGATCATTCCTTTGATAGAAGATAACCAATCAGGCTCAACAATAGGGATCTGAGACAAAGCATTACAATCCTGTGTAAATGGAATGGAACCCTCCTGAGAAGAAACATCTTCTGCAGCATATGACACAGAGTGTCTAGACATGGATATGTGAGATATTAAACACACACACACACACACACACACACACACACACACACACACACACACGGAAGTGACAGACACAGTTTACCCCCAAGTATGCCACAGAGAGACACAGAGATTGGAGCCAACCCACACACAGTGTTTTTCGAGGTAGAAGTAATAAAACTACCAGCGCTGTGTACCTTAATAGACTACACAGACTTTACACAGCCTAACAACTCCCTGGTACCGCACAGGATAGCTGGAGTTGCTTGGAGGGACAGCTCTCCCTGTCTGCAGGTAGGAAAATAGCGCTGAACGCTGCTTGGTCCGCTCTGAGTAGAAGCTCCACCCCCTGAACATGGCACTGCTTCCCGCTCTTCATTATATTATACTGGCCTGAGGATTTCTGCTGGCAGCGATCCAGGGTCCCTGACAGGCTTGCTGACCAGAGTAGGGTATAGGCGCTGGCTCAGGGTGCCCCTCACAGTGCCACACTATGTACCGCCGAGTCCGTCCCAGAGTTGAAGAGTGACCCCGATTAACTTGCGGTTAACCGCAGATCGCAAAGTTCCCACCATTGGTTATAATGGAACGCTGCTGCGCTACATTGTAACCAGTGTGCTCCTCCTGATTGGCTGTGCGCTCCTGCTCTGTCAATCAGGAGAGTGCCATGAAGTGGCACTCCCTGATTGGCTGGTGGGACCCTCTTTGACAGGAGTCACGAGGGGTCCTGCCAGTCGGGGAAAGGGGTTCCATGTGTAAACATGGGACCATAGGCGTGCGCAGAACATTTTATTAGGGGGTGCACGATTGGACGGGCGTGTCTAGACCCGCCTATTGGGTGTCGCTAATGTGATACCCTGAAACTGCAGCCCAAATCAACTGTGGCACTACAGGTACCAGCATGACTTTAATCAAAGTAAAATGTTTGCTGGAGTTGCATAAGCACTGTGCCAGCAGCCTACAGCTTGCAGCACAGAAGGAGTTAACAGCACAGCTCATAGCTATACAGATCAGTCTGCAAAATGCAAAGGGCATGACTCACTCATTTGCAGACTCAGAGCGGGAAACTGAGAGCGGGAAAGACAGAGCGGGAAATCCCAGATTTAGAATGTGACCCTGGGAATGCAGGGTTATAAAAAGGTTGTCCTGCAGTGAGACACAACACAGCTACAACAGAATGAGAGCAGCAGCAGCAGAGCAGAGAGCAGACAGACAGTGAGGAGAAGCACATGTTTTAGCTAGCTGAAGTGTGGTGGATTGACCAGAAAGATGTAGCCCCAGTGAGGGCTCCCCACATGTTTAGGTGGGGAGTGATGCCAGCCACAGCAAAGCATTTGACAGAGGGAGACATCGCAGTGTGAGAGCAGCAGTATGCAGAATCCAGTGAAAGGGTGATGCCAGGAGAAAAGTGTGCTCAAGGTGTGAGTCTCAAGAGGTATCTGGGTGAAGTGGTTGGAAGCCACGCGGCGTGAGTACGTGCCCCCATGGAAAAGTATCTCGAGAGGTATCTGGGTGAAGTGGTCGGAAAGCCACGTGGCGTGATTAGAAGCCCCCCAAGGAAAAGAATCCTCGCTAAGTAAGAGAGAGAGAGAGACGGCAACCTGATGTGTAGCACTACTGGTCACAGAATGCCCTGGTATGTACTGATGTTCGCTATAAATATGCCGCTGCGACTAAGCGATGCGCTGGAGGAGGTGCCCTGATATGGGATCCACTGTAACTGATATGCTTTGTGCTGGAGGAGTGTTCACAAGTTATCCCTGAAATATCCGTTTGATGTTGAAATAAACTTTATGCTGTTTTTCTGAGATGGCCTGGCGCCCAATTCTTTATGCGCTGCACCGACACCTGTAGTCCACACCCACAATGTACTTGTAGTTAAAGACCTGATTCTTCAGGGGACCCTCTGGTAACTGTGCCTGAACCCATGACAAGCCGGGGTAAAGTAAGTGTGATGTACTATACACAGTGACTGCAGATTTTGCATACCAGATACCTGTGGGGTATTACACTAACACCACCTACTGGGCGTGTCTAGCACCACATATTGACACTCAATGTAAACTAATATAGGGAATTCCCAATATTGGCTACCACTAACTGAAAATGGCTGTAGTCCAGTGTAGCCTATTGGCTACTCACCGCAATCTCAGCCATCTGAGGGTTCCCCCTGGTACCCTCCCCAGAAGTGATGACTGCATGTACGGTAATGCTTGGTGCGCATGCTAGACATCCCCCCAGGCAGTTGGCTGAGCACATCACAGGGATGGGCTCCTTTACAGAGCCCCTGTCCCTGCCTGTGCTTATTAATACACCCAAGAGATACCATTGCATATTGCAATGTGTAGCAACAGCCACATATAGGCGGTTTGGACCTGGATAATACATAATACAAAAAATCTATATCATGGTCCCCGAAGTGGTGTAGTAAATGTGTTTATATATATATAGATTGGACCTCATGCTAGAGGACACCCAGGAGGGCACCAAGGAAGTATATGTATTTTTAGGTGAGTGCTGCTTATCCGAAATATATATATATATATATATATATATATATTCCATAGACAAAAAACCTTACGGTTTCACATGTCCCATTAAGGCTTCTTAGACATGATCGAAATTTCAGAAACCTGTTGTAACTCTTCCACTCAAACTCCAAAAAGCAATGAAATTCCGATCATTAAGGCTGACGCCTTAATGGACGTGTTCCTTGCGCAATACAGATATGGTATGCCATCACAGCCTGTGGGTAAGTGCAGATTCAGCACTCTCACAGAGTGAGATTGCTGTCACTCACACAATGGTGGAGCTGCTAATTCACAGATTTGTGTGCTCATTGGAATACACACATGCAGTCTATGCAACTGAAGGTCTGAGCAGTTTTGTGGTGCTCCCATCCCACACAGTGCCCACAACCATCCCATTCGGTCACCACAACCATCCCACCTTGTTACAACATCCTTCTGACTCCATACATCCATCTCACATAGTATACACATTTAGCTCCCTCAAACATCTTGGTTAATTGCTAAAACTATAATACCCTATCTACGGTCTATGCATCTACACTTACTTCCCCTATACACCCCCATGCTGCCCTGTCTTCCCCAATCCCTACTGCTGTGTTCTCCCATCTGTGCTAGTCTGTACTAACTTATCTGCACCATCTGTCTTTCCCCACCTGTGCCTTGTCTGTACCACCGTTTCCTTCTCTGTGCTGCTCAGTGTTTCCTTCTTCAACGTCACTCTGCCTCCTTCAGTACATGGCACACTATTTTCTCTCCCATCTGCACCAGTTTTCTACCCATCCATGCCAGTGTTTTCAACCCATCTGCACCGCTCTGTCTCCCTTCCCATACTTGCTGCTTAATCTACCCCCTATCCACACCACTCTTACCCCATTCATGTAGCTGACATCCTGAAGGTAAATTTCGTGGATCATGTGCTCTTGGCAGGGGGATAACCGCTACAGCCCACCCCCCAGTGGTCTGGAAACGCCTCCGTTGTGCAGACCATGCCCTGCCAATGGCATGCTAACGCTGTTTGCACGCCCCCCTCCTTCCCCGCAACCACCTCTGCCTATCAATCAGGCAGGGTGATCGCAGCCAGTGAGATGCTGATAGCATCTCACTGGGCTCCTGGGGTACGCACGCACAGTGCGGCCATTGCACGTGCGCACCTCACAAACTAATTCAGACTGCGATTGCTGCTGCTGCGGTCTGAATTACCCCCTGTGTTTCTTTGTCCCCCCCATCAGTGCTGCTTAGTGTTCAACTCTATCCACACACTTCTGTTCCCCCATCCACACCGCTCTCCTCCCTCCAATCAACAACACTCTTACCTCATCTGAGCAGCTTTGTCTTCCGCTCAGACCTTCAGTTGCATAGACTGCATGTGTGTATTCCAATGAGCACACAAATCTGTGAATTAGCAGCTCCACCATTGTGTGAGTGACAGCAATCTCACTCTGTGAGAGTGCTGAATCTGCACTTACCCACAGGCTGTGATGGCATACCATATCTGTATTGCGCAAGGAACACGTCCATTAAGGCGTCAGCCTTAATGATCGGAATTTCATTGCTTTTTGGAGTTTGAGTGGAAGAGTTACAACAGGTTTCTGAAATTTCGATCATGTCTAAGAAGCCTTAATGGGACATGTGAAACCGTAAGGTTTTTTGTCTATGGAATTTCATCGCTTTTTTTAAATTTATTCTTTTTATTCAGAAATGTAAAATTTCACTGTAAGAATAAACATTTGATTTTTTAAATGTTTAATGAAAATGTTCGTATAACATCACTGTTCTGTGCAAAATTATTTTATTAACCAAACCGAATTGTTTAAGGTCCATACACACTTAACGATTTAATGAGCAACGTCGCTCATTTTCCCCCTCTTTGAGCGATGTCGCTCGTTTTATCGTTAAGTGTGTATGCCGCCAGCGACGAACGATGCGCGGCCCCGCGGGTCGGCAACAATCGTCGCTGTCGGTAGGTCATGCATGAAGGATGTGGACTGTCGTCCACGACCTTCATGCAGGGCTGGCGGGGGCGTGACGTCACTGAGCGATATGAGCGGTCATATCGCTCAGCGTGTACAGTTGGCCGCCGGCCGGCCGGGGGAAACATTAGATGATGTCGCTCACAGAGCGACATCGTTTAATGTGTATGGGCCTTTAGACTTTGGTCAAAATATTTTGCTGCCTTTGCAGCTGATGCAGGGAGGGGGGTAGGCGGCAGCAGCCTGTGACTGAGGCTGGAGGTAGGCGTGAAATGCATTGCTTGTACGTGTGAGTGCGTGGTGTCAGGTGCTGCGCGTGTATATGTGTGTGTGTGTCAGGTGCTGCCTGTGTATCAGCTCCTGTGTGTGTGTGTATGTGTGTCAGGTGCTGCGTGTATATACGAGTGTGTCTGATGGTGCGTGTGTATGCGTCAGCTGCCGCACGTGTATGTGTGTCAGGTGTTGCGGGTGTATATGTGTGTGAGTATCAGGTGCTCCGCGTGTGTACAAGGGTAGGTCTGGTGCTGTGCATGAATACGTATGTCTGTGTCAGGTGCTGCGCGTGTACATGTGTGCATCAGGTGCTGCGCGTGTACATGAGTGTGCATTAGGTGCTGCGCGTGTACATGAGTGTGCGTCGGGTGCTGCGTGTGTACATGAGTGTGCATTAGGTGCTGCGCGTGTACATGAGTGTGCGTCAGGTGCTGCGTGTGTACATGAGTGTGCGTCAGGTGCTGCGCGTGTACATGTGTGTGCGTCAGGTACTACACGTGTCTATGTGTGTGTGAGTAAGGTGCTGCATGTGTATGTGTGTGTCTGATGGTGTGCGTGTATATGTATGTGTCAGGTGCTGCGTGTATATGCATGTGTCAGGTGCTGCATGTTTATTTAATTGTGTCTGATGCTACGTGTGTGTCAGGTGCCGCCTGTGTATATGTGTGTGTGTCAGGTGTTGCGCGTGTATGTGTGGGTCAGGTGCTGCATGTTTATTTTATTGTGTCTGATGCTACGTGTGTGTGTGTCAGGTGCCGCACGTGTATGTGTGTGTCAGGTTGCGCGTGTATGTGTATGTCAAGTGCCGTTCCCCTTCTTCCCATCCCAGCTCTCTCTGTAGAATACAGCTCTGCACCCAGAGAGAGGGAAAGACTAGGGGGCTGATCACTGCACTGCTCACTTTTTGGTCATGAGTTCGGCCTCCTGTTTCTTCCAGTGCTGTGTTCCTGCAGCCCAGCCCTCCCTGTTGTGCCAGAGAATCAGCCCTTCCTTCCCCTGCCAGAGAGAGAGAGCCAGAGGCAGAGACACTCTTCCCGTAGCTGGCTTACCCCCAGTACTTCAGCACTGGCCATGCGGCAGTCAACAAAGGAGACCAGCAGGGGGTTCTGGCAGCATCAGCTGTGGCCGCAGCTGGATCGGGGAGGCCTGTAGTGTCTGAGGTGGGCAGCACTTCCTCCGCCGCTGTCACCTTCCCCTGCCGGAGAGAAAGCCAGAGACATACCCTTCCCGCAGCTGGGCTACCCCTAGTACCTCAGCGCTGGCCAGGCGGAAGTCTATGGAGGGGACCGGCAGGGGTTTCAGGCCACAGCAGCAGCGGCCGCAGCCAGATCAGGGAGGCCTGCAGGGTCAGAGCTGGGCAGCACTTCTACCAACACTGTCACCTCTGTGCTGGGCATGTACACCAGTCCGTACGGACGGAGGTGTCCACAACAGGCAGCAGTATAATGAGTCAGACAAACTCATTACACGCCGCCCACTGCTGCGCCGCATGCTCTCGATGGAGGAAGCCTAGATGCGGTCCCCAGCTGCAGCGAGGGAGAAGGGTGATCACATCACCCTTCAACCCGGCACCTCACAATCAGCTGGGGATCTGCAGTAGCTTCATCTCTCTCTTCCTCTCTGACAGCACAGCAGCCCCTCTGGGTCCCATGTAGCTCTGCCCCCCTGCTCAGAGTTCACTCGGCCTCTCCTGATTAAAAAGAAAATAAGAGACTGACCTGCTGCTCAGATGCGAGGAGGGGACGGGCGGTAGGTCCTCTGTGAGTACACTACACAGTCAAAATTAACTCTGACTCCTCACAACAGTGTGGACTGCGGGCGACGTCAGACGCCAATTTGGGTGTGCTTGCCGCACTACCTGCCCATCAAGCCCAACGTGGTGCCATGGTGCAGCCCCGCCCACTATACGGATTCCATTTTGTATTAGGAACCCTATAACAGCATTCTGACATCCCTCCCCATGATGCTGCCATCCATACACTGCCGCTCTCACACAACTGTACACTGCTGCTCTCATACATCCATACACTGCCGCTCTCATACATCCGTACAACCCCGCTCTCATACATCCGCACACTGCCGCACTCTTACAGCCGCACACTGCCGCAATCTTACAGCCGCACACCATTGCACTCTTACAGCCGCACACCATTGCACTCTTACAGCCGCACACCATCGCACTCTTACAGCCGCACACCATCGCACTCTTACAGCCGCACACCATCGCACTCATACAGCTGTACATTGCCGCTCTCATACATCCGCACACTGCCGCTCACATCTATACAAACATAGCCTTCATACATCTACACATCCAATCCCCGCGCAAGGGAACACTGAAATCACTATCACTTTTGCCCGGGGTGTGACCACAGCCAGCCACTACTCCGGCCACCTTCTTGTGACACCAAAATGCATCTTACCTATCATCAGGGTGGTGCTGCTGCTGGGGGTGGGTTGCTGCCTCAGTCTCCAGGTTGGTGCTGCGATTGGAGGGGGTACTGCTTCCCTGTGCTGCCACTGTCTCCCGGATCATCGTGCCGCTGGCTGAATTGCAGCTTGACGCTACTGCTGCCGGGAGTAACAGCTTCCTGGCTGTTGTTGCTGGTGGCTGCCTACTGCTCATTGCCACCGGAACACTGACCGGCTCGGCAGTGATGCTGGCGGAGGAGTAGTGGCGGTGGGGTGGGGGGGTGCCTGCTCCCTTCCCTCGAGCATGCTGCAGTGTACAAAAATAAATAATAAATAGAGAGCTTACCAGGGTGAGAGTCTGTATGGATCACAGTGATTACATGGGGCACAGCAAAAGGACACCTTGCTGTGAGGGGCTCTGCCCACACAGATTGCTGCACCCTCTCTGATGTCAGCCGCTGCCCTCTCGTTCTCTGGGCGGCTAGTTCCAGTGTGAAGTAGGAGAGGAAGAGAACACACAGGAGAGCAGCCCTGATATATAACAGAGGTGGAAGTTCTATAGGCAGCAGAGACGGAGACCAGCCAGCCAGTCTCCCAGTGCCCTGATCACTACACGCCTCCAGCACAGCATTACAGGAGGGTCCTATAGTGCTGCCCTGAGCTAACAGGTGTGTGTACCAAGTGTACCCCGTACAGTGTGCTGCGCCCTGGTGTCTCTGAGAGGGGTGAGGTCACCGTGCCGCTTTAGTATATGGCTTTTCCTTAGTACTGTACGTTACAGCCCTGCACTAGTGGTGGCAACTCTGCCCTATGTGAACCTGTGAGGTTATTTTCCTATTTACAGAATAACCGGGGAGAAGGCGGCCATATTGCGGCTCTCAAGTGAAGGCACTCTAATACACCCCCTGCTGGCGGCCACTGTGCAGGCGCAACAAATTGAAATGCCCGATCTCTAATGGGGCATATTTCTCTTAATTAAAAAAAACCTGTAACTTTCTGAAAAACCACAACCCCAAAAGGCACTTCACTGGGACATGCTCTATCTAATAAAACAAACCCCAAGTCATATATATATATATATATATATATATATATATATATACACACACACACACACACACTCATGTATATACATGTATACACAAATACACGTATGTCCATGTTTATGTATGTATAATACATTGATAGAGTACATTATATTTATGAATTAATTGCTTCCCGATTCTGCAGCAGCATCATCAGCACCACCAGTGTTACTCACAGTCACTTCACACTGACTGCTGCACAACACATCACTTAATTTCCGGGCCGCCCGCCACCTGGTGAAGAGACATGGGAGATGAAGGACCAGCAGTGCCACGTTGAGCGGAAGTATTGTGAATTAGTTACCCACACACTCCTTGTGACACCTGCTCCCCGTCTGCCCTCCCACCCGCCGCCTGCCGTCCGGAACCCGCACTGACAAGTAAGTCTCAGCAGAATGTGTCTGCCGGCGGCTCCCAGTCCCCAGTGGTGTGGCGGCCGCGGCACACTAGGACTGAGAGACCGCAGCGGGAGGAAAGCACAGGTGGGCGGGAGGAGAGCATGGGCGGACATCACCAAGTCACATTGCAAGGTGACGCCAGTCCCCCCAGTGAGGCCGCCAACTAATGCACTCAGCATAGTATTAGCAGCAGGCAGAGGGGGGGCGGGCGCATCGGTGGTGGGAGGTACGGAAATGAGCTGCAGGCTAGGCTCCACCGATCACACACTCAGTGATCACTGTGCTACAGCAAGCGTGGCGTGCAGCGATGCTGGACATTAGGGAGTGCCTGTGCGCACCAGGCACCCCCTGTACGCACGCCTATGCGCTACCACCCCCCATATGCCACACTACATCACTATGCTATAGCCCTCCCATATGCTGCACTTCATAATTACACTATACCCCCCATACAACATACTACATCACCACACTACACTACTCACAATAAAATTAAAGCATCCCAGTTCCTCATTCTTAATGAGCTCACGTGAGTTCTCTTCCCAACGGAGCTCCAGACCAAGTAACAATGAAGACACCAGCAGCGTGTAGGGGCATGCCTGGTCCACTTGTCAGGAGAGAGCAGTCACTGGAGGGTAAGAAGGGGGCGGGGCCTAGTCCTACAGACGGGAGAGAGCACAGACAGGAGAGAGCAAGCTACTGGGGTACAAGGGGACGGCTGATGTGAAGAAGGGGGCGGGGCCTATTCTTACAGGCTTTCAAAATTCGATTTTTTTAAAAATTTGACATTTGACAAATTCGACTTTTCTGCAATGGTACAAATGCGGCAATTCGACAAAAGTATATTCAATTGAAGTTTGTAAATTCGACAACAGTGCTTTTAAACAGTAAATTCGTCATTTTCAATCCGCCACACTTTGCTGGCGGAATCTAATAAAAAAATGTAAAAACATGTTTTTTTTGCAGTTTTCTTTTTTGGTAATATCATATCTATTTATATTAGAAGGGATTAGGTACTTAGTTTGTCTTTTTTGGAGGCACAAGCAGAGGCGTCACCAGGTGTGGTGACACCCGGTGCGCGCCCCTGATGTACTGCCGCGATCGCGGCAAAAAAGGGGCGTGGCCTTACAGCTAGGGGGCGTGGCTTCGCGGGGATAATGGTATCGTCACTCTGGGGGCGTGCCCAGCATCTCCGGAGATGCTGGGCTTCCCCCAGAGACGGTCTCAGTGTGCTGTCGGCTCCTCTGCTATGACAGGAGCCGGGTGCTGTAGCGGAATTTCACACTGCAGCACCTGGCTCCTGTCACTACGGAGGAGCTGACATTTGGTGTCACCCCCTCCAGGTGTCACACCCGGGTGCGGGCCGCACCCCCCGCACCCGCCTTGTGACGCCACTGGGCACAAGTATTATTTATATATTTTTTAAAAGATTATTATTATTTTTTAAATGGAATGTGAAAAACCCGTAAAAAAAATTGCGTGGAGTCCCCCCTTAAAGCATAACCAGCCTCGGGCTCTTCGAGCCGGTCCTGGTTCTAAAAATCCGGGGGAAAAACGGACAGGGGATCCCACGTATTTTTAAAACCAGCACCAGGCTCTGCGCCTGGTGCAAAAAATACGGGGGACAAAAAGAGTAGGGGTCCTCCTTATTTTTTACACCAGCATCGGGCTCCACTAGCTGGACAGATAATGCCACAGCCGGGGGTCACTTTTATACAGTGCCCTGCGGCCGTGGCATTAAATATCCAACTAGTCACCCCTGGCCCGGGTACCCTGGGGGAGTGGGGACCCCTTCAATCAAGGGGTCCCCCCCCCCAGCCACCCAAGGGCCAGGGGTGAAGCCCGAGGCTGTCCCCCCCATAAAAGGGCTGCGGATGGGAGGCTGATAGCCTTGAGAAAATTGAAAGAATATTGTTTTTTCCAGTAGTACTACAAGTCCCAGCAAGCCTCCCCCGCAAGCGGGTACTTTGAGAACCACAAGTACCAGCATGCTGGAGAAAAACGGGCCCGCTGGTACCTGTAGTTCTACTGGGAAAAAAATACCCAAATAAAAACAGGACACAGACACCGTGAAAGTATAACTTTATTTCACACCTGCCGACACACACATACTTACCTATGTTGACACGAAGCAGTCGGTCCTCTTCTCCAAGTAGAATCCACGGGTAACTGTAAATAAAATATAAATTATACTCACCTGATCCAGGTTCCAGATTAAATCCACGTACTTGGCAAAACAACAAACCGAACACACGGACCAGACGGACTGAAAGGGGTCCCATGTCCACGAATGCAGACATCCGAATCTCGCGAGAATCCGACAGCGGGATGACAACGTTCGGGCGCGCTCGGGTTAGCCGAGCGAGGCGGGAAGGTTCGAACCTGCCTCGGACCCGTGTAAAATGGGTGAAGTTCGGGGGGTTCGGATTCCGACGAACCGAACCCACTCATCACTAGTATGTACGTGTGCGTCAGGTGCCGTGCGTGCACGTACGTGTGTGTCAGGTGCCGCGCGTGTACGTACGTGTGTCAGGTGTCGTGCGTGTACGTGTGTGTGTGTCAGGTGGCGCGTACCTACATGTGTATGTCAGGTGCTGTGCATGTGTGTACGTACACGCGTGTATGTGTCAGGTGCCGCACGTGTACGTGTGTGTGTGCCAGGAGCCGCGCATGTCCATGTGTGTGGGTGTCAGGAACCGCGCGTGTACGTACATATATGTGTATGTGTGTGTGTCAGGAGCCGCGCGTGTACGTACATGTGTGTATGTGTGTCAGGAGCCACGCGTGTGCATACGTGTGTGTGTGTCAGGTGCCACACGTGTATGTACGTGTGTGTGTGTGTGTGTGTGTCAGGTGCCGCGCGTGTACGTACGTATGTGTGTGCCTGGAGCCGCGCGTGTACATACATGTGTGTGTGTGTGTCTCAGGTGCTGCACGTGTATATGTGTGTATCTCAGGGGCTTCATTTGTATGCGTCAGCTGCCACGTGGGTGTCAGGTGTTGAGAGTGTATGTGTTTGTGTCAGGTGTCGCATCTGCATGTGTGCGACTGTCAGGTGCTGCGCGTGTATGTGTGTGTCAGGTGCTGCATGTATATATGTGTGTGTTAGGTGCTGTTCATGTATGTGGGAGTGGCAGGTGCTGCATGTGTATATATGTGTGAGTAGCAGGTGCTGCGTGTGTATATGATTGTGTGTCAGGTGCTGTGCGTGCGTTAAATGCCACATGTATATATGTGTCAGGTGCTGCCTGTGTGTGTGTCAGGTGCTGCATGTCTGTATGTGTGTGGGTGTGTCAGGTGCTGCATGTCTGTGTGTGTGGGTGTGTCAGGTGCTGCATGTCTGTGTGTGTGTGTGTGTGTGTGTGTGTGTGTGTGTGTGTGTGTGTGTGTGTCTTTCAGGTGCTGCATGTGTGTGCCAGGTGCTGCATGTCTGCGTGTGTCAGGCGCTGCATGTCTGTGTGTCAGGTGCTGCGTGTCTGCGTGTGTGTGTCAAATGCTGCGTGTGTGTCAGGTGCTGCGTGTCTTTGTGTGTGCGTGTCTGTCAGGTGCTGCATGTGTGTGTCAGGCGCTGCATGTCTGCGTGTGTGTGTGTCAGGTGCTGCGTGTCTGTGTGTCAGGTGCTGCGTGTGTGTGTGTGTGTGTGTGTCAGGTGCTGCGTGTGTGTGTGTCAGGTGCTGTGTGTGTGTGTCAGGTGCTGCGTGTGTGTGTGTGTGTCAGGTGCTGCGTGTGTGTCAGGTGCTGCGTGTGTGCGTGTCAGGTGCTGCGTGTGTGCGTGTGTGTCAGGTGCACATCCCAGTTCCTCATTCTTAATGAGCTCACGTGAGTTCTCTCCCCAACGGAGCTCCAGACCAAGTAACAATGAAGACACCAGCAGCGTGTAGGGGGCAGGCCTGGTCCACTTGTCAGGAGAGAGCAGTCACTGGAGGGTAAGAAGGTGGCGGGGCCAAGTCCTACAGACGGGAGAGAACACAGACAGGAGAGAGCAAGGTACAGGGGTAGAAGGGGACGGCTGATGTGAAGAAGGGGGCGGGGCCTATTCTTACAGGCTTTCAAAATTCGACTTTTTAAAATTCGTCATTTGACAAATTCGACTTTTCTGCAATGGTACAAATGCAGCAATTCGACAAAAGTATATTCAATTGAAGTTTGTAAATTCGACAACAGTGCTTTTAAACAGTAAATTCGTCATTTTCAATCCGTCACACTTTGCAGGCGGAATCTAATAAATAAAAGTTGTTGTTTTTTTGGTAATAGCATATCTATATTAGAAGGGATTAGGTACTTGGTTTGTCTTTTTTGGAGGCACAAGTATTATTTATATATTTTTTAAAAGATTATTATTTTTTTAAATGGAATGTAAAAAACCCGGAAAAAAAAATTGCGTGGGGTCCCCCCTCCAAAGCATAACCAGCCTCGGGCTCTTCGAGCCGGTCCTGGTTCTAAAAATCCGGGGGAAAAACGGACAGGGGATCCCCCGTATTTTTAAAACCAGCACCGGGCTCTGCGCCTGGTGCTGGTGCAAAAAATACGGGGGACAAAAAGAGTAGGGGACCCCCGTATTTTTTACACCAGCATCGGGCTCCACTAGCTGGACAGATAATGCCACAGCCGGGGGTCACTTTTATACAGTGCCCTGCGGCCGTGGCATTAAATATCCAACTAGTCACCCCTGGCCGGGGTACCCTGGGGGAGTGGGGACCCCTTCAATCAAGGGGTCCCCCCCCCCCAGCCACCCAAGGGCCAAGGGTGAAGCCCGAGGCTGTCCCCCCCATCCAAGGGCTGCGGATGGGAGGCTGATAGCCTTGAGAAAATTGAAAGAATATTGTTTTTTCCAGTAGTACTACAAGTCCCAGCAAGCCTCCCCCGCAAGCTGGTACTTTGAGAACCACAAGTACCAGCATGCGGGAGAAAAACGGGCCCGCTGGTACCTGTAGTTCTACTGGAAAAAAAATACCCAAATAAAAACAGGACACAGACACCGTGAAAGTATAACTTTATTTCACACCTGCCGACACACACATACTTACCTATGTTGACACGAAGCAGTCGGTCCTCTTCTCCAAGTAGAATCCACGGGTACCTGAAAATAAAAGATAATTATACTCACCTGATCCAGGTTCCAGATTAAATCCACGTACTTGGCAAAACAACAAACCGAACACCCGGACCAGACGGACTGAAAGGGGTCCCATGTTTACACATGGGACCCCTTTCCACGAATGCAGACATCCGAATCTCGTGAGAATCCGACAGCGGGATGATGACGTTCGGGCGCGCTTGGGTTAGCCGAGCAAGGCGGGAAGGTTCGAACCTGCCTCGTGTAAAAGGGGTGAAGTTCGGGGGGTCCGGATTCCGACGAACCGAACCCACTCATCACTAGTATGTGCGTGTCAGGCGCTGCGTGTGAGTGTGTTAGGCGCTGCGTGTGAGTGTGTGTGCGTGTCAGGCGCTGCCTGTGAGTGCGCGTGTGTGTCAGGCGCTGCGTGTGAGTGCGCGTGTCTGTCAGGCGCTGCGTGTGAGTGCGTGTGCGCATGTCTGTCAGGTGCTGCGTGTGAGTGCGTGTGCGCGTGTCTGTCAGGTGCTGCGTGTGAGTGCGCGTGTCTGTCAGGCGCTGCGTGTGTCAGGCGCTGCGTGTCTGTGTCTGTCAGGCGCTGCGCGTCTGTGTGTGTCAGGCGCTGCGCGTCTGTGTGTGTGTGTCAGGCGCTGCGCGTCTGTGTGTGTGTGTCAGGCGCTGCGCGTCTGTGTCAGGTGCTGCGCGTCTGTGTGTGTGTGTGTGTCAGGTGCTGCGCGTCTGTGTGTGTGTGTCAGGTGCTGCGTGCCTGTGTGTGTCAAGCGCTGCGCGTCTGTGTGTGTCAGGCGCTGCACGTCTGTGTGTGTGTGTCAGGTGCTGCGTGTGAGTGTGTGCGTGTGTCAGGTCCGTGTGAGTGTCATGTGCTGCGTCTGTGTGTGTGTGTCAGGTGCTGCCTGTGTGTGTGTGTGTGTGTCAGGTGCTGCATGTCTGTATGTGTGTGGGTGTGTCAAGTGCTGCATATTTGTGTGTGTGTGTGTGTGTGTGTGTCAGGTGCTGCATGTCTGTGTGTGTGTCTGTCAGGTGCTGCATGTCAGGCGCTGCATGTCTGCGTGTGTGTATGTGTCAGGCGCTGCATGTCTGAATGTCAGGTGCTGTGTGTGTGTGTGTGTGTGTGTGTCAGGTGCTGCGTGTGTGTGTGTCAGGTGCTGCATGTCAAGTGCTGCGTGTCTGCGTGTGTCAGGTGCTGCGTGTCTGCGTGTGCCAGGTGCTGCATGTCTGCGTGTGTCAGGTGCTGTGTGTGTGTGTCAGATGCTGCATGTGTGTGTGTGTGTGTGTAAGGTGCTGCGTGTGAGTATGTCAGGTGCTGCGTGTGAGTGCATGTGTCAGGTGCGTGAGTGTGTGTGTCAGGTGCTGCGTGTGTGTGTCAGGTGCTGCGTGTGTGTGTCAGGTGCTGCGTGTGTGTGTCAGGTGCTGCGTGTGTGTGTGTGTCAGGTGCTGCGTCTGTGTGTGTCAGGCGCTGCGCATCTGTGTGTGTCAGGCGCTGCGAGTCTGTGTGTGTCAGGAGCTGCGCGTCTGTGTGTGTCAGGCGCTGCGCGTCTGTGTGTGTCAGGCGCTGCGCGTCTGTGTGTGTCAGGCGCTGCGCGTCTGTGTGTGTCAGGCGCTGCGCGTCTGTGTGTGTCAGGCGCTGCGCGTCTGTGTGTGTCAGGCGCTGCGCGTCTGTGTGTGTCAGGCGCTGCGCGTCTGTGTGTGTCAGGCGCTGCGCGACTGTGTGTGTCAGGCGCTGCGTGTGAATGTGTGCGTGTGTGTCAGGTCCGTGTTAGTGTCAGGTGATGCGTCTGGGGACGGCGGGGAGGGATGGACGGACACAGCAGGGAGGGCGGGGGGGATGGACGGACACAGCAGGGAGGGCGGCGGGGGGGATGGACGGACACAGCAGGGAGGGCGGCGGGGGGGATGGACGGACACAGCAGGGAGGGCGGGGGGGGATGGACGGACACAGCAGGGAGGGCGGGGGGGATGGGAGGGCAGGGGGGGATGGACGGACACAGCAGGGAGGGCGGGGGGGATGGACGGACACAGCAGGGAGGGCAGGGGGGGGATGGACGGACACAGCAGGGAAGGCGGGGGGGGATGGACGGACACAGCAGGGAGGGCGGGGGGGATGGGCGGACACAGCAGGGAGGGCGGGGGGGATGGGCGGACACAGCAGGGAGGGCGGGGGGGATGGGCGGACACAGCAGGGAGGGCGGGGGGATGGGCGGACACAGCAGGGAGGGCGGGGGGGGATGGACGGACACAGCAGGGAGGGCGGGGGGGATGGACGGACACAGCAGGGAGGGCGGGGGAGGATGGACGGACACAGCAGGGAGGGCGGGGGAGGATGGACGGACACAGCAGGGAGGGCGGGGGGGATGGACGGACACAGCAGGGAGAGCGGGGGGGGATGGACGGACACAGCAGGGAGGGCGGGGGGGATGGACGGACACAGCAGGGAGGGCGGGGGGGGGATGGACGGACACAGCAGGGAGGGCGGGGGGGGATGGACGGACACAGCAGGGAGGGCGGGGGGGATGGACGGACACAGCAGGGAGGGCGGGGGGGATGGACGGACACAGCAGGGAGGGCGGGGGGGGTGGACGGAAACAGCAGGGAGGGCGGGGGGGGGATGGACGGACACAGCAGGGAGGGCGGGGGGGGATGGACGGACACAGCAGGGAGGGCGGGGGGGGATGGACGGACACAGCAGGGAGGGCGGGGGGGATGGACGGACACAGCAGGGAAGGCGGGGGGGATGGACGGACACAGCAGGGAGGGCGGGGGGGATGGACGGACACAGCAGGGAGGGCGGGGGGGGTGGACGGAAACAGCAGGGAGGGCGGGGGGGGGATGGACGGACACAGCAGGGAGGGCGGGGGGGGGGGTGGACGTACACAGCAGGGAGGGCGGGGGGGGGTGGACGTACACAGCAGGGAGGGCGGGGGGATGGGCGTACACAGCAGGGAGGGCGGGGGGGATGGGCGTACACAGCAGGGAGGGCGGGGGGGGTGGGCGGACACAGCAGGGAGGGCGGGGGGTGGGCGTACACAGCAGGGAGGGCGGGGGGGTGGGCGTACACAGCAGGGAGGGCGGGGGGGATGGGCGGACACAGCAGGGAGGGCGGGGGGGGATGGGACACAGCAGGGTGGGCGGGGGGGTGGGCGTACACAGCAGGGAGGGCGGGGGGGTGGGAGTACACAGCAGGGAGGGCGGGGGGATGGGCGTACACAGCAGGGAGGGCGGGGGGGATGGGCGGACACAGCAGGGAGGGTGGGCGTACACAGCAGGGAGGGCGGGGGGGGTGGGCGTACACAGCAGGGAGGGCGGGGGGGATGGGCGTAGACAGCAGGGAGGGCGGGGGGGGATGGGCGTAGACAGCAGGGAGGGCGGGGGGGATGGGCGTAGACAGCTGGGAGGGCGGGGGGGTGGGCGTAGACAGCTGGGAGGGCGGGGGGGTGGGCGTAGACAGCAGGGAGGGCGTAGACAGCAGGGAGGGCGTAGACAGCTGGGAGGGCGGGGGGTGGGCGTAGACAGCAGGGAGGGCGTAGACAGCAGGGAGGGCGTAGACAGCAGGGAGGGCGGGGGGGGATGGGCGTAGACAGCAGGGAGGGCGGGGGGGATGGGCGTAGACAGCAGGGAGGGCGGGGGGGGATGGGCGTAGACAGCAGGGAAGGCGGGGGGGGATGGGCGTAGACAGCAGGGAGGGCGGGGGGGATGGGCGTAGACAGCAGGGAGGGCGGGGGGGGATGGGCGTAGACAGCAGGGAGGGCGGGGGGGGATGGGCGTAGACAGCAGGGAGGGCGGGGGGGGGATGGGCGTAGACAGCAGGGAGGGCGGGGGGGATGGGCGTAGACAGCAGGGAGGGCGGGGGGGGATGGGCGTAGACAGCAGGGAGGGCGGGGGGGATGGGCGTAGACAGCAGGGAGGGCGGGGGGGGATGGGCGTAGACAGCAGGGAGGGGCGGGGGGGATGGGCGTAGACAGCAGGGAGGGCGGGGGGGATGGGCGTAGACAGCAGGGAGGGCGGGGGGGGATGGGCGTAGACAGCAGGGAGGGCGGGGGGATGGGCGTAGACAGCAGGGAGGGCGGGGGGGGATGGGCGTAGACAGCAGGGAGGGCGGGGGGGGATGGGCGTAGACAGCAGGGAGGGCGGGGGGGATGGGCGTAGACAGCAGGGAGGGCGGGGGGGGGATGGGCGTAGACAGCAGGGAGGGCGGGGGGGGGATGGGCGTAGACAGCAGGGAGGGCGGAGGACGGACACGGCAGGACGGACACAGCAGGCCGGATGGACACAGCAGGCCGGGCGGACACAGCAGGGCGGGCACAGCATCGGAGGACGGACACAGCAGGCCGGGCGGACACGGCCGGGCGGGCAGGCGGGGGACGGACACAGCAGGGCGGGCGGACACAGCAGGGCGGCCGGGCGGGCGGACACAACAGGGCGGGAGAAGTATAAGAAAAATAAGAAAGGATGGCATACATCCTGCCGACGCTCCCGCTGAGTTAAGTGGGCCCGGCTTCCTCCGAGCTGCGGCTATCTCCTCCCGCTGACACTCCTGAAGGGGACCCGGCTTCTGCTCCGTCGTTCTCCTCCCCCAGTAAGGCTCCCTCCATCGCTCACGTCCCGCGATCTCCTCCGGGTCTTGTAGAGGCTCCCTCCTTCTCGTCCTCCCGCCGCCTGCAGCTGTCCTCGTCATGCACGAGACACTGCTTCCCGCGCTCTCCTCGTGCACAACTTGACAAGCTCATCTATGTTCACCCCCTGCTGGCGGCCACTGCGCAGGCGCAACAAATTGAAAAGCCCTATCTTTATAATGGGGCATATTTTACTTAATTAAAAAAAAACTATAACTTTTTGAAAAACCACAACCCCAAAAGGCACTACACTGGGACATACTCTATCTAATAAAACAAACCCCAAGTCTTAATTTGTCCTCTATCCTGAGTTATGCCTTCCCAAAAAAATCCTCATTCACTCTATAGGAAAACCATGTCAAAAAGCCACAGAGGGAGTGGCAGAAAAAAACTGACAGTTGGAACTTTAGCTTACTCTCAATTCCTCATTTTTTATTATTTTGCCCTGAAATTTGGCATGCACCAGCGGGTGACGATTCTACACGTCCATGCCAAATTTCAGCTCGGTACGTCCAATCAGTTTTGAGGTGTAGCCCCTCAAATACCATGCCCCCATCTCAGAAGTTCCCTATGGGAGAATTCCGTTTGTTCGATTCAGCCTTAATATAAGGGCACGACCGTGCCCTTATAATATATATTTAGTTGTAATTGTATTGTTTGTTATATGTTGCAGGCTTGTCCCTGATGACGGGGCTGGACCCCAAAACGTAGGCGAATAAAGTACTACGGATAATCAATCATTTCAAGACTGCAGAGTGCCACCTGTCTTGTTCCTAAATTTTATATATATATATATATATACATATATATATATATTGTGACAAGAACACTGGGATAGTGTTTGAGGGCAGGTATATTTGTCCCAGGTTCTTGTCTTACATGTTTTAGAAAATGTTAACTTCTAGGAAAAATGCTTTTTGTTTTGTCTGAACCTTTTCAGTTTGCTGTAAAAGCTGGGTAAAGGCTCTGAGAGAGAGATAAGGCGAGTTCTAGACATTGGGCCCAGTTCGGGTCTTTGGCCTCACAGAGGGCTAATCAGGGTTTCAGCTGTGTAAGAGTGTTATAGTGCTTCTAACCTGATTAGTATGGGCAGACTGCCTGGGAAGGCTGCAGGATCTGTGTGTGAGAGACACGCTTTCTGATGCAAGTGAGCTATACAGTATGTACTGAAGAACTCTGTGTTTTGTTTAGTGACAGTTAGGAATATCTTATGTTTAGTTAGTGCCGGACAGGCAAGGTATTTTTATTTTGGGGTTTGTTTTATTTTGTTTCAATAAAACTGGCCGGGGTCAGTTGTACCAGAAACTGGACTTGTGTTATTCCTCAGCTGCTGCGTGCTGCCATATTCCCCAGGAAGAGGCGCCTTGCACCCCTACAGTGTTACAACTTGGTGGAGAATGCGAGCAACTCCGTTCTGCGCAGAGGCGGAACTTGCGGCAGTGCAAGGGGTGCAGTGCACTGGGGCCCAGCGCTGTGAAGGGGCCCATAGCCGGCAGCAGTATAATGAGTCAGACTGACTCATTACACGCTGCCACCGCTGAGCTGCTGCTGCGGGTCCTGAGGAAGCCTATTTGCGGTCCCCTGGCACCAGTGATGTGAGAAGGGTGATCACATCACCCTTCATCTCGGCTGCAGCTCTCAGCTTCCTGGACTGTGAGTCACTGCATACTGGACAGGGGAGGAGAGGGAGGGAGAGGGAGGGAGGTGGAGGGAGAGGGGAGTCACGGCAGCAGGAAGAGTGAGGACTGAGGAGACGTCACGTCAGTGCACTCAGCCCCTGCACAGTGCGGAGCCTTGCCTGACCCAGAGCTAGCCTAGGAGGTGGAAAGTGAAAACATATGTAAAGTAAAGAGTTTGTGTTTTGCTGGCAATGTGTGTGTTTAGCTATGGGTGTGTGTGTGTTTCAGTGTATACTCTATATGTATTTTCCTATGTCTGTGTAGCTGTGTGTGTGTGTGTGTGTGTGTTTAGCTATGGGTGTGTGTGTTTCTGTGTATATACTGTATATGTATTTTGCTATGTGTGTTTAGCTGTATTTATGTGTTGTGTGTGTGTGTGTGTTTTCTGTGGATGTGTCTGTGTATATGTGTCTTGCTTTGCGTATGTTTTACTATGTGTGTGTGTGTGTGTGTATATCCATATCTATAGATGTAGCCACACTCATCCAACCCGCGATGAGTTCGCATCACGGCATGGATGGCACGACTAGTGTGCCCATATCTATGAAGCGCATGTGTGTACGCATGCAAGCCATAGACTTCTATGGAGTGAACGGAGGCAGCGACTAGCCACAGTACGGCTTTCACTGCAGCTTTCTGTGATGCGTACGCCAGTTCCAACACATCGCGGCAACGATAAGGCTGTCTTCATCTGTATCTGTCTCACATTGCTGGTTGTAAATGTTGACGTGTGCGTCGCTCTACTGTGTGGCATACCATGTATAAGCCTCTCTGCTGCGTGGCGTACCATGTATACGGCTCTCTACTGTGTGGCGTACCATGTATAAGCCTCTCTACTGTGTGGTGTACCATGTATAAGCCTCTCTGCTGTGTGGCGTACCATGTATACGGCTCTCTACTGTGTGGCGTACCATGTATAAGCCTCTCTGCTGTGTGGCGTACCATGTATACGGCTCTCTACTGTGTGGAGTACCATGTATAAGCCTCTCTGCTGTGTGGCGTACCATGTATACGGCTCTCTACTGTGTGGCGTACCGTGTATAAGCCTCTCTACTGTGTGACGTAACGTGTATAAGCCTCTCTACTGTGTGACGTAACATGTATAAGCCTCTCCACTGTGTGACGTAACGTGTATAAGCCTCTCTACTGTGTGGCGCACCGTGTAGAAGCCTCTCTACTGTGTGGCGTACCACGTATAAGGCTCTCTACTGTGTGGTGTACCGTGTATAAGGCTCTCTACTGTGTGGCGTACCGTGTATAAGGCTCTCTACTATGTAGCGTACCATGTATAATGCTCTCTACTGTGTGGCGTACCATGTATAAGGCTCTCTACTGTGTAGCGTACCATGTATAAGGCTCTCTACTGTGTGGCGCAACGTGTATAAGGCTCTCTACTGTGTGGCGTACCGTGTATAAGGATCTCTACTGTGTGGTGTACCGTGTACAAGGCTCTCTACTGTGTGGCATAACGTGTATAAGCTTCTCTATTATGTGGGGTATTCAATTTCGACTAGCCGAAAAAACTGTATAATTCGACCATGGGTATTTAATTGCGGGTTTTTCGACCATTTTTGAATCCCTTTTCGCCCACAACGTTTCACTTTTTTTGTCGAATTGGCATGGGAGAAATCGGACCCAAAAAACGGGCGAAAATGCCTGCAAATTCGTCAAAACACATGGCTCACCAGGAAATTCACAGATCCACGTGGTTTTCGTTAGTGCTGGATTTTTTGACCAGTTGAAAAATCCTGCACATGCATTGAATAGGGGGAATGTCATTCGCCCTAAAAATGACCAATAATTGACGATTTTTAGACTGGATGAAAAATCTGTCAATAACTGAATACCCCCCTATGTGTTGTAACATGTATAAGCTTCTCTACTGTGTGGCGCACCCTGTATAAGGATCTCTACTGTGTGGCGCACCCTGTATAAGGCTCTCTACTGTGTGGCGAACCCTGTATAAGCTTCTCTACTGTGTGGCGCAACGTGTATAAGGCGCTCTACTGTGTGACGTACCGTGTATAAGCTTCTCTACTGTGTGGCGCAACGTGTATAAGGCGCTCTACTGTGTGGCGCAACGTGTATAAGGCGCTCTACTGTGTGGTGTACTGTGTATAAGCTTCTCTACTGTGTGGCGTACTGTGTATAAGGCTCTCTACTGTGAATTGGGAGTACTACTGTGTGGCGACACCCCTTATAAGTGAGATAAAACACCGTATTTTGGGCGACGCCATTTCCCTGTTTTTAATATGGGAGGGGGCCCAATGCATATTGTTGCACCTGGGCCCACCATTCTCTAGTTCCGCCACTGGTTCTGCGCATAAGTGAAAGCAGCAGCTTTGTGAGGCCTGCAGAAAACAGTGGTTTATGCAGATACAGCCCAGTGGGAAGTTACTAAGACTCACCCCTGAGGGTTTGATATATGTCCTGGGTGAAAGCAGCTACAAAGCCGCCTGGAAAATCTGTCGACATGGAGGATCTGCTTAAAGCCTTGCTGCAAGCTACAGCGGCTCAGCAGGAGGCCAACAGACAGCAGCAGGTGGCAATGGAGGAAAATAGGAGACAGCAGCAGGTGGCTATTGACGAACTTTACAGGCAACAGCGTCAGGATAGAGAGGCCTTAGCAGAAGTGGTGCAGAGCCTTGCAGCCCGGATTGGAGATATGACCGTCAGTGCTCCGACCAGCTCTAGTTCTATACGGGCCAGTCACTTCCTGCAGAAAATGACAGAGGCTGATGATGTGGAGGCCTACTTGACCACATTTGAAAGGACTGCAGAGCGTGAGAACTGGCCAAAAGCACAGTGGGCCAGTCTGCTGGCACCTTTTCTGTCAGGTGAGCCCCAAAAAGCTTACTTTGATTTAAGCCCTGCTGAGGCTCGGGACTATGATAAACTAAAGACTGAGATCCTGACCCGCCTGGGAGTCACGCTGTCAGTACGAGCACAACGGGTGCACCGTTGGGTGTACGCCATGGAGAAGCCTCCGCGCTCTCAGATGCACGACCTTATTCAGCTAACAAAAAAATGGCTACAGCCAGAGACATTAACTGGTCCCCAGATGGTTGAAAGAGTCGTCATGGACTGCTACTTGAGATCTTTGCCCATGGTCCTGCGCAAGTGGGTGAGCCATGGAAACCCGGGTACTGCTGACCAATTAGTGGACATGGTAGAGCGGTATTTGGCAGCAGAGGAACTACTGATGACCACCCAGCAACCCATAGATCCTCGACAGCGCCCTTCAGTAAAGACTGGTAAGACTGTTCCGTGGGAAAACGTTGCTGGGCGGTTAAGAGAACGCAAGGCTGGAGAGACTGTAAACACTGGCCCTGGAGACAGGCCAATGGGGCTAGAACGGTCTATGTTGCCCAAACGGGTTGATAATCGTGTGGTTAAATGTTTTAGATGTGGTATGCCAGGTCATGTTATTGCCAATTGCCCAGTCATGCAAGAACCCATGCAATGTGATGCTGCCTTTGAATGTCGCAGAATGTCTTTCTTTGCTAGGTTAGCCTGTACTGTGGTACCTTCACCTGTGCTGGAAAAACAAATGTGTGATGTGTTCTTAGAGGGTAACCGGGTAGAGGCCTTGCTAGATTCAGGAAGTTTAGTTACCCTCGGGAAAGCTGGGTTAGTGAACCCCTTAAAGGTCCAGCAAATACCTATTGGGGTAACTTGCATACATGGGGATACCCAGTATTATGTCACTGCTGAAGTGAATATAGAAACTTGTTGTGGGTCAGCAATGGTTAAAGTAGGACTGGTCCCCACCTTGGTGCATAAGGCCATAATAGGGAGGGATTTTCCTCATTTTTGGAAACTGTGGGAATCACGTTTATCAACAGATGTGAGAAGTGAAGAGCCAGTTGATAATGCCGGTGATTGTATGGATGTACGTGTGTCTTCGGCACTTACTGACCCTTTGCCTTTTGCCAGTTTGGCTGGGGAAGTGACAGATGGGGAGTCCAGTGAGGACCCTCTTGCTGGGAACAGAGACATAGTGGTTGGAAACGAAAGCGTGCCTGACCTGGAGGTAAAAAAGGATCTGTTTGCATCTGAACAGTTAAAGGATCCTACCTTGATAAAGGCTAGAGAGAATGTTAAGATTGTTAATGGGGAGCCTGTGGTACCAGGTGACAGGGTTACGTATCCCCACATGGCCATCTGTAATGAGCTCTTGTACCACATTGTCAAAAAGGGTGAGGATGTGGTAGAACAGCTGGTAGTACCCCAGCCTTATCGGAGAACGGTACTAGATTTAGCTCATAGTCACGTTACAGCAGGACATTTAGGGGCAGAAAAAAACACTGAAAGAGTTTTACAAAGGTTCTTTTGGCCAGGGGTTTATAAAGAAGTGTCTGAATATTGTTCTTCCTGTCCTGAATGCCAGTATCATGCCCCTAGACCCCATTTCAGGAGCCCACTAGTTCCCATGCCTATTATAGAGGTCCCGTTTGACAGAATAGCCATGGATCTCGTGGGGCCCTTGTTAAAGTCCGCTCGGGGCCATCAGTATATCCTGGTAATAATGGACTATGCCACTCGATATCCTGAGGCTGTCCCTTTACGCACTATCACAACCAAGGCGATAGCTAGGGAGCTGGTGCAGGTTTTTAGTAGAGTGGGAATACCAAAAGAAATTTTGACTGACCAAGGTACTCCATTCATGTCAAAGGTCATGAAAGAATTGTGCAAATTATTTAAGGTCACTCACCTCCGGACGTCCATTTACCATCCCCAAACTGGTGGGTTGGTGGAAAGGTTTAATAAAACGTTAAAAAGTATGTTAAAAAAGGTGGTTGATAAAGATGGGAAAAATTGGGATTGTTTGTTGCCCTACTTGTTAATGGCCATCAGAGAAGTTCCTCAGTCCTCTACGGGGTTTTCTCCATTTGATTTGTTGTATGGTAGACACCCCAGAGGGCTGTTGGACGTTGCCAAAGAGACGTGGGAAGGACAGCCCACTCCTTATAGAAGCGTTATTGAACATGTATCACAAATGCAGGATAGGATTGCAGCCGTGGTACCTATTGTCAGAGAGCACATGGAACAGGCCCAAAGTGCTCAACAGAGGGTATACAACCGGAGTGCCAAGATACGGGAATTTGCTCCAGGAGATAGAGTTCTTGTTTTGGTACCCACTGTGGAAAGCAAGTTCCTAGCTAAATGGCAGGGTCCGTTTGAGATTAGGGAAAAAGTGAATGAGGTTAATTACAAAGTATACCAGCCGGGAAAGAGAAAACCTGAACAAATTTATCATGTTAACTTAATCAAACCCTGGAAAGATAGGTTGTCTCTGTCAGCGGAGCCTTGCCCTTCGGTGTCTTCACCTCGGTTGCTTCCCGCAGTGAAGGTGTCAGAGACATTATCATCTGGTCAGAAAAATCAGGTTAAAGAGTTTCTCGTCCAAAATAGGGAAATATTTTCAGAGCTGCCTGGCCGAACGACCATAATAAAACATGACATTGTCACAGAACCAGGGGTCAGGGTCCACTTAAAGCCATATAGGATTCCGGAAGCTCAGCGAGAAGCTGTTTCTAAAGAAGTTAAAACCATGTTAGAACTTGGAGTCATAGAGGAGTCTAACAGTGAGTGGTCCAGTCCCATAGTTCTCATCCCGAAGCCCGACGGTAGCATACGCTTCTGTAATGACTTTCGTAAGTTAAATGAGGTGTCCAAGTTTGACGCATACCCCATGCCCCGTGTGGACGAGCTTATAGAAAGGCTGGGAACAGCCAGGTTTCTCACCACGTTGGACCTGACCAAAGGTTACTGGCAAATACCTTTATCTGATGGCGCAAAAGAAAAAACAGCCTTTTCGGTTCCGGAGGGGCTGTACCAGTACAAGATGTTACCCTTTGGGTTGCATGGGGCTCCAGCAACCTTTCAACGGGCGATGGATAAAATTTTGAGGCCCCATAGAAAATATGCAGCTGCCTATTTGGATGATGTAGTAATTCACAGTACAGACTAGGGGTCCCATTTGGTTAAAGTACAAGCAGTACTGGACTCAATCAGAGAGGCAGGGTTAACTGCTAACCCAAAGAAGTGCTGCCTCGCAATGGAGGAGGTCAAATACTTGGGCTTCACCATAGGCAGAGGTCTGATTAGGCCCCAATTGAATAAAATTGATGCTATTCAAAACTGGACTCGTCCAGTGAATAAAAAACAGGTAAGGGCTTTTTTGGGAATAACTGGGTACTATAGACGGTTTATTCCCAATTTTGCGACAACGGCGGTGCCGTTGTCAGACCTTACCAAAGGGAAGCAGTCAAATATGGTGAAATGGAACCCTGATGCAGAAAAAGCGTTCCAAGCGTTAAAAGTGGCTTTGTGTTCACAACCAGTATTGATAACACCGGATTTTTCAAAAGAATTTGTGGTACAGACAGATGCCTCAGAGGTAGGGATAGGGGCTGTGCTGTCCCAAACCAGAGATGGGGACGAACACCCTATCATTTATTTGAGTAGGAAACTCAATGAGCATGAAAAAAGGTATGCCATTGTGGAAAAGGAGGCTTTGGCCATTAAGTGGGCACTAGATACCTTGAGATATTACCTCTTGGGTAGACAATTCAGACTAGTGACAGACCATGCCCCTTTAAAATGGATGTATGTAAATAGAGGCAAGAATGCTCGTGTAACTAGATGGTTTCTAGCGTTGCAGGACTTTAAGTTTACTGTCGAACATAGACCGGGAACACAATTGGCCAACGCAGATGCATTGTCTCGCATCTTCTGTTTGGGGGCTACAAGTGTTCCGGCCCCTAGGTCGAAACAGGGGAGGGGGATATGTGACAAGAACACTGGGATAGTGTTTGAGGGCAGGTATATTTGTCCCAGGTTCTTGTCTTACATGTTTTAGAAAATGTTAACTTCTAGGAAAAATGCTTTTTGTTTTGTCTGAACCTTTTCAGTTTGCTGTAAAAGCTGGGTAAAGGCTCTGAGAGAGAGATAAGGCGAGTTCTAGACATTGGGCCCAGTTCGGGTCTTTGGCCTCACAGAGGGCTAATCAGGGTTTCAGCTGTGTAAGAGTGTTATAGTGCTTCTAACCTGATTAGTATGGGCAGACTGCCTGGGAAGGCTGCAGGATCTGTGTGTGAGAGACGCGCTTTCTAATGCAAGTGAGCTATACAGTATGTACTGAAGAACTCTGTGTTTTGTTTAGTGACAGTTAGGAATATCTTATGTTTAGTTAGTGCCGGACAGGCAAGGTATTTTTATTTTGGGGTTTGTTTTATTTTCTGTTTCAATAAAACTGGCCGGGGTCAGTTGTACCAGAAACTGGACTTGTGTTATTCCTCAGCTGCTGCGTGCTGCCATATTCCCCAGGAAGAGGCGCCTTGCACCCCTACAGTGTTACAACTTATACACACACACTATACACTAAAGCATTAAATTGCACTTACAGAAGACTCCGAGTGCCGCCTCATTGTTCGTGTTATATATATATATATATATATATATATATGGGATCGGTATGGGATGCCGGTGCATGGGATGCTGAATATCAGTAAACCGACATCAGCATCCCATGCGCCTGAATGCCGGCAGGGGCATGAGCGCAACGAAGCCCCTTGCGGGCTTGCTGCGCTTGCCACACTGCAGGCTCTCCCTCTATAGGTGTCGTGGACACCAACAAGGGGGAATCACCTACTTTGCCTGTATTCCGGCAGCAGTATAGGACCCCTGTTGGGATGCCGGTGTTAGTACTGAGACAGCCGGGCTCCCGACGGGCGGTATTTTAACGGCATACCATATATGCATAAATATATATATATATATATATATATATATATAATTTGTTTAATATATGTTACATTTGCATATACTACCATATATTATTAGAGATGAGCGGGTTCGGTTCCTCGGAATCCGAACCCCCCCCGAACTTCACGCTTTTTACACGGGTCCGAGGCAGACTCGGATCTTCCCGCCTTGCTCGGCTAACCCGAGCGCGCCCGAACGTCATCATCCCGCTGTCGGATTCTCGCGAGGCTCGTATTCTATCGCGAGACTCGGATTCTATATAAGGAGCCGCGCGTCGCCGCCATTTTCACACGTGCATTGAGATTGATAGGGAGAGGACGTGGCTGGCGTCCTCTCCGTTTAGATAGAGAGTGAGACACTTGATTTACTGGAGCATTAGGAGTACTCAGAGAGTGCAGAGTTTTGCTGATAGTTATACTAGTGGTGACCACCAGTTTTATTTATTATTTAATATAATCCGTTCTCTGCCTGAAAAAAAACGATACACAGTCACATACCATATCTGTGCTCAGCCTCAGTGTGCTGCATGATAATATCATCTATGTATATCTGACTGTGCTGAGTAGTGCTCACTGCTCACCAGCTTAATTGTGGGGGAGACTGGGGAGCAGTTATAGCAGGAGTACATATTTAACAGTGCACACTTTTGCTGCCAGAGTGCCAGTGTGACTGACCAGCAGTGACCACCAGTATATTGTCTGCCTGAAAAAGTTAAACACTCGTGTGGTGTTTTTTTTTTTATTCTATAAACGCATTCTGCTGACAGTGTCCAGCAGGTCCGTCATTCATTATATTTCTATCTTCTTCATACTAGTAGTTTAGGAGTCTGCAGTGCTGACAGTGTCCAGCAGGTCCGTCATTATACAATATATACCTGTCCTGCAGTAGTGATATATATATATTTTTTATATCATTATCATCCAGTCTATACTAGCAGACGCAGTACGGTAGTCCACGGCTGTAGATACCTCTGTGTCGGCAGTCGCTCGTCCATAATTGTATACCTACCTGTGGTGGGGTTTTTTTTTTCTATCTTCTTCATACTAGTAGTTTAGGAGTCTGCAGTGCTGACAGTGTCCAGCAGGTCCGTCATTATACAATATATACCTGTCCTGCAGTAGTGATATATATATATTTTTTATATCATTATCATCCAGTCTATACTAGCAGACGCAGTACGGTAGTCCACGGCTGTAGCTACCTCTGTGTCGGCAGTCGCTCGTCATCCATAAGTATACTAGTATCCATCCATCTCCATTGTTTACCTGAGGTGCCTTTTAGTTGTGCCTATTAAAATATGGAGAACAAAAATGTTGAGGTTCCAAAAATAGGGAAAGATCAAGATCCACTTCCACCTCGTGCTGAAGCTGCTGCCACTAGTCATGGCCGAGACGATGAAATGCCATCAACGTCGTCTGCCAAGGCCGATGCCCAATGTCATAGTACAGAGCATGTAAAATCCAAAACACCAAATATCAGTAAAAAAAGGACTCAAAAATCAAAAATAAAATCGTCGGAGGAGAAGCGTAAACTTGCCAATATGCCATTTACCACACGGAGTGGCAAGGAACGGCTGAGGCCCTGGCCTATGTTCATGGCTAGTGGTTCAGCTTCACATGAGGATGGAAGCACTCAGCCTCTCGCTAGAAAAATGAAAAGACTTAAGCTGGCAAAAGCACAGCAAAGAACTGTGCGTTCTTCGAAGTCACAAATCCACAAGGAGAGTCCAATTGTGTCGGTTGCGATGCCTGACCTTCCCAACACTGGACGTGAAGAGCATGCGCCTTCCACCATTTGCACGCCCCCTGCAAGTGCTGGAAGGAGCACCCGCAGTCCAGTTCCTGATAGTCAGATTGAAGATGTCAGTGTTGAAGTACACCAGGATGAGGAGGATATGGGTGTTGCTGGCGCTGGGGAGGAAATTGACCAGGAGGATTCTGATGGTGAGGTGGTTTGTTTAAGTCAGGCACCCGGGGAGACACCTGTTGTCCGTGGGAGGAATATGGCCATTGACATGCCTGGTGAAAATACCAAAAAAAATCAGCTCTTCAGTGTGGAAGTATTTCAACAGAAATGCGGACAACATTTGTCAAGCTGTGTGTTGCCTTTGTCAAGCTGTAATAAGTAGGGGTAAGGACGTTAACCACCTCGGAACATCCTCCCTTATACGTCACCTGCAGCGCATTCATCATAAGTCAGTGACAAGTTCAAAAACTTTGGGCGACAGCGGAAGCAGTCCACTGACCAGTAAATCCCTTCCTCTTGTAACCAAGCTCACGCAAACCACCCCACCAACTCCCTCAGTGTCAATTTCCTCCTTCCCCAGGAATGCCAATAGTCCTGCAGGCCATGTCACTGGCAATTCTGACGAGTCCTCTCCTGCCTGGGATTCCTCCGATGCATCCTTGCGTGTAACGCCTACTGCTGCTGGCGCTGCTGTTGTTGCTGCTGGGAGTCGATGGTCATCCCAGAGGGGAAGTCGTAAGACCACTTTTACTACTTCCACCAAGCAATTGACTGTCCAACAGTCCTTTGCGAGGAAGATGAAATATCACAGCAGTCATCCTGCTGCAAAGCGGATAACTGAGGCCTTGGCATCCTGGGCGGTGAGAAACGTGGTTCCGGTATCCATCATTACTGCAGAGCCAACTAGAGACTTGTTGGAGGTACTGTGTCCCCGGTACCAAATACCATCTAGGTTCCATTTCTCTAGGCAGGCGATACCGAAAATGTACACAGACCTCAGAAAAAGACTCACCAGTGTCCTAAAAAATGCAGTTGTACCCAATGTCCACTTAACCACGGACATGTGGACAAGTGGAGCAGGGCAGACTCAGGACTATATGACTGTGACAGCCCACTGGGTAGATGTATGTACTCCCGCCGCAAGAACAGCAGCGGCGGCACCAGTAGCAGCATCTCGCAAACGCCATCTCTTTCCTAGGCAGGCTACGCTTTGTATCACCGCTTTCCAGAATACGCACACAGCTAAAAACCTCTTACGGCAACTGAGGAAGATCATCGCAGAATGGCTTACCCCAATTGGACTCTCCTGTGGATTTGTGGCATCGGACAACGCCAGCAATATTGTGTGTGCATTAAATATGGGCAAATTCCAGCACGTACCATGTTTTGCACATACCTTGAATTTGGTGGTGCAGAATTATTTAAAAAACGAGAGGGGCGTGCAAGAGATGCTGTTGGTGGCCAGAAGAATTGCGGGACACTTTCGGCGTACAGGCACCACGTACAGAAGACTGGAGCAACACCAAAAACGCCTGAACCTGCCCTGCCATCATCTGAAGCAAGAAGTGGTAACGAGGTGGAATTCAACCCTTTATATGCTTCAGAGGTTGGAGGAGCAGCAAAAGGCCATTCAAGCCTATACAACTGAGCACGATATAGGAGGTGGAATGCACCTGTCTCAAGCGCAGTGGAAAATGATTTCAACGTTGTGCAAGGTTCTGCAACCTTTTGAACTTGCCACACGTGAAGTCAGTTCAGACACTGCCAGCCTGAGTCAGGTCATTCCCCTCATCAGGCTTTTGCAGAAGAAGCTGGAGACATTGAAGGAGGAGCTAACACAGAGCGATTCCGCTAGGCATGTGGGACTTGTGGATGGAGCCCTTAATTCGCTTAACAAGGATTCACGGGTGGTCAATCTGTTGAAATCAGAGCACTACATTTTGGCCACCGTGCTCGATCCTAGATTTAAAACCTACCTTGGATCTCTCTTTCCGGCAGACACAAGTCTGCAGGGGTTCAAAGAACTGCTGGTGAGAAAATTGTCAAGTCAAGCGGAACGCGACCTGTCAACATCTCCTCCTTCACATTCTCCCGCAACTGGGGGTGCGAGGAAAAGGCTCAGAATTCCGAGCCCACCCGCTGGCGGTGATGCAGGGCAGTCTGGAGCGACTGCTGATGCTGACATCTGGTCCGGACTGAAGGACCTGCCAACGATTACGGACATGTCGTCTACTGTCACTGCATATGATTCTCTCCCTATTGAAAGAATGGTGGAGGATTATATGAGTGACCGCATCCAAGTAGGCACGTCAGACAGTCCGTACGTATACTGGCAGGAAAAAGAGGCAATTTGGAGGCCCTTGCACAAACTGGCTTTATTCTACCTAAGTTGCCCTCCCACAAGTGTGTACTCCGAAAGAGTGTTTAGTGCCGCCGCTCACCTTGTCAGCAATCGGCGTACGAGGTTACTTCCAGAAAATGTGGAGAAGATGATGTTCATTAAAATGAATTATAATCAATTCCTCCATGGAGACATTCACCAGCAGCAATTGCCTCCACAAAGTACACAGGGAGCTGTGATGGTGGATTCCAGTGGGGACGAATTGATAATCTGTGAGGAGGGGGATGTACACGGTGATGAATCGGAGGATGATGATGAGGTGGACATCTTGCCTCTGTAGAGCCAGTTTGTGCAAGGAGAGATTAATTGCTTCTTTTTTGGTGGGGGTCCAAACCAACCCGTCATTTCAGTCACAGTCGTGTGGCAGACCCTGTCACTGAAATGATGGGTTGGTTAAAGTGTGCATGTCCTATTTATACAACATAAGGGTGGGTGGGAGGGCCCAAGGACAATTCCATCTTGCACCTCTTTTTTCTTTCATTTTTCTTTGCGTCATGTGCTGTTTGGGGAGTGTTTTTTGGAAGGGCCAGCCTGCGTGACACTGCAGTGCCACTCCTAGATGGGCCAGGTGTTTGTGACGGCCACTAGGGTCGCTGAGCTTACTCACACAGCTACCTCATTGCGCCTCTTTTTTTCTTTGCGTCATGTGCTGTTTGGGGAGTGTTTTTTGGAAGGGCCATCCTGCGTGACACTGCAGTGCCACTCCTAGATGGGCCAGGTGTTTGTGTCGGCCACTAGGGTCGCTGAGCTTACTCACACAGCTACCTCATTGCGCCTCTTTTTTTCTTTTCGTCATGTGCTGTTTGGGGAGTGTTTTTTGGTAGGGCCATCCTGCCTGACACTGCAGTGCCACTCCTAGATGGGCCAGGTGTTTGTGTCGGCCACTAGGGTCGCGGAGCTTAGTCACACAGCTACCTCATTGCGCCTCTTTTTTTTCTTCTTTGCGTCATGTGCTGTTTGGGGAGTATTTTTTGGAAGGGCCATCCTGCCTGACACTGCAGTGCCATCTCCTAGATGGGCCAGGTATTTGTGTCGGCCACTTGGGTCGCTGAGCTTAGTCACACAGCTACCTCATTGCGCCTCTTTTTTTCTTTGCGTCATGTGCTGTTTGGGGAGTATTTTTTGGAAGGGCCATCCTGCCTGACACTGCAGTGCCACTCCTAGATGGGCCAAGTGTTTGTGTCGGCCACTTGGGCCGCTGAGCTTAGTCACACAGCTACCTCATTGCGCCTCTTTTTTTCTTTGCGTCATGTGCTGTTTGGGGAGTGTTTTTTGGAAGGGCCATCCTGCGTGACACTGCAGTGCCACTCCTAAATGGGCCATGTGTTTGTGTCGGCCACTTGGGTTGCTGAGCTTAGTCATCCAGCGACCTCGGTGCAAATTTTAGGACTAAAAATAATATTGTGAGGTGTGAGGTGTTCAGAATAGACTGAAAATGAGTGGAAATTATGGTTATTGAGGTTAATAATACTTTGGGATCAAAATGACCCCCAAATTCTATGATTTAAGCTGTTTTTTAGGGTTTTTTGAAAAAAACACCCGAATCCAAAACACACCCGAATCCGACAAAAAAAATTTGGTGAGGTTTTGCCAAAACGCGTTCGAACCCAAAAACACGGCCGCGGAACCGAACCCAAAACCAAAACACAAAACCCGAAAAATTTCCGGTGCACATCTCTATATATTATATCCTAATCCTTTGAAACATATATATTATTAATAATGTATTATTTTTACTTATATTACACAGTATATGATTTACTGTGTAATATAAGTAATAATAATAATAATAATAATAATACATTATTAATAATAATATACTCAACTGTATATTCTCCCCTGGCTGGCCCCTCTCTTTCCCCAGCAGGAGCAGGTATAGCAGGAGCAATTTACTTAAAACTATTACAATTTAATGTCATTCACTCAGTCACAGTACTCTTTCTGTCTCTCTGCTGAGTAATAGATTGTCCTTATTTGGATGAATTTGAACTTACTTCACCTCCTCCTAAACGAAGCGTTGCGGCTGTGGCGTTGGCATAAACACAATGAGAATGAGGAGAGAGCAGGAGCGCGGGCAGGTATGCGCGCGGTGTGACATCATCACGTCACGTCGCGCAGTTAGAAGGAGCAGGGAGGAGGATTACACGACCCATCTATATGAATGAATAACCCATCCCCCAGCCGGCTGTCAGACCGTGTGGCTGGTGCAGCGGGCGGGGGGACGGGGTTTACAATAGGCAGGCTTAGCGATCACCGCAGCGGCAGCAGGCGTGTGTGAGGGGGGTGCCGAACATTAGGGGGTGCCTGTGCGCACCAGGCACCCCCCGTGCGCACGCCTATGCATGGGACCCCTTTCAGTTCGTGGTTCGGTTATTTCTTTTTTTTTTATTTTAACAAGTACGTGGATTACAACTAGAAAGAAGAGGACTGATCTACACCAGATTCTTTGTAAGTATATATTTTATTTACAGGTACCCCATGGATTCTACTGGAGAAGAGGACCGAGGGGCTCAGTGTCAATATAGGTAAGTATGTATGTAAGTGTGCATGTATGTACATTAAAGTTGTACTTTCATGGTGTCTGTGTTTTGTTTTAATTTGGGTATTTTTTTTGTAGTAGAACTACAGGTACTAGCGGGCCCGTTTCCCCCCCGCATGCTGCTACTTGTGGTTCTCCAAGTACCAGCTTGCGGGGGAGGCTTGCTGGGACTTGTAGTTCTGCTACAAAAAACAATATTCTTTTTTTACACAAAAGGCTATCAGCCTCCCATCCACCGCCTACTGATGGGGGGGGGGGGGGAGCCTCAGGCTTCACCCCTGGTCCTTGGGTGGCTGGAGGGGGGGAACCCTTGATTTAAGGGGTCCCCATTCCTCCAGGGTACCCCGGCCAGGGGTGACTAGTTGGGGATTTAATTACAGGGCCGCAGGGACCAATATAAAAGTGTCCCCCGGCTGTGGCATTATCTCTCTGGAGCCCGGTGCTGGTGTTAAAAATACGGGGGACCCCTACGTCTTTTTCCCCCCATATTTTTTGCACCAGGACCAGGCGCAGAGCCCGGTGCTGGTTGTTTAAATATGGGGGTACCCCAGTCATTTTTCCCCCTGTATTTTTACAACCAGGACCGGCTCAAATAGTCCGAGGCTGGTTATGCTTAGATGTACTGAGATTCAGGTCGGGTTCAAGACGGCCCGAACAATCAACTGGATTACCATTGCTTTTTCCAAGGGAAGGAACACTCTCTGAGACTCTATGTCCGGTATCATTCCCAGGAAATGAAGCTTCTGCGTTGGTTCTAGGTGAGATTTTGGTAGGTTTAGAATCCACCAATGATCCAGGAGTAATCTGGTTGTGAGACCAATGTTCTCCAACAACTGCTCCCTGGACGCAGCCTTTATCAGAAGATCGTCCAGGTAAGGAATTACGTTCACTCCTTGTTTGCGGAGTAGTAGCATCATCTCTGCCATCGCTTTGGTAAACACCTGCAGTGCCGTGGAGAGACCAAATAGCAGGGCCTGGAAATAGTAGTGACAGTCCTGCAGTGCAAACCGTAGATAAGCCTGATGAGGTTGCCAGATCGGAATGTGAAGGTACGCATCCTTGACATCCAGAGACACTAGGAATTCCCCCTCTTCCAGACCTAAGATCACCGCTCTCAGAGACTCCATCTTGAATATAAGTATGGTTTCAATGACTTGAGGTTCAGAATCGGTCTTACTGAACCATCCGGTTTCAGTACTACAAACAAGCTGGAATAGTAACCCTTGTTTTGTAGATGAGGTGGAACTGGAACAATGACCTGTGTCTGTAACAGTTTTTGAGAAGTAAGGTTATTCTTGCCTCTTGTGAAACTGGTAAGCCTGATCTGAAGAATCTGTGAGGTGAGGAATCCTGGAACTTCAGTCTGTAGCCCTGGGATATAAGGAATCCTGGCAAGATCTTGACCAGGCATGACTGAAGAATTTTAGCCATGCTCCCACCTGCCTGTCTCCCAGGCATTGTGGTCCACCGTCATGCGGAAAGCTTTGAGGAGGTAGGGACACGTCTTTTTTTCCTGTGGACCAGCAGCCGCTGGTTTGCCTCTAGCCCCTCTGGCAGCGGTAGAAGAGCCTCTGACTTTGCCCCGAAACTTTGCAGTCCAAAAGGACTGCAAAATGGATTCTGAGTAAGCCTTCCTAGATGGCGGAGCTGCAGAAGGCAGATAGGTGGATTTACCCGCAGTAGCTCATGAAATCCACTTGTCGAGTTCATTGCCAAATAAGGCCTCACCTGTGAAAGGTAGGCCTTCCACACCTTTTTAGGAGTCTGCGTCAGCAGTTCACTGACATAGCTATAATCCCCTGCGTGCCGATACTGCCATAGCTGTGGTGCGTGCATTAAGCAAACCTTTCACCTTAATGGCTTCCACCATAAAGTTTGCAGAGTCTTGCATGTGTTGCAGGAGTAAAACAATTTCCTTTTGAGGTAAGGTGTCTAACCCCTCAATTAAGTTACCAGACCATTTAGCAATGGCTCGAGTAACCCATCCACATGCTATAGTGGGTTTCTGGGCCACCCCAGCAGCTGTATACAAAGATTTGAGTGTAGTGTCAATCTTACGATCAGCTGCATCCTTTAGGGAGGCTACACCTAGAACAGTTAATACTAATTTACATGAGAGCCTGGAGACTGACACATCCACCATCTATGGATTTTCCCATTTTTTTCCTATCCTCAGGAGGAAAAGGAAAAGATGACAATAACCACCTAGGAATTTGAAATTTCTTAACTGGATTAACCCACCCCAAACAGGGTATTTAGTTCCTTTGACACAGGAAAAGTGGATGAGGATTTCTTCTTCACATTAAAGAAAGATTCCTCACACACCTCTGTCACCTTATCAGGAATATTTAGGACTTCCCTTATAGAGTCTATGAGAGCCTCAACACCTTGCGACAGAGTACCCTCCCCTACCTCTATGTCCACCTCACCTTCCTCCATTTCTGACCCTTCATTATCGGAGTCGGAATGCAGGATATGAGCCAAAGAATATTTTTGCGGACAAATGGTAGAGGACTGAGATGCTGGTCTGAGTACTGAGTCCTTTTGCATAAACTCAGTCATAGACTGTCTTAAGTATTGCATCTCCTTCTCATTATGAGATAATTTAGTTGAGATGGTGGAACTCATCCCCCGAATGGAGTCCAGGAATACTGGCTCCGCCCCACTAGCCTGAGAAGGGATACTACACTAAGTACACACTAGTGAACCCCCTGGAGAAGAGGAACATTGTGCCTTGCATGATACACACTCTTTGCCTGACATACTTAGTAGTAACAGAACACACACAGGAAAAGGTTAAGAGCACAATAAACCCACAAAGAGCCCTTCCCGAGAGACACAGAGAGAGGATATAACAGCACACGGTGCCCTTATTGCTAAAGCCAAGCTTAGCCGGGTCGCAGACTAAGTACCTAGATTAGGAACTTAGTACACAAGTATAAAGCTCCTCCCTGCTATGAGCCCCTGGTACCGCTGAGGTAATCTGGAGGCTCTCTGCAGTCAGCATCTGTGTTAGCTGCAGTAGGGTAAAATTGTGCCTGTGAGCTGCTGGATCCGCTCGTAGTGAAGCCCCGCCCCTTCAATGGGGCACTGTCTTCCCACTCTTCTTTATACTGGCATTGTTTGTCAAAGTGCAAGAAATGGAGTAAGCCCCCTTTTAAGCGGACATGCCAGTCTGGGTATTGTGTACACATAGTGTGTACTAAGTCTGGAGACTCAGTCCACCCCATGTAGAAGCCGTGCGTCTCCGTACCCTAATGCCGTCATAATGGCCGGCGACCCGCTAACCGGGACGCTGGCTTAGTACTCACCACTCTTCTCTCTTATGGCTCTGTTAGGCGTGGCAGCGTGTTGTGGGAATGTACGCTCACCATGGTGGGGCTTGCAAATAGTTCCCTCAGGAGCTAGCGTCCTGTTAGTAGGGAATGGGACCATTAACCCTTAGTGGGGTTGGGCCATTCCCCCCCTAAGTCTCACGAAGCAGGCAGGCTGGTGCCATCCAGTCTTACCTGAAAATAACAAACTTTTAAAATAAATGCAGAAAACTCTTCAGGAGCTTCCCAGAGATGTGACCGGCTCCTTCGGACACATTTTCAAAACTGAGTCTGGTAGGAGGGGCATAGAGGGAGGAGCCAGCACATGTTATCAAACTTCTATAGTGCCCATGGCTCCAAGTGGACCCGTCTATACCCCATGGTACCAAATGGCTTCCCAGTATCCACTAGGGTGTAATAGAAAACACATTTATGACATCACAATCATTGAAGTACAACATCGAAAGCACCCCTATGACATCAAAATGCATCATAATTACAAATCAAAAGTACAGTACCTCTATGACATCACAGTCATTGAAATGCAACATCAAAGCCACATCTATGACATCACAATAATTGAAATTCAACATCGAAAACACCTCTATGACATCACAATACATTGTAATTCAAAATCGAAACCAACTCTATGAAATAACAGTGAAATTCCACATTGACAGCTCATTTATGACATTACAATGCATTGTAATTCAAATGACATCACCTTCATGAAATTCAACATTGAGGGCATCTCTATGACATCACTATGCATTGCAATTCGAAATCGAAAGTACTTCCATGACATTACAATTATTGAAATACAACATCGAAAACACCTCTAAGACATCACAATGCATTGTAATTCAAATCGAAACCACCTCTATAACATCACAATCATTGAAATGCAACATCGAAACCACCTCTATGACATCACAATGTTGTAATTCATATTTTAAACGACCTCTATGACATCACAATCATTGAAATACAGCATCGAAAACACCTCTATGTCATCACAATACATTGCAATTCAAAATCGAAACGACCTCTATGACATCACAGTCATTGAAATGCAACATCGTAACTACCTTTATGCTAAAACAATTATTGAAATTTAACATTGATATCTCATCTATGCTATCACAATGCAGTAATTCAAATTGAACCACCTCTCTGACATCACAATTATTGAAATACAACATCGAAAACACCTCTATGACATCGCAATACGTTGTATTTCAAAATCGAAACAACCTCTATGACATCACAATCAATGAAATTCAACATTGACCAGTCATCTATGACATCACGATGTAATTTAATTCAAATTAAAAAACCTCTATACCATCACACTTATGGAAATGCAACATCGAAAACACCTCTGCGACATCAAAATACGTTGTAATTCAAAATCAAAACCACATCGATGAAATAAAAATTTATTAAATTCCACATTGACAGCTCATCTATGACATTACATTGAATTGTAATTCAAATCGAAACCACCTCTATGGCATCCCCTTCATGAAATTCATTGAAATACATTATTGAAAACAACCTCTATAACCTCACAATCATTAAAATGCAACATCAAAACCATATCTATGACATCACAATAATTGAAATGCAACACTGAAAACACCTCAATGTCCTCAAAATACTTTGTAATTTAAAATCGAAACCACCTCTGTGTCATCACAATGCATTGTAATTCAAAATCGAAACCACCTCTATGACATCACATTGTTGTAATTTATAATCAAAACCAATTTGGAATCACCATTATTGAAATGCAACATCGAAAACACACCTCTTTGACATCAAAACACATTATAATTCAAACCGAGACCACCTATATGACTTAACAATCATTGAAATACAACCTTTAAAACCCCTCCATGACATCATAATTTTGTAATTTATAGTTGAAACCAGCTCTATGACATTACAGTCATTGAAGTACTCCTTTGAAAACACTTTTTTGACATCACAATGTTGTAATTCATAATCTAAACCACCTCTGTGACATCACAATCATTGAAATGCAACATCATAAACACCTCTGATATCACAAAGTTGTAATTCATAATTGAAAACACCTCTATATCATCACAATAATTGAAATTCAACAACAAAAATACATCTATGACATCCCAATGCAACGTCATTCAAATCGAAACCACATCTATGACATCGCAATCCTTGAAGTACACCATCGAAAACACCTCTATAACATCACAATGCATCGTAATTTAAAATCGAAGTACATCTGACATCACAATTATTAAAATAGAACATCAAAAACCCCTCTATGACATCACAATACATTGTAATTCAAAATCGAAACCAACTCTATGAAATAACAATGAAATTCAACATTGACTGCTCATCGATGATATCACAATGCATTGTAATTCAAATTAAAACCACCTCTATGACTACACCATCATGAAATTAAACATTGACAGCATCTCTATGACCTCACAATGCTTTGCAATTCAAATCAAAAGCACCACTATAACATATCAATTATTGAAATACATTGAAAGCACATTTATGACATCACAATCATTGAAGTACAACATCGAAATCACCCCTATGACATCACAATAATTGAAATGAAGCATCATAAACACCTCTATGAAATCACAATAATTGAAATGAAACATCATAAACACCTCTATGAAATCAAAATACTTTGTAATTAAAATCGAAACCACCTCTATGACATCACAATCACTAAATTACAACATCGAAAACACCTCTGTGACATCACAATGTTGTAATTCATAATCGAAATGACCTCTATGACATCACAATCTTTTAAATGCAGCATCGAAAACACCTCTATGACATTAAAATACATTGCAATTCAAAATCGAAACCACCTCTATGACATCACAGTCATTGAAATTTAACATTGACTGGTCATTTATGACATCGCAAAGTATTTTAATTTAAATTGAAACCACCTCTTTGACATCACAGTCACTGAAATACAACATTGAAACCACCTCTATGACATCACACTGGATAGTAATTAAAATCGAGACCACCTCTATGACATAACAAACAATGAAATACATTATTGAAAACTCCTCTATGACATCAGTTTGTTGTAATATATAATCAAAACCAATTCTTTGAAATCACAGTCATTGAAATGCAACACTGAAAACACCTCTATGACATCACAATGTTATAATTCATAATCAAATTTAGCTCTATGACTTCACAATCATCGAAATACACCATTAAAAACACTTCTATGACATCACAATGTTGTAATTCATAATCAATACCACCTCTATAACATCACAATTATTGAAATGCAACAACAAAAACATTTTAATTTAAAATCTAAGGGGGACATTTACTAAGCAGTGATAAGAGCGGAGAAGTGAGCCAGTGGAGAAGTTGCCCATGGCAACCAATCAGCACTGAAGTAACATCTATAATTTGCATACTATACAATTATACAGAGCTGCTGATTGGTTGATGGGGAAACTTCTCCACTGGCTCACTTCTCCGCTCTTATCACTGCTTAGTAAATGTCCCTCTTAATCACCTCTATTACATCACAAATTAAATTCAATACTGACCGCACATCTATGACATCACAATGGATCGTAATTAAAAATTGAAAGTACCTCTATAACATAACAATTATTGAAATACAACATCAAAAACACCTCTGTGACATCACAATACATTGTAATTCAAAATCGAAACCACCTCTAGTAAATAACAATCAATGAAATTCAACATTGACTGCTCATTTATGACATGATGTATTGTAATTCAAATCGAAACCACCTTTAAGACATCACCATTATGAAATTCAACACTGACACTGTCTCTATGACATCACAAAGCATTGCAAATCAACATCAAAAACACCTCTATGACATCACAATGTTGTAATTCAGAATAAAAACCACCGCTATAACATCATAATTATTGAAACGCAACATTGAAAGCACATCTATGACATCACAATAATTAAAATGCAACATCAAAAACACCTCTATGACATTGCAATACATTGTAATTCAAAATCAAAACTACCTCTATGACATCACAATGCATTGTAATTCAATATCGAAACCACCTCAATGAGATCAAGGTCATGAAAATATAAAATCAAAACTTCTATGACATCAGTGTTGTAATTCAAAATCGAAACCACCTCTATGACATCACAATACATTGCAATTCAAATTCGATACCACCTCTATTACATGACAGTCATTGAAATGCAATATTGTAACCACGTGTATGATTTAACAATCATTGAAATCACATCTATGAAATCACAATGTTGTAATTCACAATCAAAACAACCTGTATAATGCCACAATTATTGAAACACAACGAAAAATGAAAACACCTCTATGACATCGCAATACATTGTAATTCAAAATCAAAACCATCTCTATGACATCACAGAGCATTGTAATTCAAAATCAAAACCACCTGTATGACATCACAATCATTGAAATACAACATTGAAATACCTGTATGACATCACAATACATGACAATCCAAAATCGAAATGACCTCTATGACATTACAATCATTGAATTTACAACATTGTAACCAACACTATAACAATCATTGAAATTCAACATTGACATCTCATCAATAAAATCACAATGCATTGTAACTCAAATCAAAATCACCTCTGTGACCTCAATCATTGTAATACATCGGAAACACCTCTATAACATCACAAGGTCTTGTAATTCAATATCGAAAGTACCTCTATATCACAGTCACTAAAATACAACATCGAAAAAACCTCAATGAAATCACATTACGTTGTAATTCAAAATCAAAACCACCTCTATGACATAATAATCAATGAATTTCAACATTGACAGCTCATTTATGACATCACAATGTATTGTAATTAAAATTGAAAACACCTTTATGACATAACCGTCATGAAATTCAACATTGACAGCGTCTCTTTAATTGAAAGCACCAATATAACATCACAATCATTGAAATATAACATAGAAAACTCCTCTATGACATCACAATAATTGAAATTCAATATTGACCAGTCATCTATGATATCACGAAGTATTTTAATTCAAATTGAAACCACCTCTATGACATCACAATCAGTGAAATTCAACATTGATACCTCATCCATGACATCACACTGCATTGTAATTCAACTCGAAAACCACCTCTATGACATCACAATCACTGAAATACAACATCGAAACCACCTCTATGACATCACACTGGATAGTAATTCAAATCGAGACCACCTCTATGACATGACAATCATTGAAATACATTATTGAAAACTCCTCTATGACATCATATTGCTGTAATATATAATCAAAACCAATTCTTTGAAATCACAGTCATTGAAATACAATAATGAAAACACCTCTATGACATCAGAATTTTGTAATTCATAATCAATACCACCTCTATAACATCAAATTTTTGAAATGCAACAACAAAAAAACCTCTATGATATCACAATACATTTTAATTTAAAATCTAAACCACCTATATGACATCACAATAAATGAAATGCAATACTGACAGCACATCTATGACATCACAATGCATCGTAATTCAAAATTGAATGTACCTCTATGACATAACAATTACTGAAATACAACATCGAAAACACCTCTATGACATAACAATACGTTGTAATTCAAAATTGAAACCACCTCTATGAAATAACAATGAAATTCAACATTGATTGCTCATTTATGACATCATAATGTATTGTAATTCAAATCGAAACCCCCTTTATGACATCATCATCATGACATTTAACATTGACAGCCTCATTAAGACATCACAAAGCATTGCAAATCAAAATCGAAAGCACCAATATGACATCACAATCATTGAAATATTACATCAAAAACACGTCTATGACATCACAATGCTGTAATTCAGAATTAAAACCACCTCTATAACATCACAATTATTGAAATGAAACATTGAAACCACATCTATGACATCACAATAATTGAAATGCAACATCAAAAACACCTCTGTGACATCAAAATACTTTATAATTCAAAATCGAAACCACCTCAAAGAGATAAAGGTCATGAAAATGCAAAATCAAAAACACCTCTATGACATCAGTGTTGTAATTCAAAAACACCACCTCTATGACATCACAATTGAAATGCAGCATTGAAAACACCTCTATGACATCACAATACTTGCAATTCAAATTCTATACCACCTATATTATATCAGTCATTGAAATGCAATATCGTAACCACCTCTATGAGTTAACAATCATTGAAATTCAACATTGAAATCCAATATATGACATCACAATGTTGTAATTCACAATCGAAACAACCTGTATGACACCACAATTATTGAAATACAACATCGAAACCACCTCTATGACATCACAATACATTACAATTAAAAATCTAAATCACCTCTATGACATTACAATCATTGAAATGCAACATTGAAACCAACTCTATAATCTAAAAATCATTGAAATTCAACATTGACATCTCACCTACAGTATGACATCACAATGCATCCTAACTCAATCGAAACCACCTCTGTAACAGTAATCATTGAAATACATCGGAAACACCTCTATGACATCACAATGTCTCGTAATTCAAAATTGAACGTACCTCTATGACATCAGAGTCATAGAAATACAACATCGAAAAAACCTTGATGAAATAACATTAGGTTGTAACTTAAAATCTAAACCACCTCTATGACATAACAATCAATGAATCTCAACAATGACAGCTCATCTATGACATCACAATGTATTGTAATTCAAATCGATAGCACTTTTATGACATCGCAATTAATGAAATTCAACATTAAAAAGCTCTTTTATGACATCACAATCAATGAAATTCAACGTTAGCACCTTTATGACATCACAATCAATGAAATTCAACACTAAATACACTTTTATGGCATCATAATCAATTAAATTCAACATTGAAACACCCTTATGACATCACAGTCAATGAAATTCAACAGTTACAGCACTTTTATGACATCACAATCAACGAAAATCAACATTACCAGCATCTTTGTGACATCACAATAAATGAAATTCAACACTGAATGCACCTTTATGACATCACAATCAATAAAATTCAACATTGAAAGCACCCTTATGACACCACAATCAATTACATTTTACATTGAAAGCACACTTATGACATCACAATTAATGAAATTCAATATTAACAGCACTTTTATGACATGACAATCAATTAAAATAGGATTTTAATTTCCTACCGGTAACTCATTTTCTCGTAGTTCGTAGATGATGCTGGGGTCCACATTATTACCGTGGGGTATAGACGGGTCCCTTGGGAGCCATGGGCACTTTAAGCGTTTAATAGTGTGGGCTGGCTCCTCCCTCTATGCCTCTCCTACCAGACCTCTCCTACCAGACTCAGTCTAGAAACTGTGCCAAGGATACAGACATACTTCGAGAGAAGTAAATACACAGATAGTGGTGAGATTCACACCAGCTCACACAAAGCAGCAGAAAATCAAGTAAACTAGCTTGAAACAATTCAGCAACGGCTGAACAACAGTACTTAACCAAATAACAATGCAGTACTGAACCAAGTAACAATTGCTGGAAAACGAAGCACTGGGCGGGCGCCCAGCATCCTCTACGGACTACAAGAAAAGGATTTACCGGTAGGTAATTAAAATCCTATTTTCTCTTACATCCTAGAGGATGCTGGGGTCCACATTAAAACCATGGGGATCAGGGCCGTAACTAGGTGTGTGCTAATGGTGCCTTGCCCACAGCGCAAATGCACTGTGGGCGCACCATCTGGCAGCACAACCAGCACAGTCGCTGTATGTCACTCAACTCCCGCTGTCCGCCGCCTGTCACTTTAGCAATGCCTGTGGTGTGCGCTCAGCTCCTCAGCTGCTGCGCGCACCCACACACTAAACCAGGCAGAGGGATGGAGTTTGGGAAGGAGGCAGAGGGAGGGTGTTTGCGGGGCAGTGCCGTAATTACTATTGGTGCAGGGGATGCGGCAGAGAAGCCGGTGGGGCCCCGCCGCTCCCCACCATCCGGCAGACCACTGCACTGCATCTGATTACTTCTTTTTTTTGTATTCCGCCGCAGCCGGCCGCCGCCCCCCCCCCCCTCCCGCAGATGACCCGCACTTCCGGCCGAGCATAAACAGCCGCAGCGGTAGCGCAGCAAGCTGCTTCTCTCCCCTTACTCACGGAGGGGGAGTTCTCTTCCTATCTGCCGGTAGCCGCGTGTTTCCTGCCCAGCTACGGTGCTGCTTCTAACTGCTGAACTCCGGTGCAGTGAGGGGGAGGGGGTGTATGAGTTGTGCAGTGATGTGGGCATGGGGGGGGGGGTGTATGAGATGTGCAGTGACTGGTCATGGGGGGGTGTATGAGTTGTGCAGTGACTGGGCATGGGGGGTGTATGAGATGCGCAGTGACTGGGCATGAGGGGTGTATGAGTTGTGCAGTGATGTGGGCATGGGGGGGGGTGTATGAGATGTGCAGTGACTGGTCATGGGGGGGTGTATGAGTTGTGCAGTGACTGGGCATGGGGGGGTGTATGAGATGTGCAGTGACTGGGCATGAGGGGTGTATGAGTTGTGCAGTGATGTGGGCATGGGGGGGGGTGTATGAGATGTGCAGTGACTGGTCATGGGGGGGTGTATGAGTTGTGCAGTGACTGTGGGCATGGGGGGTGTATGAGTTGTGCAGTGATGTGGGCATGGGGGGTGTACGAGATGTGCAGTGACTGGGCATGAGGGGTGTATGAGTTGTGCAGTGACTGTGGGCATGGGGGGGTGTATGAGATGTGCAGTGACTGGGCATGGGGGGGTGTATGAGTTATGCAGTGACTGGGCATGGGGGGGTGTATGAGATGTGCAGTGACTGGGCATGGGGGGGTGTATGAGTTGTGCAGTGAATGTGGGCATGGGGGGGTGTATGAGATGTGAAGTGACTGGGCATGGGGGGGTGTATGAGTAGTGCAGTGACTGTGGGCATGGGGGGGGTATGAGTTGTGCAGTGACTGTGTGCATGGGGGGGTGTATGAGTTGTGCAGTGACTGTGGGCATGGGAGTAATTGGTGACAGCGCCGCTTCAGCAGTCCCTCTCCTTCCACATAGGCTGGCCGCCGCTCCTGTGAATGCTGGGATGCGCTTCCCTCATCCCAGCATTCACAGCGGCGGCCAGCCAATGCAGAAGGAGAGGGACAGCTGCAGCAGTGCCGCCGGCACTTACAGTGCGCTGCTGCAGCTCCAGAGTCCCCCTCCCTCCTCTTCCTTCTCCCCTGCCCCCGGAGCTGCCAGCACCGAGGAGCCTGACTGCCTGAGCCAGCGGAGAGATGGTAAGTATCATCTATTCTGTCTGTCTGTCTACCTAATGTGTAAAAAGGGGACGCTGTCTGCCGTAATGTGTAAAAAGGGGACGCTGTCTGCCGTAATGTGTAAAAAGGGGACGCTGTCTGCCGTAATGTGTAAAAAGGGGGATTGTCTCCCGTAAGGTGTAAAAAGGGGACGCTGTCTGCCATAATGTGTAAAAAGGGGATGCTGTCTGCCGTAATGTGTAAAAAGGGGGACACTGTCTGCCGTAATGTGTAATAAAGGGACGCTGTCTGCCGTAATGTGTAAAAAGGGGACGCTGTCTGCCATAATGTGTAAAAAGGGGACGCTGTCTGCCGTAATGTGTAAAAAGTGGACGCTGTCTGCCGTAATGTGTAAAAGGGGCTCTACCTGGTGCAGTGGCGCTACTGTGAGGCGTAATTTAAATAATGGTGACTACTATAATATGTAATATGAATTGGTATTATTTTGTGGCCACACCCCTTCCCCATGTAGCCATGCCCCTATATATTTTTGTGCGCGCCGTAGGTGCGCACTGCCCCTATTTCACATAGGGGGGGGGGGCGATGCCCTATCTTGCACACAGCGCTAAAATGTCTAGTTACGGCACTGATGGGGATGTACTAAAGCATCCAGTACGGGAGGGAGAGCGCGGAGGCACCTGCAGCACCGACTGACCCAACTTAAGGTCCTCAGAGGCCAAAGTATCGAACTTGTAGAACTTATAACATCACAATTATTGAAATGAAACATTGAAACCACATCTTTGACATCACAATAATTAAAATGCAACATCAAAAACACCTCTATGACATCACAATTCATTGTAATTCAAAATCTAAACCACCTCAAAGAGATAAAGGTCATGAAAATCCAAAATCAAAACCACCTCTATGACATCACAATTGAAATGCAGCATTGAAAACACCTCTATGACATCACAATACATTGCAATTCAAATTTGTCATTGAAATGCAATTTCGTAACCAAGTCAGTATATGTGTTCCCTCCATTTCCACTCATCCCAAGGATTCTCAAACTAATCAAAAGAACACGAGTTCAGGCGATCCTCATTGCTCCGGACTGGCCAAGAAGGGCTTGGTACGTGGATCTTCTAGAGTTACTGCTGGAAGATCAGAGGCCTCTTCCTCTTCGAGAAGACCTTCTGCAACAGGGGCCGTTCGCTTATCAAGACTTTCCACGGCTACATTTGACGGCATGGAGGTTGAACGCCAGATCTTAGCTCGGAAGGGCATTCTGAAGAAAGTTATTCCTTTAACACCCATGGAGTTACCAGGGCGTCTACCGTCACAGCCTGTGGGTCCCTTGACGTGGAACAGTACCTCCGAAGCTTACTGTTGAGGCGGGAGGCCATCATGTCTATTTGAGGTATGCCCCAAAGACTTGTCACCTCTGCGAACACCTCTGGGTGGAGACCCCACTCTCCTGGATGGAGATCGTGTCTGCTAAGGAAGTCTGCTTCCCAGTTGTCCACTCCCGGAATGAAGACTGCTGACAGTGCCACCGCGTGCTTTTCCGCCCAGAGGATGATTCTTGTTACCTCTGACATCGCAGCTTTGCTCTTCGTTCCGCCTTGTCGGTTTATGTAGGCCACCGTCGTTACATTGTTCGATTAAACCTGAATTGCCTGATCTTTCAGAAGATGTGCCGCTTGTAGAAGACCATTGTACACGGCCCTTAGATCCAGAATGTTTATTGGAAGGATGAATTTCAGACTTGACCACCTTCCTTGGAAGTTTTTCCCTTTAGTGACAACCCCAACCTCTGAGACTTGCATCCATAGTTAGGAGGATCCAATTCTGAATCCCGAACCTGCGGCCCTCTAGTAGGTGAGAGGTTTGCAGCCACCAGAGGAGCGAGATTCTGACTTTCGGTGACAGATGGTATCCTCTGGTGCATGTGAAGATGAGATCCCGACCATTTGTCCAGGAGATCCAGTTGGAAAGACCGTGCATGAAATCTTTCATATTGTAGAGCCTCGTAGGAGGCAACCATCTTCCCCAGAAGGTGAATGCACTGATTAACGATACCCGGGCTGGCTTCAGGACATCCCGGACCATTGTTTGTATCACCGACGCTTTCTCCTCCGGCAGAAACACTCTATGTACTTCCGTGTCGAGGATCATCCCCAGGAAAGACAGTCTGCTTGTCGGCTCCAAATGCGACTTTAGAAGATTCTGGATCCATCCATGATCCTGGAGTAGTTGAGTTGAGAGAGCAATGCTCTGTAACAGCTTCTCACTGGAAGACGCATTTATCAGCAGATCATCCAGATAAGGTTCACACCCGTCTTGCGGAGGAGTAGCATCATCTCCGCCATGACCTTGGTGAACACCCTCGGTGCCGTGGAGAGGCCAAACGGCAGTGTCTGGAACTGATAGTGACAGTCCAGCAGTTCAAATCTTAGATAAGCCTGGTGAGGCGGCCAGATCAGAATAGGAAGGTACGCATCCTTGATATCCAAGGATACTAGATATTCCCCCTCGTCCAGTCCTGAGATCACTGCTCTCAGAGACTCCATCTTGAATTTGAATTCCCTCAAATAAGGGTTCAACGACTTTAAATTCAATATTGGCCTGCCCCGAACCATCCGGTTTCGGTACCCCAAACAGGTTTGAGCAATAACCCTTGTTTGCCAAGTAAGGTGGAACCGGAACAATGACATTTGACTTTAGCAATTTTTGAATGGCTTCCTGTAGGCTAGCACTTTCTGTCAGCAAAGCTGGTAAGCCTGATTTGAAGAATCTGTGAGGTGGGAGGTCTTGAAACTCCAGTCTGTACCCCTGGGTAACAATATCTTGTGACGCCCAGACATGTGACTGAAATTTCTTAATCTTGCTCCCACCTGCCCAATCTCCAGGCTGGGAGGTCCACCGTCATGCAGAGGATTTTGAGGAAGCAAGGGGGTTTGGACTTTTTAACTTTCGCGGTCCAAAAGGACTGCATTGTAGATGTAGGATAAGATTTCCTAGAAGGCGGTGTTTCTGAGGGAATGAATGCTGATTTACCCGCAGCTGCCGTGGAGATCCACACATCTAACGCTTCCCCAAACAGGGCCTGACCTGTGAAGGGTAGGTTCTCCACACTCTTCTTGGATTCCGCCTCCGCAGATCATTGGCGCAGCCAGAGTCCCCTGCGTGCTGAGACAACCATGGAAGAAGCCCTCACATTGAGATGGCCAAGGTCCTTCATGGCCCCCACCATGAAACCTGCAGAGTCCTGTATGTGACGTAAGAACAATTCAATGTCATTTCTATCCATAGAATCTAATTCCTCTAGTAATGTCCTGACCACTTTACTATGGCTTTAGAAATCCACGCACAAGCAATAGTGGGTCTTAAAGCTACACCAGTAGCTGTGTATAATGATTTTAGTGTAGTCTCAATCTAACGATCAGTGGCGGTTCTTGCCACGGGCAAGCTGTACTTTTGCCCGGGGCGCCGCCTTCCGGAGGGCGCCGGCGCCATCCGGAGGGCGCCGCACCAGGGCAAGAACCGCCACTGTGCCCCCCGCAGTGCCCTGCTGTGCCCCCCGCTTTGAAGGGAACCAGACGCGTAGCGTCTAGTTTCCCTTCATTGAGAGGACCTTAGTTGTGCGGTGCGCGATGACGTCATCGCGCACCGCACAGCAAAGGTCCTCTACATGAAGGGAAACTAGACGCTACGGTCCAGTTTCCCTTCGTCTAGAGGACCTTTGCTGTGCGATGCGCGATGACGTCATCGCGCACCGCACAGCATAGTGGCACAGACACTAGGGGGTCATAATTGACCTCTAGTGTCTATGCTGTTCTATGGAAGAGACGTAATAACGTCTCTCCCATAGATCGAAGAGAGGAGAGCAGAAGATCGGCGCCGCCGGCGGAGGGGGTCTGGATCAGGAACGGGGATGGTAAGTATTCTTTTTATTTATTTTTATTTTTTCTTTCAGCGCGTTGACCATGCCCCCCATTGAAGCCACGCCCCCCATATTTTGCCCGGGGCGCCACAAACCTTAGAACCGGCCCTGCTTACGATCAGCCGACTCTTTTAAAGCAGTGGACCCTGGGACAGGTAAAACCACTTTTTTAGACAACCTAGACACAGAAGCGTCTACAACAGGTGTGATTTCTCACTTTTTGCTGTCCTCCTCAGGGAAAGGAAAAGCAATGAGAACCCTTTTTGGGATCTGGAACTTTTTCTCTGGGTTTTCCCAGGATTTTTCAAACAATGCGTTTAATTCCTTAGATGCAGGTAATGTAATGGAGGGTTTATTATTGTCAGTAAAGTAAGCCTCCTCTGCTTTCTCAGGTACCTTATCAGTAATGTGTAAAATGTCCCTAATAGCTTCGATCATGAGTTGCACTCCCTTAGCAAGGGATGCATCTCCCCCCTGCATTTCCCCATCACCGTCCCCTGTATCAGAGTCGGTATCGGTGTCAACTTGCATTATCTGGGCAAGAAGACGCTTCTTAGGGTAAATAATGTTTTTTTTTTAAGAGGTAGTGGGAGCTGAATACGACAAAACCTCAAACTTTCTTAAAACATGTCTTTCAGTCTCAGTTTTAGCAAACCGGGATGAAATCTGGAATATCATCCCCCTAATAGAATCCACCCATGGGGGTTCTGATGCAGAATGCTGAGACAGTATATTACAGTCCTGAGTACATGGAATAGACTCTTCAGGAGAAGATATACACTGTGCAGCACAAGATACAGAGTTCCTGGACATGTTTATGTGAGCTATACAAACACACATACACACAGGAAAATGCAGACACAGTTTCCCCCAGAGTACCTTCAGAGAGACAGAGTATATGGAGCCAGCCACACAGCGTCCCAATAGGCAGTTTATACAGTAAACAGCCGGCGCTGACTGAATAACCTTAATAGATTAAACAGCTAATATGTCACTCTCCCCCCCTGCCTATAACACCCTGGTACCACAGATGTATGCTGGAGTTATGTGGAGAGCAGCGCTCCCTGTCAGCGTCTCTTCTGTGGGATCTGCAGGGAGAAAATGGTGCTGGTTAGTGCTGGATCTGCTATGAGGAAGAAGCCCCGCCTCCTGTAATGGCGCGTCTTCCCGCTTTACATGATTATACTGGCCTGAGGTGATTTGGCTGTTAACAGTGGGATTAGCCCCTGTTAGCATCTGTGACGAGTATAGGGTCTGTGCGCTGGCCCAGGGCGCCCCTCACATTGCCGCACGTCAAGTACCGCTGGGCCTTCCGGAGTGCAGCTTTACAGAGCAGCGCTCCTACCCTTGTGCCACCATTCCCGCCGGCAACCCGCTACCTGGGGCGCCGGCGTCATACTCACCACTCTATCTTCTGGCTCTGTTAGGGGGTGGCGGCCATGCTGCAGGAGTGAGCGGTCACCTTGGGAGCTTGCGATCATCACCCTCAGGAACTCAGTGTCCTGTCAGCGGAGATAGAGAACTATTAACCTCTAGGGTTGGTTCTTACTCCCCTCCTAAGTCCCACGAAACAGGGAGGCTGTTGCCAGCAGCCTCCCTGTACCTAACTCTTTTAAAAAAAAACATTGAAACTAGAGAAACTCCTAGGAGCACCCCTAGATGTAACCGGCTCCACCGTGCACATTTTCTAAACTGAGTCTGGTAGGAGGGGCATAGAGGGAGGAGCCAGCCCACACTATTAAACTCTTAAAGTGCCCATGGCTCCCAAAGGACCTGTCTATATCCCATGGTACTAATGTGGACCCCAGCATCCTCTAGGACGTAAGAGAAATTCAACATTAAAAGCACCTTTATGACATAACCATCAATGAAATTCAACATTGATAACACTTTTATGACATCACAACCAATGAAATTCAACAGTAACAGCACCTTTATGACATCACAACCAATGAAATTTAACAGTAACAGCACCTTTATGACATCACAATCACTGAAATTCAACAGTAACAGCTCCTTTATGACATCACAAGTAATAAAATACAACAATGACAGTACCTTTATGACATCACAATCACTGAAATTGAACAATAACACCACCTTTATGACATCACAATCAATTAAATTCAAAATCGAAAGCACCTTTATAAAATCACAATCAATGAAGTTCAACATTGACAGCACCTTTATGACATCACTATCAATGAAAATCAACATTGAAAGCAACTTTATGATATCGCAATGACATTCAACATTGACAACATCTTTATGACATCACAATTAATGAAATTCAACAGTAACAGCCCCTTTATGACATCACAATCAATGACATTAAACAGTAACAGCACCCTTATGACATCACAATCAATTAAATTCAACATTTACAGTACCTTTATGACATCAGTCAATTAAATTCAACATTGAAAGCACCTATATGACATCACAATCAATGAAATTCAACATTGAAAGCACCCTTATGACATTACAAGCAAAGAAATTCAACAGTAACAGTACCTTTATGATATCAAAATCAATGAAATTAAAAATTTAACGTTCCTTTAGAACATCACAATAAATTAAATTAAACATTGAAAGGAAAGGAAGATAGTTGAACACAGAAAAGACAGAGGTGGAGTGGAAAGCCCATGCAACGTAGGGCATGATAACGAGCAACCCAGCTAAAAATGGGTCGACAGTATGAAGTACTGTGTCTATCTATGATCTATCTATGATCTATCTTATCATAACTCTATCTATGATCTATCTTATCATAACTCTAATAGTATCTATTTACAGTCTACCTTATCTTATCTATCTTAACTATCTATTTTAACTGTAATCTTATCTATATATAATCTATGTTATCTATCTATCTTTCTATTTATGTATCCAAGTATCTATCTATCTATCTATCTATCTATCTATCTATCTATCTATCTATCTATCTATCTTTCTATCTTATCTGAACTCTAATCGTATCTAATTACAATCTAGCTATTTTATCTTAACTATCTATGTTATTTTAACTCTAATCTTATCTATTTGTAATCTTATCTATTTTAACTTATGTTATACATCTATCTAACTTATCTTAATTCTAATCTTATCTATTTGCAATCTATCTATCTATCTATCTGTCTATCTATCTATCTATCTATCTATCTATCTATCTATCTATCTATCTAACTAACCATCGTTATCATGCTCGATGTTGCAGGGTTGAGCAGGTGACTGGTGCTGTGGCAGGTTGGTATGCTGCTGTTAATACTGTCTACGACTACTACTACTAGATGCTATCTATTTTTCCCCCTTCTCTACCCCACTGCTGGCCCCTAACCTCCTTCTTGCTCCCAGTAGTGTCCCAGCTGCTATCAACTCTTACCCACACTGCCCACCCCTAATCCCCTCCTCGCACCCCAGTACTGCCACAGCTGTTGTCTACTCTTACGCACGCACTACATGCCCCTAACACCCTCCTTGCACCCCATCTGCTCTCTACCCTTGCACCCTTCCTACCCCCATATTTGTTAAGTATCACTGTATACCAGTAGAATATTATCACACTTCTACAGGTCTAGAACTTTTGTCTAGCTTGAGAATTATCAGTAATTAATAATCATTAATTACCTGTCCTGGGTCTTTTTTTGCTGTGGTTCACCTGTGACCATTGCCATAAGAAGTTTGAAGTCAAGGTGGTCTCGCAATAGGCAGCAATGTAGTTTGCTTGATGTTCCCCTCACATGTTGTGTCATGGAGAAAGCCCACCTGTAAAAATATAGAAGCGTGATAATATGTACCTGGTATACACCGATACTTATAAAATAAACTATACATGCGTCTATCTATCTAGCTTTCTATGTATTAATCTGAAAGCAGCAAGAGATATAACATGTGCAGAGAGTTAGATTTGGGTGTGGTGTGTTTAAACTGAAATCTAAATTGCAGTGTAAAAACAAAGCAGCCAGTATTTTCCCTACACAGAAACAATATAACCCACTGATAATGTTGATATTATCTTACACCATAAAGCTATACCTTTAAACACACTCTTACCATAGAGCCGCTGCGGCCGCTATACTTAAGATACACACTACGCACTTTGTACGCTATTTGCATACAGAGTCCCGTACGTTGTACGGACTTAGCGTACACACACCGCGCTGGGGTACAAAGTACGCACAGCGCGTACACACTCAATTGATATACTTTAAACCTTATTAGTAATACAATGCAATGATATGATTACACTTTAAACCTTATGCAGCAAAGCACTACAATGATGTTACACCTTAAACCTTATGCAGCGCTGACGGTACAAAGTACCCGCAGCGCGTACACACCTTATCAATACACTTTTAAACCTTATACAGTTAGGTAATGTAATATGCTTTAAACCTTAGCAGGTAAATGAGGACACAACACCGATATGTAGTTAACCGCTGGGTTCTAACGCCACAGTGGATTATTTGAAAGGGGATAACAATACAAATTATACTCTACAAGGCTAACAAGATAAATCTACAACAGAATAATGGCTACAGTCAATGTACATACGTGAGAATATTCGCTTGCGCAACCTGGACCAGTCCTCCGCTCATCAGGTAGATAGCATTCAGAGTCTTGTGTGACCAAGCCTGCTGCAGGCTCTCTTTATTCACTTCATCCAAAACATAACACAATGGATACTGTAATCTCTTTGTTCATTGGACACAGGGATGGTCATTTACAGTACAGGAGAGGTCATAGGTCTGTTTGAATAGGTGGGTGATGTCTTTCTTAACTGCTCTTGTGGGTGGTCTCCTCTGGATTCCCCCCACATACATAATATACAGTAAATAGAGTTTAAACCTATATTCTGCTTCTGCATCTAACTATCCTTTAGGAACATGCGATCTTCCTCAAACCAACACCAGAATGTTTCCCTTAAAATACCCTACAGCTGGATACCAAACACCACCTTGTAACCTTGTTCTGTCCCCTCCTATCCTGTAAAGGTGAATCCCTTTGTTCTGTAACCATTTTAAACAGCTATTTCTTTCTGATGTGGTGCAGGGGGCTATGTGTACAATGTGCACTATTTGGGTTAAATATGTAATGTTCTGATAACCCTCTATGCGCTCACAAACTCCGCCGTAAATACCCATACCACGCGCAGGTCCACGGGAGCGATCATACGCAAATTGCGGATATGTGCACGCACGGCGGAACAAGTGCACACGCAGCGGGCATGTGTGTGTGGTTAGTACGTGGTGTGTGTGCTACAATATTTTTCGACTTTGACACCACCCAAATCTAACTCTCTGCACATGTTATATCTGCCCCACCTACAGTGCACATGGTTTTGCCCATTAGCTAACAAATTTGCTGCTGTGATCAGGTCTGAATTAGGCCCTATGTTTCTTCCTACAGTATATAAGGGATAGGTAGTAAAATAAAGGGAAATATAATTCTTTGGTCTTTTTGTCCAATTTCAAAACAAAATTCCAGATAAGGTAAACACAACAGAACAACAAGGAAGGAAAGAGAACAGCGACGGGCGGGCGGGCGGCCAGTGTCCCCTATTGCTTCCGAAAAAGTGATTTATCGGTAAGTACCAAAATCCTCCCTTTGCTGTCAGCCACTACAGGACACTGGCACAACTTCAAGACTGTGGGGACGTCCCAAAGTTTCCCCCCTGGGTGGGAGATACCTGAGGACCTTGCAAAACAAGACAGCCAAACCGTGAAGATGAAGCCGCAAAAGTATCAAACTTGTAGAATTTTGCAAATGTATGAATAATGGACCAAGTGGCAGCACGAGTTGAGACGTGGTAGCCCCCCTACTAGCGGCCCGCGAAGACCCAACTGAATGCATAGAGCGGGCAGCAATGGATACTGGCGGTCGCCTAGACTGGTGGAGATAGGCCTGATGAACAGTCAACTTAATCCAGCGGGCCAGGGTCTGCTTAGTAGCAGGCCACCCACGACGAGGGACATCATAAAGCATCAGACTTCCTGAAAGGCGCAGTCCGCTCTACGTAAATCTTCAAGGTTCTCACTACATCCAGAGAAGAAGGTGTCCCAAAATCGTCCTGCAAAGATGGAACCACAATAGGCTGATTGATGTGAAAAGCCGACATGACCTTGGGAAGGAAAGAAGCACGTGTTCTCAACTCCGCCTGATCAGGATGAAAAATCAAAAAGTGGGGTCTGCAAGACAAGGCACTTAATTCAGAAACCCTCCGGGCTTAAGCTGTGGCTAGTAGAAAAGCAGTCTTCCAAGTAAGATATCAACGGCTAGCTTCTTCCAAAGGTTCAAAACAGGTTGATTGTAGAAATTCCATCACCAGATTTAAATTCCAAGGAGCTGCAGGTGGAACAAACTGAGGTTGTACCCGTAGAACCCCTTGTAGAAAGGTTTGCTCATCCGCCAGGAGTGCTAGGTGTCTCTGGAAAAAAAAATCGATAAAGCAGATACCTGATCCTTCAGTGATCCTAGACGAAGTCCAGAATCCAATCCTGTTTGAAGAAACACTAAAACCGTGAGACACAAAAAGAATCCGATGGAAATCCTCTTCGATCACACCAAGCTATATAGGATAGCCAGATGCGATGGTAATGGGCAGCCGTAACCGTTTTTTGTGCCCACAACATTGTGGGGATCACACATTCTGGAATTCCTTTTCTGTTTAGGATGTCTGCATCAATATCCATCCCGTTAAATGGTGGTAAATCTGGATGCACGAAAGGCCCTTGTTGGAGTAGGTCCGACGCAGAGGAAGAGGTCAAGGATCGTCCGCTAGAAGAAAGCACAGGTCTGACTACCAAGCCCTCGGAGGCCAATCTGGTGCCACCAGGATCACCGTGATTGACTCCGGTTGGAATTCGAGACAATAGAGGGAACAGAGGGAACGGAGGAAACGCGTAAACTAGGACGTATGGCCAAGGCACGGCCACAGCATCCACAGCTTCCGCTTGAGGGTCCCGGGTTCTGGAGATGTATCTTGGAAGCTGATGATTGAGATGGGATGCCATGAGATCCATGTCTGGACACCCCCAGCGTTGAACACCTCCGGGTGAAGTGCCCATTCTCCTGGATGTAGATCCTGACGGCTGAGGTAGTCTGCTTCCTAATTGTCCACTCCTGGAATGAATACCGCTGAGAGAATTACTGCGTTGCGTTCTGCCCATTGGAGAATACGTGACACCTCTTGCATTGCCTAGTGACTGTGAGTTCCGCCATGTTTGTTTACGTATGCTACAGCAGTCGCGTTGTCCGAATGATCTTTTACTGCCTTGGATTGAAGAATGTGGGTGGCTTGTGCCAGTGCATTGTAGATCGCTCTCAGTTCCAACACATTTATTGGCAACAGCGATTCTTGTGGAGACCAGTGGCCCTGAAGATCGGAGTCCAACACAACCACGCCCCATCCCACGAGGCTGGAATCCGTCGTGAGGAGCGTTCAGTCCCACACACCGAACCGCCTGCCCGCAGTGAGATTGTGCAGCTGGAGCCACCAAAGAAATGAAAGTCGTGTCTCCAGAGTTAGACAAACTAACTGTTGAATGTGTAGATGCGACCCCGACCATTGATGTAACAGGTTCAGCTGGAAAGGACGTGAATGAAAACGTCCGAACTCCAAAGTTTCGAAGACAGCAACCATCTTCCCAAGCAGATGAATGCATAAATGGACTGATACCCATCGTGGCTTGAGAACAGCCTGGACCAGTTGTCTTGTGGCAGAAAAACTCTCTGTACATTGGTGTCCAGGATCACACAGAGAAACTGGAGATGCTGTGACGGCTGAACGTTGGATTTACAAAAATTGATTATCCATCTATGTTCTACCAACACATTGTATGCTCCTAGAGAATGAGATCGGATGGAGCCATGTGGAGGAGGTCGTCTAGGTATGGCATTATTGTGATTCCCAATGATCTGAGGTGGAGCAATCATCACTGACATGACCTTTGTAACCACTCTGGGTGCTGTGGACAGTCCGAATGGTAAGGCTCTGTACTGATAATTATCCTGTTGCATCGTGAATCTAAGAACGCTTGGTGAATTCCCAGATTGGAATGTGGAGATATACATCCTTGATGTCTAGCAATATCATGAATTCATTGGGATCCAGGCTCAAAATCAGTGAGTTGAGTGACTCCATCTTGAACCAGTAATAAGACAGACACTGATTTATTGATTTCAGGTTCAGAATTGGTCTTACCGTAGCATCTAGTTTTGAAACTACGAAAAGATTGGAATAGTAACCCTTTTTCCATTGACTCAGTGGTACCGGCATTAGCACAGCGGATTCTACTAAAGTCCGTATTGCACCTTGAAGGGCTAAATGTTTGTCCAGAAGGATGGGAAGACTTTGGGAGATGATGTTGCGAATCCACGCATTGTTGGATATCCTGATAATTTGAAGCCGCGCTCCCACCATACCTGGGCCCTGGTGGGAATGGAGACCATCATGCTACAGTCTTTTCTGTAGGCTTTGGGACTTGACAACAAGCAGTGATGGGTTGCTTGCCGCGACCTCTACCTCGCAAGGGTGTAGCTCTTCCACGTCCTTCAAATGGTTGAGTGGAACGAAAGGAGGTTCCAGTAAAAGAGCGTTTAAATGGTGGTGGAAGGGTCGGTAAGAAGGTAGATTTACCACCCGTAGCTTGTAGAATTAACGTGTCTAGTTCTTTTCCAAAAAGAATGTCACCTGTAAACGGAAGTGCCTCCACCTCTCTTTTGACTCCGTGTCTACTTGCCATGACCTCAGCCAAAGGGCTCTTCTGGCTGCAATAGTTGCTGCTGAGATCCTCAAGTTCACTTATCCGATATCTGTAGCCGCTTCTCAAGTTTATAACTGACTCTTTAATGTGTTCTGCTAGGATAACTAAGTCTTCTATTGGAACCCACTCTTGTAAATCTTTATTCAGCTTAGTGGCCCAATGCTCCACTGCCTTGTTCACCCAGGAACTCACCAAGGTTGGTCCAAGGGCAACCCCAGCAGCCGAATAGATGGACTTCAACATGGTGTCCAACTTCCTGTCTAAAGGGTCTTTCAAAGAAGTTGTTCCCGGAACAGGTAATGCCATTTTCTTTGACAACCTGGAAATAAAGGAGTCCACTCTAGGTGACTTCTCCCATTTATCCGTCATAGCTGACGGAAACGGATAAATACTAAGGAATCTATTGGTCATCTAAAATCGCTTGTCCAGGTTTTTCCAAGCCTCCGTCAGCTGATCATCCAACTTTCAACCCCAAGAGAAGGTTCTGGTAGAACTTCGTCATCTACGTCTGTAATTTTTCCCAACTCACGATCATCCTCCTCAGCTTCGTCCTGAGAGAGAAGTTCTTCTCTGGATTCATTGGATTGAAGACTTAAGGGCACATGGACGTTTCTTAGCCTTGGACACTGTCTGCGGCTGTTAACTGGACGAGTCCAAGCATTTTGTGAGACCCTCTACCGATCTGGCTAATCCTGACACGGGTGGTCTTCTGTTTGCCGGCGGTCGGGCTCCCGGCGCTCAGTATACCGGCGCCGGGAGCCCGACAGCCGGAATACCGACAGCCGGAATACCGACAATTATTTTCCCTCGTGGGGGTCCACGACCCCCATAGAGGGAGAATAAAATAGTGTGGCGCGCGTAGCGCGCCACCGTGCCCGTAGCGTGGCGAGCGCAGCGAGCCCGCAAGGGGCTCATTTGCGCTCGCCAAGCTGTCGGTAAGCCGGCGGTCGGGCTCCCGGCGCCGGGATGCTGGTCGCCGGGAGCCCGACCGCCGGCCAGCCGTAGTGAACCCCTGACACTGAAGGTGGTTCAGTAGCAATAGAAGGTACATCACTTTGAGGAATCTCCCTAACCTTCTTACGAGTCTTCCATAAAGCATCCACCTCTGTATGTAATTGTGAGCTGGTTCCTGTTAGAAGTACTGCCCAGGGGGGAAAATTAGAGTCTTGGGATGGGTAAACTAACGTAACCTCCAAAGCACGCCTCACACAGGGAGGAATCGTCCATGTGACCTTTTCTGTTACACTTCGCACAGAGGAACAATTTTTGTGATGCCTTATTCGCTGGTCCCTTGCCTACCATTGTGGAGACACCAACAATTTTCCACCAGCACTCTCAATAATATAGAGAAAGAGAGAGAGAGGAAAGTCAGAAAGATAGAGGTAGGTATTTGACTGACTTCCCTATTCTAAATCCCCTCAGCCACCAGCCTGTAGTTTGAGCAGGCTTTTATGTTTCTGGCAGTCTGTAGCAATGTGCACCTGTCTCTGCTCTACAGTGCAGATTCCTGAGGAGAAAGAAACAATTGTTGCCATTAATTAGCTGCCTAGCAGAGGAAGGAGTTTGACTGACCAACTCTGCCCCCATCCCCTATGCAGAGGCACCCATCTTACCAGGTCCCCGCCATTTTGAGTGGGTGCCTCAGTTAAACAATAAGCTCATGTCCTCCTCCCCCACTTTAGCTTTACTGCACTGGAGAGCTGGACTGTATCTCCAGTTCCAGATTAAGTTTGTGTTTAATGCTGATAAACACTATCGCCCTGTGTAATGTCAGTACGGCAGTGCAGGGAGATGGCTACAACATACATGATACCAGCGCTGCACAGGATGTGGCCGCTCCACAATGTACAGATGAACCACTCATTCACCCCACAGTCTTGAAGTTGTGCCAGTGTCCCCTAGTGGCTGACAAACTACAAACACATTATGTCTCATAACACTTCTCCCATCACCATGATAGCGATCCCAACAGTCTCTCCATTGTAGCAGTAGAACAATTCAAGAGTACAAAATGAGGGGGAAATAGATTTTGAGAAGTCTGTGCGGGCAAATCCGCTTGGATATTCAAATTAGATACCCTAAATCCGAATGAGCTAATGAAGCCTTAGATTATGCCTTTTTGGAAGAATGATGGGATACAACTACTCCTTAGAGCCATAAACCTTCTATTAATCATATGGGGGCTATACGTAGTGATAGGAATGTCCACAAACTTTTGCCCACTATAAAAGAAAAAACGTTCTAGCATGAAGAGCACAGGTTCCATTAGACTGCCCCCGGGTACATTAGGCAGGTGTTACGTTCACTGTACTTGGTACTCCTGAAACTGGGCGGATGAGCCCCAAGTACAGGAATGTAATGCTGGAGTAGGAACAGAGTTCAGCAGCAATCCCTACAGAACCCTGACTCCGTTGTTCCACCCGCGTGGTCAGTCTACGCCTGCGAGACTATGTTTGTTTGGGCCCACGGCAGCCGCGTTTGAAGGGCGGATTATGTCTGCCCAACTCCGATGCCCCCCAGTCTTAGTTGGAGACAAGGCATGAACTGAGACGGGGCAATAACAAGAGGAACCTCTAACTAAACAGAAACCCGAGTTAGGGGCAACTACAGAACTCAAACAAAAGTATGTGCGGCACAGCCGCCAGGACAAACTACAACAAATGAAATGCTGTCCACACACCGACACAATACTACTGTGTACTTGCGATGACAGCATACGCAGAACCCTCTGCAAAAATCCAAAACAAGTAACAGAAAGATACGGCCAAGGCCGTAAGGTGCGGCAATGCCGCTGCTCACAACACCGGTGCTAATACAGGCAGGTGAATGGGAACCCCGAGGCCGCAGGCACAGGCTCACAGGAATGGAAAGCTGGAAGAATTCCAACAGCGGGCCACAGGACACCAGGACTCAGGATTACAGGATCAAAGGTAGACTGTAACTCGGGATTCCAGGATAGGAAAGCTCCAGGACAGGAAGCAGCTCACATGTAGCTCTGGACTCTGACAGAGCTGAGTACACAGGATTCCAGTATCAGACAGGGCCTGGACACAGATGCAATACTAGACAAGACACTAATCAGGAACATACAGGTATCTTAACAAAACGTCTATCACCAGCTCAGAACTGCAGACCTAGCTAGGTAATAAGGGAACATGCCCCAATCAGGATGGCTGGAGGCCAGGCACACTGTAATGGCCAATTACCTGCAGGTGATGTACACAGACAAGAGCCAGATTGCAGTACAGAGACTCACCACATGATGATCAGCTATCAGACAGATGAGGCTAAACACATAGAAACAGGCTGCAATTACACCGACTCACCAGCGGCGGCCAACAAGAGTCTTCTAAACCAGTGTAATGGAAATCCTGGCAAGCGAACAGAACTAGAATACAAAATACATAAACGGAAAGCAAACAGGAATGAACCACTGCTTGTGGTTCATAAACAGTACCCTCTCCTTAAGGGTGGACTCCGGACACCCCACAAAAGCCAAGAGGGACAGAAACAGAAGTATAACATAAAATACATAACCAAACTGCAAAACAGGAATGAGCCACTACCGTGACTCATAACAGTACCCCCCCCCCCCTTCCTTGAGGAGGGGTCAACGGACCCCAAAATTCAGGTTTTCCAAAACAAGGGATACATAAAAAAACCTGACACACTGGTCTAACAGGCAAGAACACAGAAACAAGCTGTGGCAACAGCTTGTAACAGTGCCACCCCCCTTTGACGGTGGCCACTGGACACAAGACAGAATTTTTTTCTTTTTTTTATTTAACAAGGCAAGAGTCAGCAATTATTTTTTATTTTTATTTTTTTACATGGTTCTTGAGGTCTGACCAAGGTTATTCCCCAAACATTGTCAGAACTGATGGTACCTTCCAGCAAGGCTGGGTTCAATCCAGAGATTGGTTTTTTAACCTTGGGGACTAAACATTCAGGAGAAGTACTGCTAGAAGAAGATAGAAAAGCACACCCCGCAGTCAAAACAATAGGCTGAGATTTTTGTGCCGAGTTTACAATATTTGGTGGACTCTCAGCAGATAAGACGGGTGACCTAGAGGAACCTGAACCAAATTTTTTTTTTTATAAACTTTTTATGAAAGAGATCACAGTGCAATACAAAGAAATGTACATAATAGCGAAATACATTCAGGTAGCTAAAAGAATATGCAATGCAGCTAAGTCATGACAATCAACTGAGTGATCCATTTTGTTTATGGAGAGAGGAGAGTGTCCTCGCAAAGGACGGTAAATCAAACCATTAGAGGACAAAGTATGAGAAATAGAAAGAGAGAAAGAAGAAAAAGAAAAAGGATAGAGTAATACCATTTCAGGGGAGGGGGACCCTGAGAGGAGGGTCACGACCAAAAGGGTTAAGGTATATATAAAAAAAATATATACATATATATACACACATACAAATATACATTATATATGTATGTGTGTGTATATATATATATATATATATATACACACACACATACATATATATATATATATATATATATATAATGTCCATCCTGTGTGGGAAATTAGCCGAAAAAAGGGGAAGGGGCATGTTGAGATGTTAACCAAGGGCTCCAAACCTTATCAAAGGATTTAGCAGAGTGTTTAATTATGCTCGTCATATATTCCATCTTATAGTTAAGCCAAATACGAGAGATAATAGAGTTTAAAGAGGGAGGAGAGAGCTTCTTCCAATCAGTTGCTATTTGACATGTCGTAGCATTTATAATATGTCGCGCCAGTGTGTTTTGATGTCTAGTTAAATCAGTAAACCCCAGTGGTAGAATGAAATATTTAGGGTCATATGGGACGGGAACCTCAAGAACACTGGAAATAAGGAATATAATCTCTTTCCAGAGTTTAGTGATCTTAGGGCATTGCCACCAAATATGCATAAAGGTACCCTCTTTAGAACAACCCCTCCAGCATCTATCGGAGGCATCAGGAAACATAGCTCGCAGCCTAGAGGGTACATAATACCACCTGTAGATCAATTTGTATACGTTTTCTTTCATTTTGACACATATTGAGCTAAAGGCAGCATTGTCCCAAATCTCTGACCAGTCTTCAGGGGTCAGGTCAGAACCCAAGTCCCTCCCCCATGCAATCTCATGAGAGTCTCCTGTGGCAGAAGCCTCCCCAACCAATAGTGTGGAAATATTGGAAATTAAGCCTTTAGTTGAGGAGCGTCTCCAACACAGTGTCTCAAAGCTCGTGAGTGGCCTTTGAATAAGGAGATTTCCCATTTTAAAGTGGAAATGTCTGATCTGTAGGTATTGATAAAAGTCTGCAGGGAGGAACTCAGTCCATTCCCGAATCTGGGAAAATTGGGGGAAGCTACAATCTGTAGTAATGTCATTGAGATATAGAATATTACCCCTCTTCCACCGTGGAAAAGCCGATCTAATCAAACCTAGAGGGAAATCAGGATTATGGAATAGAGGGATTAAAGGGGACGGGCTGTAAGCTAATTTGTATTTCCTATTGACATAGTCCCAAGTGGATAAGGTGCGCAAAACTATCAGGTGAGAAAACACCGATCTGGGGCGACATGCTTTAGGGAGCCATAGTAGGGAAGAGAGCGATGAGAGGCCCAGCTCATCCACCTCAATATCAACCCAGACCTTTCTCACCTCAGGATTGCACCATTGCACACAGTGAGCAAGTTGAGCTGCCAAGTAATATTTTTTGAAGTCGGGAATACCTAAACCTCCACTGCGGGAAGGACGTTGCAGTACACTCAGTTTTACCCTAGGACGTTTACCGGCCCAAACAAAGTGAGACGTATGAAATTGCAAGAACTTAAACACATAGGGGGGAATATATATAGGGAGGGTTTGAAAAAGGTATAGGAGCCGAGGGAGTACGTTCATTTTCACCGAATTCACGCGGCCAATCAATGAGATAAATTGGTTGAACCATGAGTGAAGATCAGACTTGATTTGGTCCAATAAACGAGGAAAATTAGCTTGGAAAAGCTGGTGGTGGTTACGAGTCAGGAAAACTCCTAAATACTTAATTTTTTGTTTACACCATGCGAACGGAAATGAAACTTCTAAAGTATGCTTAATAGTAGCAGGAACATAAAAATCAAGAACTTCCATTTTATTATTATTAATTTTATAACCGGACTATGTAGAGTAGGTGTATATTTCGGAGAAAAGTGGTGCCATAGAATGGGCAGGGTCAGAAAGAGAGATTAGGACATTGTCCACGTATAATGCTATTTTATGTTCTTTGAGACCCGCTGTAACCCCTGTGATCGCCGCATTACAACGAATCCTCGTAGCTAGAGGCTCCATTGTTAAAGCAAAGATCAGGGGCGAAAGCGGGCAACCCTGTCTAGTACTGTTAGTAATCCCGAAAGTAGAGGAGGAGGATTGGTTGACAGAGACCCTTGCTGAAGGGGAATGGTACAATGCTGAAATCCCTTCATAGATTCTTCCAGAAAAACCACATTTTTGTAAAACTTCAAAGGCAAAAGACCACGAGATTCGGGCAAACACCTTTTCAGCATCCAATGCCAGTATAACTGCAGGCAGTTTCTGTTTATTGATAGAGTGAATTAAATCAATGGTTCTTCTTGTATTGTCAGGCGCTTGGCACCCTGGTATGAAACCCACCTGATCTGGGTGAATCAGGAGTGGAAGAAGAGGAGCCAATCGAGAAGCCAGAACCTTGGCGTATATCTTCAGGTCGACATTTAGCAAGAAAATAGGCCTGTAGTTTTGACATAATGTAGGGTCTCTGTCAGGTTTCGGGATTACCACGATATCAGCTTGGGTTGTAGCCGGGGCAAATGATGCCCCTTCTAGAACATTATTAAAGAGGGAAGTAAGATGTGGGGCTAGGTCTGCGGCGAATAGTTTGTAATATTGGGCTGTGAACCCATCAGGGCCCGGGGCTGCTGAGGACCTCATGGACTTAATAGCTGCAATAGTTTCATCCACCGAGATAGCTTTGTTCAAATCTAAGAGCTGGTTGTCCGTAATACAGGGTAGAGGAACTGTCGATAGGTATGAACGCACTCCCTCAGACCCAATGGGGGGGGAAGAGGTAGACTCTGAAAGGTTGTAAAGTGATTCATAATAGTCTTTAAATTCGTCCACCATTACCATGGGGTCATAAGTAAGGGACCCCAATTTGTTAGAGTATAACTTATCAATTGAACCTAATGCTTGTTTAAGTCTCAGTTTATTTGCCAAAACAAGATCAATCTTGTCCGCTTTGTCATAAAAACGCTGGCGTAACTTTTGCAAAATAATTGCTGCGCAGTGGGAAAGGAGAGCATTTAATTGACCCTTAAGATTATCTATGCATTGGAGCAAAGCGGTACATGGAGATTGTTTATGCTGGGAGGTCAGAGAGGCAATTTGAGATTCAAGCAACGCTAATTCCTGCACGGTTTTCTTCCGAACAGCAGAGGACTTGGCCATCAATTGGCCCCTGAGAGTGGCCTTATGCGCCTCCCAGATAATTCCAGGAGGGATATCGTGAGAGGCGTTGTCTACAAAGTAGTGCTGAATGGAAACCCTTATTTCAGCTTGTGAGGATGGGTGTTGTAGAAGAGAATCGTTCAGGCGCCATTTCCGATCTCCCCTGGGGTCATCATAGATGTCTAGTAAAATATATGTTCCTGAGTGATCGGTCCACGTGAATGGGACGATCCCGGCATCTGCGATTAGGGATGTTAAAGATTGGGATATGTGTATCATGTCAATACGGGAGTAAAGTTGGTGTGGAGCGGAGAAATGAGTGTAGTCTTTGGCTAGAGCATGTTTCAGGCGCCAGGAGTCATGGAAATTATACTGTTGGAGGGAGGAGAGAAGGGTACGAGAGGCCTTAATTAAGGGAGTAGCCGTCTTACGAGGATCTATCAATAAGAGGGTCAAGTACAGCATTAAAGTCTCCCCCTAAAATTATATGTCCCCGAGCGATCCTACCAACATGTCGAAACAATGACTGAAAGAACTGGGATTGTTCTTGATTAGGGGCATAGACCGAAATTAAGGTCACGGTTTCAGAGCGCAGAGTGCCAACAACCATAATGTAGCGCCCTTCTGGGCCAGTCACTGTTTTAATATGCACAAAATGAATTTTACGATGTATTAGAACCAGTAGCGGATCTTGCCACGGGCAAGCAGGACTTTTGCCCGGGGCGCCGCCTTCCGGAGGGCGCTGGCGCCATCCGGAGGGCGCCGCACCGTGGCAAGATCCGCCACTGCTGCCCGCTGTGTCCCCCGTCCGCCTCCGCTGCCCGCTGCCCACTGCCGTCCCCGTCCGCCTCCTGTGAAGGGAACTAGACGCTATGCGTCTAGTTTCCCTTCGTGGAGAGTAACTTTGCTGAGCGGTGCGCGATGACATCATCGCGCACCGCACAGCAAAGGTCCTCTCCACGAAGGGAACTAGACGCATAGCGTCTAGTTTCCCTTCGTGGAGAGGACCTTTTGCTGTGCGGTGCGCGATGACGTCATCGCGCACCGCTCAGCATTCAAGCGGCGCTAGCAATGTACAGGGGGCGTAACTGACCACGCCCCCTGTATTAGGCCACGCCCCTTTTCCTGCCCGGGGTGCAGAGCGCCCTTGAACCGGCCCTGATTAGAACTAGTGATGTGCACTGGAAATTTTTGGGGTTTTGTGTTTTGGTTTTGGATTCGGTTCCACGGCCGTGTTTTGGATTCGGACGCGTTTTGGCAAAATCTCCCTGAAAATTTTTCGTCGGATTCGGGTGTGTTTTGGATTCGGGTGTTTTTATACAAAAAAAACCCTCAAAAACAGCTTAAATCATAGAATTTGGGGGTCATTTTGATCCCATAGTATATTAACCTCAATAACCATTCTTTCCACTCATTTCCAGTCTATTCTGAACACCTCACACCTCACAATATTATTTTTAGTCCTAAAATTTGCACCGAGGTCGCTGGATGGCTAAGCTAAGCGACCCAAGTGGCCGACACAAACACCTGGCCCATCTAGGAGTGGCACTGCAGTGTCAGACAGGATGGCCGATTTAAAAAATAGTCCCTAAACAGCACATGATGCAAAGAAACAAAGAGGTGCAATGAGGTAGCTGTGTGACTAAGCTAAGCGACCCAAGTGGCCGACACAAACACCTGGCCCATCTAGGAGTGGCACTGCAGTTTTCTAGCGAGAGGATGAGTGCTTCCATCCTCATGTGAATCTGAACCACTAGCCATGAACATAGGCCAGGGCCTCAGCCGTTCCTTGCCACTCCGTGTCGTAAATGGCATATTGGCAAGTTTACGCTTCTCATCAGATGCTTTCAATTTTGATTTTTGGGTCATTTTACTGAACTTTTGTAGTATACTTGACGACACAGAGGTAGAGCAGTGGACTACTGTACCGTACTGCTATATATATACTGGTGGTCACAGCAACATTCTGCACTGTCCCCTCCTACTATATACTGCGCACAACTAAAATGCAGCACAGGTATGGATGCATAGTATACTTGATGACACAGAGGTAGAGCAGTGGACTACTGTACCGTACTGATATATATATACTGGTGGTCACAGCAACATTCTTCACTGTCCCCTCCTACTATATACTGCGCACAACTAAAATGCAGCACAGGTATGGATGCATAGTATACTTGACGACACAGAGGTAGAGCAGTGGACTACTGTACCGTACTGCTATAATATACTGGTGGTCACAGCAACATTCTGCACTGTCCTCCTACTATATACTACAATGCAGCACAGATATGGAGCGTTTTTCAGGCAGAGAACGTAGATATTTTCAGCACACTGAGCACAGATATTTGCAAGCACACTGAGCACAGATATTTGCAGCACACTGAGCAGATATTTGCAGCACACTGAACACAGAAACTGAGAGAACGCAGCCACGTCCTCTCGCTATCATCTCCAAAGCACGAGTGAAAATGGTGGCGACGCGCGGCTCCTTATATAGAATACGAATCTCGCGAGAATCCGACAGCGGGATAATGACGTTCGGGCGTGATCGGGTTAACCGAGCAAGGCGGGAAGATTCGAGTCTGACTGGGAACCGTGTAAAATGGGTGAAGTTTGGGGGGGTTCGGATCCCGAGGAACCGAACCCGCTCATCACTAATTACAACAGCGACACCCCTTTTTTTACAGTTAGTGGACGCAAAAAAGCATTGAATTGTTTACCATGAAGCTTTGAGTGAAGGCCCGTAAAGTGAGTCTCTTGAAAAAGAGGGTGCATGGGGGTCGTGGGAGAAATATGCAACATGGCATTGTAAACCTAATCCTTAACAATCCGACATATGTCGGAACATCAAAACTAAGCCCTTCAGTGGGGCCTTTCACCTGTAACAATCCAGAGAATGGGGGGAGGGGAGGGGAAGGGAAGGTAGAGGGAGTAAGGCAAGGGAAGGGAAGGTGTTGGAAGACAAAAGAAACAGTAGCATCATGTCCCAGCCAGGATACTTTTCAGAGGAACACAAATTATAAAGTTAAGAACATATTTTAATAGAAAACTTAACGCCCAACATTAATACTGAAAAAGGATATTACGAGTTGGCTCCAAGTGAGGGTGAGGACAAGCCTGTCCACTGTATAAAGAAATCACCGGGAGTATCAAGTAACCATATATGAAGAGGGGCACAGGTCAGAGGGTAACCCCAGGATTCAAGTAGGAGCACGATCTGAGTTCTGGGTACGAGTCACTCTTGACCATTCTGGGAGTGGTGGTCTGGAGCGCTGAGGTTTCGGAGAAACAGCGGAGAGGAGGGAACAGCGGTCGCTTCCGGGAGGATATCAAGTTTAGAAAGTAGTTCCTGTGCTTGCGATAAAGTTTTTACAGCGTGAACAGAATTCTTGGCAAAGACTTGCAGCATAAAAGGGAATCCCCAACGGTATCTAATTTGGTGGTGATGAAGGAGTTTTGTGACTGGTTGAAGATCACTGCGTTTCTGGATTGTCGACGAGGCTAGATCTTGAAAGATTTGTAATTGCATCTCCTTAAAATATATGTCCTGGACATCCCGAGTCGCAGACAGGATTTTTTCTTTCGATCTATAGTAATGAAGGCGGACTATTATGTCTCCAGGTGGTTGAAAAGCAGAAGGCTTGGAGCGCAGGGCTCTGTGTGCCCTATCGCAGAGGCAATCCTCATCTGTAAGGTCCAACACTAAAAATTGTAAAAGGTCTTGTAAAAAGGCCAGCAATACGGAACTCTCAATCGTCTCCATCACGTTGCGTATCGTGAGATTATTACGGTGAGAACGATTCTCTTGGTCCACTTGCTGTTCCTTTAACAGTTCCGCTTCCTCATGGAGCCTTGTGATTTCCGTATCAAAACGCTGTTGCGATCGGCATAGATCATCAGTCTTCGTTTCCAGAGAGTCTGTCCTGTCACCAAGAGACGAAATCTCCGATTTGATTTCCGAGATTGCCTTAGAAAGTTCTTGTTTAAAGACCGAGGGGAGGAAGGAGATGCAGGGGTCGACATTTGGTTCTGAACGCCTTAAGATGTATTCCCGAAAAAGTTTGTTGTAGCCTGTTGAGATTTCTTATTTTTCTGAGCAATAGTTCCAGTGAAGAGAAGGGCGAGATCGATGGAAGACATGCGAATTGCAGGGGTAAGGGAAGGAAATGGGAGTCCCAGCAGGTGACACAGGGTGGAGTATCAGTAGGACAGGTCAGCCATGTGAAGAATTTCAAGTACGCCTCATAGCCTCTTCAGTGCATCGGACAAGCAACAAAAAGCGCAGTTGTAGTCCCCTAGGACTTCCACAGGTGTGGACAAGTGGGGGGTACCGATCACGGTCCAGCCAGTGACTAGGCACCTCATCCTGGGAGGGCAACAGTGGTTCCTGGTGCTGATAGGCAAGATGGCCTTGTATTCCTTTTTTTTCTTCCGTTTTTATTTATTATTATTTACATTTATTTATTTATTTTGTTAGTATTGTGTTGGCCACAGAGTAATGCAGAGTGAGGTCATGCAGAGGCTGTGTGGCTAATCAGACTAATGCCACAATTAGAAACGCTGTTGGAGCTGCAGGTAAGAGGGGATTTCGATTAGTAGCTGCACAGACAGTAAGTGCCGTCAGCACTCCCACCCAGCTGCTGCCCCGGGGCTTGAGAGTGAACAGCAGGGCTGAGGGTGATCAGCAGCAGCCCAGTAAGTCAGTGGTAGCAGCGGGTCCACTCCCCCCAGTGTCCGTAGGCAAAGCCAGAGAGCCGCGCCCACCCACCCGGCAGAGGAGACAGAAGACAGGAAGATCCGGCGGCAGGCGGCTACGGAGCGCAGAAACTCCAATTGTGTGGGTGTCTGTCGCAGCCCGTCTCTCAAGGTATGGTGCGGGAGGGAGGGAGACAGGCAGCAGGACATGGCGCCGCTCCGTGCAGGGCAAAGTCGAGGTGCTGCGCGGCTTTACAGACGGCACCACCGTCCGGTCTTACAGGCGGCCCCGCTGGAACAAGTGCGGGGAACGGTGTCTCCACCCGGTGTCTCTCACTAAAACACAAATCTCGGCAGTGTTTTGACTTTTCGTAATGGTTTGAATGACAAAGTTCTGAAATACGAATGAATAGACCACCGGTCAAACACGGCTGTTATTTCATACAACACGGGTATTCACTATTCATTCGTATTTGGGTGTTAGTCTCTGAGTGCTCAATTGCGGTCCTATTTTTTTGCGATTCTTTAAAAAAAGCGGCAAAAAATTAGACCTGCTTTTTTCAGGCGTGTTTACATGTGTTGCAACTAACAAATCACTCACACCTGAATAAGGATGCCTATAAAAGGATCTTAGGCCCATTTCAATCCACCTACACTCAGAAATGGCAGCAGGACTGTGGGCCAGTGATATTTTGTGTGCTGTGGGATTCATCAGACTCAGACATCAGCCTGTAAGTAACCAGGGCCAACAAACTGAACATGGTCAGCAGGTTGTACAGGTTCTGCGGAGGCTGCGCAGGCCTCGTTTTTTTAGGGGGCGTTTAAACTTGAACGCATTGTCCGATGATACGGTCATACAGATGTTCCGTCTAAATTATAACAACATTTTCCGTCTGTATGACCTTGTCAAACTGGGCCTAGACCCTGAGACTGCACGCTCTCGCTCTGTCTCAGGCCTGCACAAACTCCTGGCTGTGTTGCACTTTATGCCTACTGGCAGCTTTCAGGCTGTGTCTGGGAATGTCATAGGAATCTCACAGCCCTCATTTTCGAGAATATTAACACAGGTGATGTATACCTAACTACCTCCTCTGTTTTTTGTTTGTTTTAATTTCTCGGTGGCCAGTTCTGTCCTAAAATCTCATGTTTAATTTTCTTTCAAATATACACACAGGTATTGGCTGTTTTGCAGCCCCACATCGATGCCTCAATCTGCTTCCCTACCCAGGAGCCTCAGTGGCATGCCGTCAGGGTAGATTTCTATGAGCTGGCTGGCATGCCCAATGTGCTGGGAGCCATAGATTGCACACACATTCAGCTGAGACCACCTAGGGGCAGGGAGCACATCTATACTAATCGACATCTAGAGCACTCCACAAATGTGCAGGTGGTTTGTGATGCAAATCTCAAAATAATGAGTGTTGTTGCTGGTTACCCTGGGGGCTGCCATGACTCCTTCATCCTCAGTCAGTCATCCCTCTTTGATAAGTTTGAGGATGGATAAATGCCAGATGGGTGGCTGCTGGGTATGTAATTTGATATGTGTGGGCCTGCGTCTACTTTGTCCAAATACAGGGGCAGATGTATCAACCTGGATAAGGCATAAGGAAGTGATAAACCAGTGATATGTGCAAGGTGATAAAGGCACCAGCCAATCAGCTCCAATATGTAAATTTTCATTTAGGGACAGATTGCCCGCTGCCTTTACTACCTTGCACATATCACTGGTTTATCACTTCCTTATGCCTTTTCCAGGTTAATACATCTGCCCCACAGTGTGTTACTTATGTGTTGCTGTATCCTAACATGAATCACGTTACTATATCTGTCTTTTAGGTGATGGAGGATATGGCTGTTTCTCTTGGCTTCTAACTCCATTGTCCCGACCTGATACCCCTGCTGAACACAATTACAATCATGCACATAAGTCCACGCGGAATGTGATAGAAAGATGTTTTGGTGTGCTGAAATCTAGGTTTCGGTGTCTGGATAAGTCTGGTGGCCTTTTGTTGTATAGTCCCTTGAAGGTGACTCAAATTGTGTTCTGCTGCTGCTTTCTTCATAACATGTGTTTGCAACAACATCTGCCACATGTTGAGGAGGAGGAGGATGAAGAAAGCAGCCAGCAAGCCGAGGAATTAGAGACATCTGGTGACACTTGGAGTACAGATGTAGGGAGGCAGGTTAGGCAAGACCTCATAAATCGTTATTTTTAAGGTAAGTTTTATTTGCTTCTTTCATTTGTTGTGTAAGGCTAAATATATGTTGCCCCATTTTTCAATTAAAAACCATTACTCAGAATGTGTCTGTCTCCTTGAGACATACAAACATACCCTCGCTTTATGCTATACAAATGTAGCATGTTTATTATGTTTATTTAAAAGCTCAAAACAACAGATTATGAGTTGTATGCATGAAGTCTGGATAAGTGTTAATAAACTTGGATTGAAAATTTATTACAAGCACACATAATCCACATAGTAATTTATTTTGTATTTTACTTTATGATTGTGTGTAACGTCCTAATGCACAGGTTCTCAAACTCGGCCCTCAGGACCCCACACAGTGCATGTTTTGCAGGTAACCCAGTAGAAGCACAGGTGTATGAATTACTCACAAACACATTTTAAAAGGTTCACAGGTGGAGATAATTATGTCACTTGTGATTCTGTGAGGAGACCTGCAAAACATGCACTGTGTGGGGTCTTGAGGCCCGAATTTGAGAACCTGTGTCCTAATTAAACAGTCCTCCACATATAATATGTTAGCCTTGAGGAATACATGTGTCCCTATGTGTGATGCTCCATCGTATTTAAGGGACACAAACTTAGTCTCATCCAAAATAATTTATTTCGTAATGTTTGCTGCAGTAAACTTGCTGATTTGTAAGTAAATACACAGTTTGCCACATATATACATTATTATACACATTATTTGTTTTTTTTTGTAAAAAAATTCAAATTTCTTTGTTTCTGCATCATGTGTAAGAAACTGATTACTCATATTTAACACACACACAAACATGGCCCAACAATAATGACATTCATTTTGGCACTCAATTATCTAAATTCAATCACAACATATTAAAACCTTTTTAGCCAACTCAATTGTGTTATTCTTGTAATGTTGTATAGAGAAGAAAGGTAAAATAGTTAACAATCACATTGTAATTTGTATTGGCTGCAGAATATAAGATTGATTGGAATCTAGAAAGAGTAATGATTAGAAAAAAATCAAGTGGTCTGGTTACTTCCTGCTAAACATATTCTGCCTGGCTGCCAATTATTGTGTCTGCAGGATATGAGAATGATTGGAATCTAGCAAGAGTAATGATTAGAAAAAAATCAAGTGGTCTGGTTACTTCCTGCTAACATCTATCTGCAGCTCAAACAACATTTCCCTCCTCCAAAAAAACTCAAAGATGGTAAAGAATAAGTGTGTGTACAAATTTCCTGTTGTTGTTTGTACCACTTATAATTAATGATGTTGTACAAATTGTCAAGGAGCTAAGTGTTATATCTATTTTGACAAACATACACTTACTAAGTATTTTGATGTACTTCTCTGAAATTAAAAATGTGAGGTTTATTTGTTAGGTTTTTTTTGGGTGGCTGCTTATCCTGCTCTTTGCCTTTACCACTGTTATGTTGGCGTGCTCTGGTGGAGCGTCTTGGTGGTGATGACACTGGTGTGATATTTGGAGCAGTCGTACCAGAACTGCTGCTTGTTTGCTGTTGGTGCATGGATCTGAGTGTTTCATTGAGGTTAGTGAGGGTGGCATTGAGTTCACGTGTAGCAGCATTTTGATTGTCTACAATTCGGAATAAAGTTTCATTTATCTTTTGATTGTTTGAAAAATGTTCATATAGCTTTGCTTTTGTCTGTGCTGTTCTTCCATTAGTTTATGCTGTTCTTCCATTATGCGCTGTAAGTTGCCCATGACCTGTGTAATGTCTGCACGCATGAGTTCCATGGTATTGCCAATTCTCATGGTTTGTTCATTTTATCTACTCATATTTCTGGTTATTCTTCTGAGGTGACATGGTAGGCTTGCAAACATTTGTGTCTGCCTACGCAGGCAATCTTCATTAGTGGCCTGCTGTCTAGCCCAAATGTTCCAAAACACGTGATCAGGGCCTTGTGTTACTGGTGTTGTTGAGCTGTGTTGTGGTGGTGGTGGTGTGCTTTGCTGTGGTGGTGTACTCACAGGTGCTGGGGGGCTGATTCCTTGGCTTAATGGCTGCATTTCTAACATGATTGTCTCATCCATGTCACTGTGTTGCTGTTGTTGTGGAGGGATGCTGTTACCAGGACTAGAAGCTGAAATTTAGAGAAATTATCCGTTAGTTATCCATATGTTTGAAAAATTATAACAAATCACTACACATGGAACACATGTCATTGACTGTTGCTTTCAGATATCCTGCCTAGCAACATCATCACTCATAACTTAAATACATACATATGCCTGTTTGTGGCAAATGTGTCTGGTTACTTCATTGTGAAAGCAAACACATTAGTTTTATTGTAGATCAGACATACTCCATCATAAAAACACATTGTAATCCATAATGTGTTACCTTACAGCTTTTCAAAAACAAACATAGTAATGTTTTTATATGTATTTGGCAATGTTAGGTCAAACACACATGTGAAAATTTGTTAAACAATCTTACTATTTTCCAAAATTAAACATGAGTTTCTGTTGCAGCATCTTACACACAATGTGCTATTGTATGGCTGAAGTGGACATACATATCTTTACAGGATGTGGACAAGGCCATTTTTCTAGGATTCCATTTCATGTTTTACTGACTTCAGTAAGTATATCTGATTTTGATGTGTTTTGACTTAATGCGTTTAAGTAAAATTTTTATTACGATCTGAAATTTATTAAATTTATTTCAGTTTGATACTCACAATCAAGATGAGGGGAGTGTGGTTCACGTCTTGGAGGTGTGTCCAAAATTTGGAGTGGGGGGACCGAACATACTGTCGATAATCTTTGTGGCGGGGTAGCCTGCTGTGGTTGGCCCTGGACATCAGACCTTGCTTTCTTTGCTGCCACATGTTTTTTTTTGGTGGTGTGTTACAGAAGTCCGACTTCTGCTGCTCCAGACTTCTTTTGATGGACCTAGTATTGAAAGTTAAATTTTGTTATGGCCATTCCTTTACAAACATACCCTATACTACAATGGACACTTTACCTGCTTCCACAGCGTCATCATCATCAGATGTCATGGGAGTTACTGTAGGACGACCAGTACTGCTTTTTTCCAACACTGTAAAACCAAAATAAAAACTCATGTCTTCATGCTATTGTTGATACATCCACCCATTATGCTTATAAACATTAATTCTTTAAAAAATGCTTGTTTTATTTAAAAAAAACCCATAAGGACCGTAAACCAAAAAACCACTACATAAAACAATAAACATTGTCCAATAGCCATATGCACTATGGAAAGTGCAACACAGGAAAACATGTACAGGAGACAGACATAGGACACAAGTAAAAATACATACACTAACAACCAAAAACACACACATCTTCATTTTGTAATGAAAGGAAAAAATTTACAGGTGCAATATAGAAATTGCTCTGTGATGTGGCACTCCAAACACACATTACCACTATATGAGCCAAACAAAAACAACCCCCCCCCCCCCCCAAAAAATATAAAAATAAAAAAATTTAGACTGCAGTGTTGTGTCAGGGTACAAATACAGACTCAAACTGAACAAACAAATAGTGTTTAAAAAAAAAAATTATTACATTCAGTAATAATGACATTACACATGTAAGTGGTTTCCAAACCACTTTCCAGTACTCCTGCCTCTAACATGACAACCACTGTTTTTGCAACATTGCACATGGATAACCTAAATATAAAACATAGGCCCTCATTCCGAGTTGATCGCTCGCAAGGCGATTTTAGCAGAGTTACACACGCTAAGCCGCCGCCTACTGGGAGTGAATCTTAGCTTCTTAAAATTGCGACCGATGTATTCGCAATATTGCGATTACTAACTACTTAGCAGTTTCAGAGTAGCTTCAGACTTACTCTGCCTGTGCGATCAGTTCAGTGCTTGTCGTTCCTGTTTTGACGTCACAAACACACCCAGCGTTCGCCCAGACACTCCCCCGTTTCCCCGGCCACTCCTGCGTTTTTTCCGGAAACGGTAGCGTTTTTTCCCGCACGCCCATAAAACGGCCTGTTTCCGCCCAGTAACACCCATTTCCTGTCAATCACATTACGATCGCCGGAGCGATGAAAAAGCCGTGAGTAAAAATACTATCTCCATTGTAAAATTACTTGGCGCAGTCGCAGTGCGAATATTGCGCATGCGTACTAAGCGGAATTTCACTGCGATGCGATGAAAAATACCGAGCGATCAACTCGGAATGAGGGCCATAGTCCTAATTAAAAACTTAAAAATGTGCAAAAGGAAAACATTATTGCTGGGCAATTCAATGACACACCAAGTCCAAAAAACACATGGAAAATATACAGAAAAAAAACACATGACATACACTAAAGTAGGATGTTACATTGGCTTTTGTAGAAAACATTACCAAAAAAAATGTATTTGCTGACACACACTTGAAGATGGGAGTAATATGCAAAGTCACATGACACACATTTGAAAAAAAAAAAAGTAAGGTCATAGAATGTTAATGCAAATACACATGCTCACCATTCTTCCTGGGCCTATCTGAATCCCGGACATGGGTTGCAGAGACTACTTCAGGAGGTATTACACTCCACATGGGCTCCTCATACTCCAGATATCTTGCAATATAGGGCTGCCCACCACCAGTTTTTCGAGCCGACTTCGCCTCCTTGGCCATTTTGGACAGGACACGTCGCTTTATGCCATAGTACCGTTTGCGGCACATGTCCTCCGTCCGCTTGACCACCCCCTCACTATTGACAGCAGCAACAACTTTCGCCCACAACACCGTCTTCTTCCGTGTTGGCACCTTGGCGGACTCAAGCCCAAATAGCTGCCGCTGATACTTCATCAGCTCCCGCACCAATGCCACATTTTCTGCATAACTAAACTTGACATTCCGCCCAGTCTTAGTAGTGGTGCGTGGCTGCGGAGCACTCTGTCACTATCACTTGAGGCTGCTGCAGCAACCTCACCCACCTCCTCCACCTCACTAACCTCACTCATCCTCACCTCCTCCACCTGACCGACCTCCTCCCCCTCACTCACACCCTCCACCTCACCCACCTCTGAGTCAGTGGCGTCACAAGGCGGGTGCGGGGGGTGCGGCCCGCACCCGGGTGTGACACCTGGAGGGGGTGACACCAAATGTCAGCTCCTCCGCAGTGACAGGAGCCAGGTGCTGCAGTGTGAAATTCCGTTACAGCACCCGGCTCCTGTCATAGCAGAGGAGCCGACAGCACACTGAGACCGTCTCTGGGGGAAGCCCAGCATCTCCGGAGATGCTGGGCACGCCCCCAGAGTGACGATCCCGGTATCCCCGCGAAGCCACGCCCCCTATCTGTAAGGCCACGCCCCCTTTTTTGCCGCGATCGCGGCAGTACATCAGGGGTGCGCACCGGGTGTCACCACACCTGGTGACGCCTCTGCTCTGAGTCACACATAATTGTGTGTCTAAACACTTAACACAGAAAAAAACAACAACACACTCTTCCACCACCACTGCACAAATCACTCACACACACACACACACACACACACACACACACACACACACACACACACACTGACAAGGGACTATAAATAAAAAATACTTGGACAAAAAATTAGACAAAACCACAAAAAACAAGACTACAAGAATGACAAGACTACTTTCAAACACAATACTACACTCAGAAATCGCAAACAACACTCCTCACCAAACCAAAAACTCACCTACCTCCACAGCACAACCTCCCTCCTCACCACTACCTAAACCCACGAGGTGCGGACGGTTTGGGGCGTATTTATATGGTTGCGCACAGACACTCCTACATCTGAAACACAACCAATCACGAACGGGGATGAAAAACGAAACTGAAAGTGAAAATGCGGCCGGGATTTAAAAAAAACCATGCCGCGTTTAACTTAGAAAATAAACCAGCAAAAACACGTACGCAAACGACAATGACGGCCGTAAATGTGCCAAAAAAAACAACAACTGGCATCAACATCGGAAAACACGAAAACCATAAAGTCGACTGCTTCGTAACTTTGCGTATATAGTTTCAAAAAGTTGCATGAAAATGCACCCGATACAAAACGAGTTAAAACACTACACAAACCGACTCAAACATGAATATTAGTAAATATTGGCCTATGTGTGAAAATACAGAAATTCCTATTTTAGGTTGTTATAGAAAGAAACATTAAATTAAATAAAAAAGCTTTTTTAAAACACTGGCTCTCATTCCGAGTTGTTAGCTCATTAATTTTCTTCGCATCGCAGCGATTTTCCACAAACTGCGCATGCGCAATGTTCGCACTGCGGCTGCGCCAAGTAAATTTGCTAAGAACTTTGGTATTTTACTAACGGCATTACAAGGGCCCTCATTCCGAGTTGTTCGCTCGCAAGGCGATTTTAGCAGAGTTACACACGCTAAGCCGCCGCCTACTGGGAGTGAATCTTAGCTTCTTAAAATTGCGAACGATGTATTCGCAATATTGCGATTACAAACTACTTAGCAGTTTCAGAGTAGCTTCAGACTTACTCGGCATCTGCGATCAGTTCAGTGCTTGTCGTTCCTGGTTTGACGTCACAAACACACCCAGTGTTCACCCAGACACTCCTCCGTTTCTCCAGCCACTCCCGCGTTTTTTCCGGAAACGGTAGCGTTTTTATCCACACGCCCATAAAACGCCGTGTTTCCGCCCAGTAACACCCATTTCCTGTCAATCACATTACGATCGCTGGAGCGAAGAAAAAGCCGTGAGTAAAAAAACTATCTTCATAGCAAAATTACTTGGCGCAGTCGCAGTGCGAACATTGCGCATGCGTACTAAGCAGAAAAACGCTGCGATGCGAAGAAAAATACAGAGCGAACGACTCGGAATGAGGGCCAAGGTTTTTTCTTCGTTCTGGTGATCGGAGTGTGATTGACAGGAAGTGGGTGTTTCTGGGCGGAAACTGGCCGTTTTATGGGTGTGTGTGAAAAACGCTGCCGTTTCTGGAAAAAACGCGGGAGTGGCTGGAGAAACGGGGGAGTGTCTGGGCGAACGCTGGGTGTGTTTGTGACGTCAAACCAGGAACGACAAGCACTGAACTGATCGCACTGGAAGAGTAAGTCTCGAGCTACTCAGAAACTGCACAGAAAAATCTTTTCGCAATATTGCGATTCTTTCGTTCGCAATTCTGCTAAGCTAAGATTCACTACCAGAGGGCGGCGGCTTAGCGTGTGCACTGCTGCGAAAAGTGGCTTGTGAGCGAACAACTCGGAATGAGAGCCACTGTTTGCCAGCGCTTTCTATTGCTTTTTTCCTAAACACATAGAAACAGGCTGCAATTACACCGACTCACCAGCGGTGGCCAACAAGAGTCTTCTAAACCAGTGTAATGGAAATCCTGGCATGCGAAGAGAACTAGAATACAAAATACATAAACGGAAAGCAAACAGGAATGAACCACTGCTTGTGGTTCATAACAGTACCCTCTCCTTAAGGGTGGACTCCGGACACCCCACAAAAGCCAAGAGGGCAGAAACAGAAGTATAATATAAAATACATAACCAAACTGCAAAACAGGAATGAGCCACTACCGTGGCTCATAAAAGCAGGAGGGACGTCAGTCGACTTGGCTTCCACCGGGGTGTGAGATTCAGTATATACTGTAGTCATATATGTTTGTGAAATCTGGAGAATAACATATTACTTCATATGTGTAAGTTTGTTGGTAATATTCATATTGTTTCTACATAGGTTTAAAGTTTAGATCAAGTGAATCTAGATATAGGGACTGCAGTTAAAACTGGTAATTTGCTGTCTTTAATTATATGATATCCATAATATGTCTGTACAGGGTAATTTGGTGAAGTGTGAAAACATTGTATTCTCCATGCTAGGAAAAGAGAAAATAGGATTTTAATTACCTACCGGTAAATCCTTTTCTCGTAGTCCGTAGCGGATACTGGGGTCCATTTAGTACCATGGGGTATAGACGGGTCCACTAGGAGCCATGGGTACTTTAAGAATTTGATAGGGTGGGCTGGCTCCTCCCTCTATGCCCCTCCTACCAGACTCAGTCTAGGAAACTATGCCCGAGGAGACGGACATACTTTGAGAGAAGGATAGATAAGGATATTGGTGAGATTCCGAACCAGCACACACAAGGGGAAAGCCAAGCCAACCAAACTTGAAACAGGAACAGCAATGGCTGAACCAACATTACTTAACCAAGTAACATTGCAGGAAGAACGAAGCACTGGGCAGGCGCCCAGTATAATCTACGGACTACGAGAAAAGGATTTACTGGTAGGTAATTAAAATCCTATTTTCTCTTACGTACTACAGGATACTGGGGTCCATTTAGTACCATGGGGATGTACCAAAGCTCCCAAACCGGGTGGGAGAGTGCTGAGGCTCCTGCAGAACTGATTGACCAAACTGAAGGTCCTCAGTGGTCAAAGTATCGAACTTGTAGAACTAAGAAAAACATGTTCGAACTAGAGATGAGCGCCGGAAATTTTTCGGGTTTTGGTTTTGGGTTCGGTTCCGCGGCCGTGTTTTGGGTTCGACCGCGTTTTGGCAAAACCTCACCGAATTTTTTTTGTCGGATTCGGGTGTGTTTTGGATTCGGGTGTTTTTTTCAAAAAACCCTAAAAAACAGCTTAAATCATAGAATTTGGGGGTCATTTTGATCCCAAAGTATTATTAACCTCAAAAACCATAATTTACACTCATTTTCAGTCTATTCTGAATACCTCACACCTCACAATATTATTTTTAGTCCAAAAATTTGCACCGAGGTCGCTGTGTGAGTAAGATAAGCGACCCTAGTGGCCGACACAAACACCTGGCCCATCTAGGAGTGGCACTGCAGTGTCACGCAGGATGTCCCTTCCAAAAAACCCTCCCCAAACAGCACATGACGCAAAGAAAAAAAGAGGCGCAATGAGGTAGCTGACTGTGTGAGTAAGATAAGCGACCCTAGTGGCCGACACAAACACCGGGCCCATCTAGGAGTGGCACTGCAGTGTCACGCAGGATGTCCCTTCCAAAAAACCCTCCCCAAACAGCACATGACGCAAAGAAAAAAAGAGGCGCAATGAGGTAGCTGACTGTGTGAGTAAGATAAGCGACCCTAGTGGCCGACACAAACACCGGGCCCATCTAGGAGTGGCACTGCAGTGTCACGCAGGATGTCCCTTCCAAAAAACCCTCCCCAAACAGCACATGACGCAAAGAAAAAAAGAGGCGCAATGAGGTAGCTGACTGTGTGAGTAAGATAAGCGACCCTAGTGGCCGACACAAACACCGGGCCCATCTAGGAGTGGCACTGCAGTGTCACGCAGGATGTCCCTTCCAAAAAACCCTCCCCAAACAGCACATGACGCAAAGAAAAAAAGAGGCGCAATGAGGTAGCTGACTGTGTGAGTAAGATAAGCGACCCTAGTGGCCGACACAAACACCGGGCCCATCTAGGAGTGGCACTGCAGTGTCACGCAGGATGTCCCTTCCAAAAAACCCTCCCCAAACAGCACATGACGCAAAGAAAAAAAGAGGCGCAATGAGGTAGCTGACTGTGTGAGTAAGATAAGCGACCCTAGTGGCCGACACAAACACCGGGCCCATCTAGGAGTGGCACTGCAGTGTCACGCAGGATGGCCCTTCCAAAAAACCCTCCCCAAACAGCACATGACGCAAAGAAAAATAAAAGAAAAAAGAGGTGCAAGATGGAATTGTCCTTGGGCCCTCCCACCCACCCTTATGTTGTATAAACAGGACATGCACACTTTAACCAACCCATCATTTCAGTGACAGATATGACGGGTTGGTTTGGACCCCCCCAAAAAAAGAAGCAATTAATCTCTCCTTGCACAAACTGGCTCTACAGAGGCAAGATGTCCACCTCATCATCATCCTCCGATATATCACCGTGTACATCCCCCTCCTCACAGATTATCAATTCGTCCCCACTGGAATCCACCATCTCAGCTCCCTGTGTACTTTGTGGAGGCAATTGCTGCTGGTCAATGTCTCCGCGGAGGAATTGATTATAATTCATTTTAATGAACATCATCTTCTCCACATTTTCTGGATGTAACCTCGTACGCCGATTGCTGAAAAGGTGAGCGGCGGCACTAAACACTCTTTCGGAGTACACACTTGTGGGAGGGCAACTTAGGTAGAATAAAGCCAGTTTGTGCAAGGGCCTCCAAATTGCCTCTTTTTCCTGCCAGTATAAGTACGGACTGTGTGACGTGCCTACTTGGATGCGGTCACTCATATAATCCTCCACCATTCTTTCAATGTTGAGAGAATCATATGCAGTGACAGTAGACGACATGTCCGTAATCGTTGTCAGGTCCTTCAGTCCGGACCAGATGTCAGCATCAGCAGTCGCTCCAGACTGCCCTGCATCACCGCCAGCGGGTGGGCTCGGAATTCTGAGCCTTTTCCTCGCACCCCCAGTTGCGGGAGAATGTGAAGGAGGAGATGTTGACAGGTCGCGTTCCGCTTGACTTGACAATTTTCTCACCAGCAGGTCTTTCAACCCCACCTTGGATCTCTGCCGGAAAGAGAGATCCAAGGTAGGTTTTAAATCTAGGATCGAGCACGGTGGCCAAAATGTAGTGCTCTGATTTCAACAGATTGACCACCCGTGAATCCTTGTTAAGCGAATTAAGGGCTCCATCCACAAGTCCCACATGCCTAGCGGAATCGCTCCGTGTTAGCTCCTCCTTCAATGTCTCCAGCTTCTTCTGCAAAAGCCTGATGAGGGGAATGACCTGACTCAGGCTGGCAGTGTCTGAACTGACTTCATGTGTGGCAAGTTCAAAGGGCATCAGAACCTTGCACAACGTTGAAATCATTCTCCACTGCACTTGAGACAGGTGCATTCCACCTCCTATATCGTGCTCAATTGTATAGGCTTGAATGGCCTTTTGCTGCTCCTCCAACCTCTGAAGCATATAGAGGGTTGAATTCCACCTCGTTACCACTTCTTGCTTCAGATGATGGCAGGGCAGGTTCAGTAGTTTTTGGTGGTGCTCCAGTCTTCTGTACGTGGTGCCTGTACGCCGAAAGTGTCCCGCAATTCTTCTGGCCACCGACAGCATCTCTTGCACGCCCCTGTCGTTTTTTTAAAAATTCTGCACCACCAAATTCAAGGTATGTGCAAAACATGGGACGTGCTGGAATTTGCCCATATTTAATGCACACACAATATTGCTGGCGTTGTCCGATGCCACAAATCCACAGGAGAGTCCAATTGGGGTAAGCCATTCAGCGATGATCTTCCTCAGTTGCCGTAAGAGGTTTTCAGCTGTGTGCGTATTCTGGAAAGCGGTGATACAAAGCGTAGCCTGCCTAGGAAAGAGTTGGCGTTTGCGAGATGCTGCTACTGGTGCCGCCGCTGCTGTTCTTGCGGCGGGAGTCCATACATCTACCCAGTGGGCTGTCACAGTCATATAGTCCTGACCCTGCCCTGCTCCACTTGTCCACATGTCCGTGGTTAAGTGGACATTGGGTACAACTGCATTTTTTAGGACACTGGTGAGTCTTTTTCTGACGTCCGTGTACATTCTCGGTATCGCCTGCCTAGAGAAGTGGAACCTAGATGGTATTTGGTAACGGGGGCACACTGCCTCAATAAATTGTCTAGTTCCCTGTGAACTAACGGCGGATACCGGACGCACGTCTAACACCAACATAGTTGTCAAGGCCTCAGTTATCCGCTTTGCAGCAGGATGACTGCTGTGATATTTCATCTTCCTCGCAAAGGACTGTTGGACAGTCAATTGCTTACTGGAAGTAGTACAAGTGGGCTTACGACTTCCCCTCTGGGATGACCATCGACTCCCAGCAGCAACAACAGCAGCGCCAGCAGCAGTAGGCGTTACACGCAAGGATGCATCGGAGGAATCCCAGGCAGGAGAGGACTCGTCAGAATTGCCAGTGACATGGCCTGCAGGACTATTGGCATTCCTGGGGAAGGAGGAAATTGACACTGAGGGAGTTGGTGGGGTGGTTTGCGTGAGCTTGGTTACAAGAGGAAGGGATTTACTGGTCAGTGGACTGCTTACGCTGTCGGCCAAAGTTTTTGAACTTGTCACTGACTTATTATGAATGCGCTGCAGGTGACGTATAAGGGAGGATGTTCCGAGGTGGTTAACGTCCTTACCCCTACTTATTACAGCTTGACAAAGGGAACACACGGCTTGACAAATGTTGTCCGCATTTCTGGTGAAATACTTCCACAACGAAGAGCTGATTTTTTTGGTATTTTCACCAGGCATGTCAACGGCCATATTCCTCCCACAGACAACAGGTGTCTCCCCGGGTGCCTGACTTAAACAAACCACCTCACCATCAGAATCCTCCTGGTCAATTTCCTCCCCAGCGCCAGCAACACCCATATCCTCCTCATCCTGGTGTACTTCAACACTGACATCTTCAATCTGACTATCAGGAACTGGACTGCGGGTGCTCCTTCCAGCACTTGCAGGGGGCGTGCAAATGGTGGAAGGCGCATGCTCTTCACGTCCAGTGTTGGGAAGGTCAGGCATCGCAACCGACACAATTGGACTCTCCTTGTGGATTTGGGATTTCGAAGAACGCACAGTTCTTTGCGGTGCTACTGCTTTTGCCAGCTTGAGTCTTTTCATTTTTCTAGCGAGAGGCTGAGTGCCTCCATCCTCATGTGAAGCTGAACCACTAGCCATGAACATAGGCCAGGGCCTCAGCCGTTCCTTGCCACTCCGTGTGGTAAATGGCATATTGGCAAGTTTACGCTTCTCCTCCGACAATTTTATTTTAGGTTTTGGAGTCCTTTTTTTACTGATATTTGGTGTTTTGGATTTGACATGCTCTGTACTATGCCATTGGGCATCGGCCTTGGCAGACAACGTTGCTGGCATTTCATCGTCTCGGCCATGACTAGTGGCAGCAGCTTCAGCAGGAGGTGGAAGTGGATCTTGATCTTTCCCTAATTTTGGAACCTCAACATTTTTGTTCTCCATATTTTAATAGGCACAACTAAAAGGCACCTCAGGTAAACAATGGAGATGGATGGATACTAGTATACAATTATGGATGGACTGCCGAGTGCCGACACAGAGGTAGCTACAGCCATGGACTACCGTACTGTACTGTGTCTGCTGCTAATATAGACTGGATGATAATGAGATGTAGTATGTATAAAGAAGAAAGAAAAAAAAAACCACGGGTAGGTGGTATACAATTATGGATGGACTGCCGAGTGCCGACACAGAGGTAGCTACAGCCGTGGACTACCGTACTGTGTCTGCTGCTAATATAGACTGGTTGATAAAGAGATGTAGTATGTATGTATAAAGAAGAAAGAAAAAAAAACCACGGGTAGGTGGTATACAATTATGGACGGACTGCCGAGTGCCGACACAGAGGTAGCTACAGCCGTGGACTACCGTACTGTGTCTGCTGCTAATATAGACTGGTTGATAAAGAGATGTAGTATGTATGTATAAAGAAGAAAGAAAAAAAAACCACGGGTAGGTGGTATACAATTATGGATGGACTGCCGAGTGCCGACACAGAGGTAGCTACAGCCGTGGACTACCGTACTGTGTCTGCTGCTAATATAGACTGGTTGATAAAGAGATGTAGTATGTATGTATAAAGAAGAAAGAAAAAAAAAACACGGGTAGGTGGTATACAATTATGAATGGACTGCCGAGTGCCGACACAGAGGTAGCTACAGCCGTGGACTACCGTACTGTACTGTGTCTGCTGCTAATATAGACTGGATGATAATGAGATGTAGTATGTATAAAGAAGAAAGAAAAAAAAACCACGGGTAGGTGGTATACAATTATGGATGGACTGCCGAGTGCCGACACAGAGGTAGCTACAGCCGTGGACTACCGTACTGTGTCTGCTGCTAATATAGACTGGTTGATAAAGAGATGTAGTATGTATGTATAAAGAAGAAAGAAAAAAAAAACACGGGTAGGTGGTATACAATTATGGACGGACTGCCGAGTGCCGACACAGAGGTAGCTACAGCCGTGGACTACAGTACTGTGTCTGCTGCTAATATAGACTGGTTGATAAAGAGATGTAGTATGTATGTATAAAGAAGAAAGAAAAAAAAACCACGGGTAGGTGGTATACAATTATGGATGGACTGCCGAGTGCCGACACAGAGGTAGCTACAGCCGTGGACTACCGTACTGTGTCTGCTGCTAATATAGACTGGTTGATAAAGAGATGTAGTATGTATGTATAAAGAAGAAAGAAAAAAAAACCACGGGTAGGTGGTATACAATTATGGATGGACTGCCGAGTGCCGACACAGAGGTAGCTACAGCCGTGGACTACCGTACTGTACTGTGTCTGCTGCTAATATAGACTGGATGATAATGAGATGTAGTATGTATAAAGAAGAAAGAAAAAAAAAACCACGGGTAGGTGGTATACAATTATGGATGGACTGCCGAGTGCCGACACAGAGGTAGCTACAGCCGTGGACTACCGTACTGTGTCTGCTGCTAATATAGACTGGTTGATAATGAGATGTAGTATGTATAAAGAAGAAAGAAAAAAAAAACCACGGGTAGGTGGTATACAATTATGGACGGACTGCCGAGTGCCGACACAGAGGTAGCTACAGCCGTGGACTACCGTACTGTACTGTGTCTGCTGCTAATATAGACTGGATGATAATGAGATGTAGTATGTATAAAGAAGAAAGAAAAAAAAAACCACGGGTAGGTGGTATACAATTATGGATGGACTGCCGAGTGCCGACACAGAGGTAGCTACAGCCGTGAACTACCGTACTGTGTCTGCTGCGACTGGATGATAAATAATGATATAAAAAATATATATATATCACTACTGCAGCCGGACAGGTATATATTATATAATGACGGACCTGCTGGACACTGTCTGTCAGCAGAATGAGTTTTTTATTTTATAGAATAAAAAAACACCACACAAGTCACACGACGTGTGTTTAACTTTTACAGGCAGACATTCACAATACAATATAGTATACTATATACTGGTGGTCAGGTCACTGGTCAGTCACACTGGCAGTGGCACTCCTGCAGAAAAAAAGTGTGCACTGTTTAATTTTAATATGTACTCCGGGCTCCTGCTATAACCTAACTGCTCCCCAGTCTCCCCCACAATTAAGCTGTGTGAGTACAGTCAGATATTATACATAGATGATGCAGCAGCACACTGGGCTGAGCACAGATATGGTATGTGACTGAGTCACTGTGTATCGTTTTTTCAGGCAGAGAACGGATTATATTAAATAATATAAAACTGCACTGGTGGTCACTGGTCAGTCACTAGTATAACTAACTAATACTATCAGCAAAATTCTGCACTCTCTGTCTGAGTACTCCTCCTAAGCTCCAGTAAATGAAGTGTCACTGTCTCACTCTCACTCTCCTATCTATTTCTTCTCTAAACGGAGAGGACGCCAGCCACGTCCTCTCAGTATCAATCTCAATGCACGTGTAAAATGGCGGCGACGCGCGGCTCCTTATATAGAATCCGAGTCTCGCGATAGAATCCGAGCCTCGCGAGAATCCGACAGCGTCATGATGACGTTCGGGCGCGCTCGGGTTAACCGAGCAAGGCGGGAAGATCCGAGTCGCTCGGATCCGTGTAAAAAAAGCTGAAGTTCGGGCGGGTTCGGATTCCGAGGAACCGAACCCGCTCATCACTAGTTCGAACCTGACCAAGTAACTGCTCGGCAGAGCAGTAAAGCCGAGACACCCTGGGCAGCCACCCAGGAAGAACCCACTGACCTAGTAGAGTGGGCCTGTACAGATTTTGGACATGGCAAACCTGCCGTGGAATAAGTATGCTGGATAGTAAGCCTGATCCAGCGTGCAATAGACTGCTTTGAAGCTCATTGGATTCATAAAGAACAAACAGCGAGTCTGTTTTTCTGTGACGAGCTGCTCCCTTCACATACACCTTCAAAGCCCTCACAACATCCAAACACTTTGAAGTAGCAGAAGTGTCAGTGACAACCGGAACCACAATAGGTTGGTTGATGTGAAACGCAGACACCACTTCAGGAAGAAATTGCTGGCGAGTTCCGAGTTCAGCTCTGTCCTTATGGAAAAATAAATAGGGACTTTTATGAGACAAAGCCCCCAATTCCGACACACACTTCTTGCTGAAGCCAAGACCAACAGTGTGACGGTCTTCCATGTAAAATATGTTACGTGCACCTCCTGTAATGGTTAAAACTAGTCCGATCGTAGGAACTGCATCATGTTGAGATCCCAAGATGCCGTGGGAGGCACAAAATGAGGGTGGATGTGCAGAACACCTTTCAAGAACATCTGGACCTCAGGGAGAAAAACCAATTGTATCTGAAAGAAAATAAACAAGGCCGAATCTGGACTTTTAAGGAGCCCAGACGGAGGCCCACATCCACACTTGCCTGCAGAAAAAGCAGAAAACGTCACAGATGAATTACCACTGCAGAACAATTTCTGCTCTCACACCAAGAGATGAATTTCTTCCAAATACGATGGTAATGGTTAGACGTTACCCCTTTTCCGGCTTGGATCATAGTCGGGATTGAGCTTCCTGTTGAGCCGAGAGGCCATCATGTCTACTCCCGGAATGAAGACTGCTGACAACTCCACAGCGTGTCTTTCTGCCCAGAGGAGAATTCTTGACACCTCTGACATTGCTGCTCTGCTCTTCATTCCACCCCGTCGATTTATGTACGTCACTGCCATTACATTGTCCGACTGGACCTGAATGGCCCGTTCTTGAAGAAGATGTGAGGCCTGCAGAAGGGCGTTGTATATGACCCTGAGTTCCAGAATGTTGATTGGAAGGACAACTTCCTGACTTGACCATCTTCCTTGAAACTGCACCCCTTGAGTGACTGCTCCCCAACTTCTGATGCTTGCGTCTGTGGTTAACAGAATTCAGTTCTGAATTTCTAACCTCTGACCTTCGACGAGGTGAGAAGTCTGTAGCCATCAGAGAAGGGAGATCCTGGCTTTTGGCGACAGACGGATCCTCTGGTGCATGTGAAGATGCGATCCAGAATATTTGTCCAACAGATGGAGCTGGAAGGGTCTTGCATGAAACCTTCCATATTGAAGAGCCTCGTAAGAGGCCACCATGTTTTCCAGAAGGCGAATGCACAGGTGGACCGACACACGGGCTGGCTTCAGGACATCCTGAACCATCAACTGGATCACCAATGCCTTTTCCAACTAAAGGAACACTTTCTGCAACTCCATGTCCAGTACCATTCCCAGGAATGGGAGTCTCCTTGTTGGCTCTAGGTGAGATTTCGGAAGGTTCAGAATCCACCCGTGATCTTGGAGGAGTTTGTTTGAGAGACCAATGCTGTCCAGCAACCTTTCCTTGGACGGTGCTTTTGTCAGGAGATTGTCCAGGTACGGAATTATGTTCACTCCCTGTTTGCGGAGTAGAAACATCCTCTCTGACATCCCCTTGGTGAACACCCTCGGCACCGTAGAGAGTCCAAAGGGCAGGGTCTAGAACTGGTAGTAACAGTCCTGCAGTGCAAACAGTAGATAGGCCTGATGAGGCGGCCAGATGGGAATGTGAAGGTAGGCATCCCTGATATCCAGAGACACTAGGAATTCCCCCTCCTCCAGACCTGAGATCACCACTCTCAGAGTCTCCATCTTGAATTTGAACACTCATAAGTACGGGTTCAAAGACTTGAGGATCAGAATCGGTTTTACCAAACCGTCTGGTTACGGTACTACGAACAAGCTGGAATAGTACCCCTTGTTGAGCTGATGAGGTGGTACTGTAACAATGACCAAAGTTTGTACCAGTTTTTGGATGGCATACTGTAAAGTTATACTTGCCTTTTGTGAAACTGGCAAGCCTGATTTGAAAAATCTGTGAAGCGGGAGTTTTCAGAACTCCAGTCTGCAGCCCTGGGAAATAAGAACTATGACCCAGGAAACCTGGCACGAACTTGACCAGATCTGACTGAAGAATTGTAGTCAGGCTCCCACCTGACAGCCTTCCAGGCATAGCGGCCCACCGTCATGCTGAAGTCTTTGAGGAATCAGAGCCTGGGCTCTGTTCCTAAGCACCTGCAGTTGCTGGCTTGCGTGGTTTACTGAGAAGGGGAATAAGTCTTCTTGGTTGGGAGAGCTGCGGAAGGAAGATACGTAGACTTACCCGCAGTAGCTGTGGAGATCCATTTTTCTAGTTCATCTCCAAACAAGGCATCTCCTGTGAATGGTAGGCCTTCCACGCCTTTCCTGGAGGCCGAGTCAGCATTCCACTGGCGTAGCCACAAGCCCCTGGATGCCGACACTGCCATAGCGGTGGTGCGTGTGTTAAGCACGCCTATTTCCTTTATGGTTTCCACCATAAAGTTCACAGAGTCCTGTATATGCTGCAGGAGTAAGACAACATCCCCCTAGATAAGGAATCTTGGGCTACCCCAGCAGCTGTGTACAATGATTCGAGTGTAGTCTCAATTTTATGAACAGCCGTGTCTTTCAGGGAGGCTGCACCAGGAACAGGCAATACAATTTTATGTGACAACCTGGAGACTGATGCATCCACTATCGTGGATTTTCCCATTTTTTCCTATCCTCCAGAGGAAAAGGAAAAGATATGAGCAACCTTTTAGGGATCTGAATCTTCTTATCAGGATTTACCCATGGTTCTTCAAACAGGGTATTCAGTTCCTTTGACACAGGAAAAGTAACTGAGGACTTCTTTTTTACATTAAAATAAGATTACTCACACTCCACTGACACCTTATTCGGAATATGCAGACCATCCCTGATAGCCTCTATAAGACCCTCTATTCCCTGTGACCAGTGGCGGAACTAGCGAGCGGTGGGCCCAGGTGCGACAAAATGCTGTGGGCCCCCCCCCCTATCCCATCCAAGTCCACCCCCTCACCCCTGGAGAGGATCTGGTGAGGGGGACCTGCTCAGGGCCAGAGGAATGGATACCTGGCAACAGTGCCGTAACTAGACATTTTAGCACTGTGTACAAGAAACGGCATCGGAGCCCCCCTCCATGTAAAACAGGGGCAGTGCGCGCCGTAGGCGCACGCAAAAAAGATGTAGGGTCGTGGGTTCGTGGGGAAGGGGTGTGGCCACAAAATAATACCAATTCATATAACGGTGCACAGTAGTCTCCTTTATTCAAATTACGCCGCATAGTAGCACCACTACACCAGGTAGAGCCCCTTTTACACCTTACGGCGGACAGATTCCCCTTTTTACACATTACGGCAGACAGCGTGCCCTTTTTACACATTACGGCAGACAGCATCCCCTTTTTACACATTACGGCAGACAGCGTCCCCTTTTTACACATTACGGCAGATAGCATCCCCTTTTTACACATTACGGCAGACAGCGTCCCCCTTTTTACACATAACGGCAGACAGCGCGCCCTTTTCGCACATTATGGAAGACAGCGTCCCCTTTTTACACATAACGGCAGACAGCGCCCCCCTTTTTACACATTAAGGCAGACAGAATATATAGAAAGAAAGAAAGAAAGAAAGAATTATTGATACTGTTTCCGCTGGCAGTCAGGCTCCTCAGGCAGCTTCTTCAAGCAGAGATCCTGGGCAGGGGAGAAGGAGGAGGAGGGAGCCGCAGCAGCGCAATGTAATTGGTGGAGGCACTGCTGCAGCTGTCCCTGTCCTTTACCATAGGCTGTCCTCCGCCGCTGCGAATGCTGGGATGCACTTCCCAGCATTCACAGCGGCGGAGGAAAGCCTATGGTGAGGGAAAGGGACAGCAGCAGCAGCGCCTCCACCAATTACACAGCACTGCTGCGGCTCCCTCCTCCTCCCCCTCCTCCTCCTCCTCCTCCTTCTCCTTCTCCCCGTGGCCGCTGCACTCCTCTCCTCGGCGGCGGCTGTGTGTTGCGGGACTGTACGCTCGCCGTGGCGGGGCTTGCAAATAGGTCCCTCAGGAGCTCAGTGTCCTATCAGCAGGGAATGGGTCCATTAACCCTTCAAGAGGTTGGGCCGTTCCCCTCCTAAGTCCCATGAAGCAGGCAGGCTGGTGCCAACCAGTCCTGCCTAAAAATAATAAACAGATAAAATAAATGTAGAAAACTCTTCAGGAGTTTCCGTCAACGTAACCGACTCCTCCGGGCACATTTTCTAAACTGAGTCTGGTAGGGGGGCATAGAGGGAGGAGCCAGCCCACACTATAAAAATTTTAAAGTGCCCATGGCTCCTAGTGGACCCGTCTATACCCCATGGTACTAAATGGACCCCAGTATTCTCTAGGACGTAAGAGAAAAAATAAAAATTATTGACACACTAAGAAACACAGAGTTTGATGAGGAATTTATTCCATCTTTGGGGGTAATTCCAAGTTGATCGCAGCAGGAATTTTGTTAGCAGTTGGGCAAAACCATGTGCACTGCAGGGGAGGCAGATACAACATTTGCAGAAAGATTTAGATTTGGGTGGGTTATTTTATTTCTGTGCAGGGTAAATACTGGCTGCTTTATTTTTACACTGCAAATTAGATTGCAGATTGAACACACCACACCCAAATCTAACTCTCTCTGCACATGTTAAATCTGCCTCCCCTGCAGTGCACACGGTTTTGCCCAACTGATAACAAAATTCCTGCTGCGATCAACTTGGAATTACCCCCTTTGTGTTTACATATACCCCTTTTACACTGCCAGCTTCTTACACTGGTTATTGCACATGAGAGTGCATAACCCGTGTTACTGGGGGTCATTCCGAGTTGATCGCACGTAGCAACTTTTTGCGCTTGTGCGATCAACTTAACGCCGCCTATGGGGGAGTGTATTTTAGCATAGCAGGGTTGCGATCGCTTGTGCAGCCCTGCTATGCTAAAAAAGTTTCCTACAAAATAAGACCAGGGTCAGACTTGCTTACCCTGTGTGTCGGATACACCGACGAAGGTCCCGGAATTGACGTCAGACATCCGCCCTCCAAACGCCTGGACATGCCTGCGTTCGCCTCACCACGCCTGGAAAATGGTCAGTTGATGCCCCGCAATGCCTCCCGCCTGTCAGTTTTCTTGCGATCCCCGCTACGATCACTTTTTCCACTGGCGGCGTCAATGCGGGCCCCCGTTTGCACCGCAGCGATGAACCATGTGCAAACAGTCTGGAATGACCCCCACTGTGCGGTGTAAAAGGACCCAGTTGGAATGATCCCTGTCGAGCGACCTAGTATTCCAACTCAGGTAGCTTGTAGGGTTGAACACGGATTCAACCCGGCTTGCTGTGCCGTGTAAACGGGGGCCAGGTCGCATCGACCCATTTCCCGTTCCCAGTATATGTACGGGCAGTGCTTGGAGATCACATGATCTCCAAGCGCCGCCCCCCGCCGAGTCACCGCAGACGTCACCAACCTGGCAATATGCCGGGTTGGAAACAGTGGCAGAGAGCGTCCTGAGGCGGGTCGCACCCGGGAAGCTCCCGTGTCAGGCTCCCGGGTGCAACTCGCCTCATTTGGTGTAAAAGGGGTATTACCTATGTTAGATAAGAGCTCAGAAGACATTTAGGAATATGGTGCTATACACCTACAGCTGGAATGAACGATACATTTAAAACCTTTTGTGATTACTTTATTAACAAAATAATGTAAAAATCTTTCTTATCCATTTGCTGTGCATATAGCTTTAGGATTACATTTTATGATAGAAAAAAGAAAAGTACTTGCTTGCGTATTGTGTGTATATGCATTTAATATTACATTTATTATTATTATTTATACCCAATATTTATAGAAATTGTAACCTTATATTTGACTTATGGAATATGACTCCGCATATGTGCTGTATATTTCTATAAGTATTTTTACGGATTGTTTAAATTCTACCTTTACTGCTTAGTAATTGGGACAATTGAAATCTAGCCTGAATCAATTAAAAACCAATTAATATGGAATAAAGAGAGTAACAGGAGAATTATTCTCCAGCCTTGAGAAGTCCCGGCATGTAACAGGATGAAACGCATTGACATCACACCCCCTGAGACCACACCACCAACCAATCAGTGTCAGCTTCAGTCCCCGCCACACTAGGTAAGCAGAAGCGCATCCTTTTGTCTGGCAAAGCAAGCAACGGCAGGTCTCGTTGCTCAACAAGACCCTGAGACACAGCGGGGGGCATGAGCACCAGTGTAATTGCAAGTGCCCTATACTCTCCTGATCAGTCCGGGATATTCTGCCTTCTCATCTCCTAAATGGACAACTGCATTTAATGTTTTCCAGCGTGGCCACGCACAGTCCTACGAAAGGGGGAACCCTAATTGTAATGCACAGGCATGGTTTACCGGTCACCAATCTTCTGACTGTAGAGAGAGATAAGCAGACCCTATCCTATGGAGTGCTGCTGCATACCACAAGGATATATTAAGTTATGGTAGACCTACCATTAATAATTCTATTTCTCTGAAGTCCACAGTATCTTCAGGATAACATTGGGATATGAGGTAGCGTCAGCGTAATGGCACCAACGATCAAAGCTTTCAGCCTCCCAGAATGCAACGGGCCCATCCCCTATATCCCTGCCTCCCTGCTCAGGCAATTCATTTATATTCCAAAGCTCAAGGCAGGAGCATCAGGCGAGAAGAACACATACACACACACACACACTTCCATACAACAAGCAAGATGTTAGTAAGTGTAAGGATCCTCAAATCAGGTACGTCAAGGTGGGATACCTGTGGATACTGTGGACTTCGGAGAAATAGCGTTATCAATGGTAGGTCTACCATAACTTGATTTTTCTCCTGCAGGGTCCACAGCAGTTTCCACAGGATAACATTGGGATGTCCCAAAGCAAATTTAGTGGAGGGAATGCTCCTGATTGGACAGGAGAATCCTTTGCAGAATGCAGTGTCCTGAGAAGCGCAATGTCTAGTGAATGTATTGATGGAAGACCATGTGGCTGCCTTACATAGTTGTTTCGCAGAGGCACCATGGCATGCTGCCCAAGATGGACCTACCTTATGAGTAGGAAGAGCAGAGACATTAACTGGAACAGGGAGATAGCTCGAGTGTAAGCTTCCGAAATAGTAATCTGAAGTAAACTCACCAGTGTTTGCTTGTCAGCAGGCCATCCTTTCCTATGGAACCCATAGAGAACGAAGAGAGTGGCTGTCTTTCTGATGGCACTGGTACGATCCACATAGATCTTTAGAGCCCAGACTACGTCCATGGATGCATCTCCCACAGAAAGGTCCGGCCCTTGAAAAGCTGGCACTACAATTTCTTTGTTAAGGTGGAACTTAGAAACCACCTTAGAAGATAACCAGATTTGGTTCTGAGAACTGCTCTATCTGGTTGAAAAAAATCAGAAAAGGAGGGTGACATAACAGTGCCCATAAATCAGAGACTCTTCTAGCTGAAGCAATAGCTAGTAAAAAGAGAACCTTAGCTGTCAACCATTTAAGATCCACTTGAGTCAGTGGTTCTAACGGAGCGACTTGAAGTGCCTTTAGGACCATACCTAGATCCCAAGAAGCTGTAGGAGGAACAAAAGGAGGTTGGATGTGAAGTGCTCCTTGGAAAAAAGAGTGAACATCCTGCAGATTGGCTATTTTCTTTTGAAACCATACAGTTAATGCCGACACCTGTACTTTCAAGGAAGCCACACGGAGACCTTTGTCCATTCCTGCCTGAAGCAATGCTAGAACCCTAGAAACGCTAAAAGACCTAGGGTCAAGCTTCCTGGCACCACACCATTGGATATATGCCTGCCATATCCGGTAATAAATGTGAGCAGAGGATGGTTTTCTTGCTCTAAGCATTGTCTGAATTACTTGTGGTGAAAATCCTTTTGCTTTCAGGATGGATGTCTCAAGAGCTATGTGGTCAAAGACAGCCAATCCAGATGCTTGTAATAACAAGGACCCTGAGACAGTAGATATGAAGGTTGAGGCAGTAGCAACGGAGTATCCACTGACAGCCTCTGCAGAACTGTGTACTAATGTCTTCTGGGCCATGCCAGAGCTATTAGAATCACGGCGCCCCTTCCTTGTTTGACCTTCCAAATCACCCTTGGCAACAGGGTGATTGGTGGAAACACATAGGCTAGACGAAAGTCCCATTTTACTGACAGAACATCCACTAAGCTCGCTGTAGGATCCTTTGTCCTTGACCCATCTGCGGGAACTTTGTTGTTCTGATGAGAAGCCATGAGGTCTATCTTCGTCAACCCCCACTTGTCTTCCAGAATCTGGAATACCTCTGAGTGTAAAGCCCATTTGATAGCATGGATGGCGTATCGACTGAGAAAATCCAATTCCCAGTTTAGCACTCCAGGAACAAGACTGGATGATGAAGTTCTGCCTACCTTAACGTGCGGCTTACCTCCTTCATTGCCTTTTGGCTGCGCGTTCCTCCCTGATGATTGAGGTACGCTACTGCCGTCGCATTTTCCAAGCGAATTTGAACCAGTTTTCCTTGAAGTATGTCCTTTGCCTCAGTGAGTGCCATATATATACGGCCTGAAGTTCCAATATATTTATAGGCAGGCAACTTTCTTCCTTGGTCCACTGCCCCTGGAAGCAACCTTTTCTGACACGGCTCCCCAGCCCTGAAGACTGGCGTCCGTTGTCAGAACCTCCCAATCTGAGATCCAAAAGGGTCACCCTTTGTCCAGATGGGATGTCTGTAGCCACCAGGCTAACGACCTCTGTACTTCTAGAGGAAGGACCAAAGTCTGAGTTGTTGTTTTTTTCTTAAAAAGTTTTATCAGTTACTTTACAGTAATACACAAAATCGGTATGTTTTACAAGAATAGTAAAAATTATAATACACAGATATACGGAATGTGATGATTAATTCAAATTGCAACCCCAAGTTTTTTACAATCCGCTCAAGGGAAGAAAGTTTGTGTAAATTGCCTACCACGGAGTTGAGTATGGGAGCCCGTAAGGTGAGTTTCTTGGAGAAAAACTATGTCAGCCTTCTCACGGCTACAGGCACCCAGGAGCATCGTACGTTTTTTGGGGGAATTGAGGCCGTTTACATTAACGGATAATATCTTTAGGGTCATGGTGGCCTGAGTAACAACATCTCATTTAAAATCATAAAAAAGGGGGTACAAAAACAAAGGCCACCCGGGACCAAACTACCCATAAAAGAATAAGGGCAAGTAAAATGGATGCCCGGAACCCACCACAAGGACAATGAGAGAAAAAAGAGTTGAGGGAAAAGAAGGCCACAGAAGGAAAAAAAGGAAGAACAAGAAGAAAGGAGAAAAAGCCCACTCGGGCAGAAAGCCTGTAACAATGGGGCCTGTAACAGGAGCGCCAAACAAAGCAAAAATACAATCAATAGAGTAGTCAAAGAGGGGAGCATGGGGGTAGTGGCATGCACCAACATATCAGGCTGGCGGCCTGCCCGAGAACAAAATGGGCGAGGCCAAAAGAGTATACAACACAGAGACAAAACCTGCGTCGGGAAGAGAGGAAGGGGGGAGGGAGAGGAAAAAAGAGGGGAGGGAGAATTGGGAAGGAAGGAGAGGGGGACATCAAAGTGAGTAGTGGAGCAACAACATGTGGTCCATATGATAGGTTAAGTATCATAGGACCAAACAGCAAAACGATCAGTCATCGTTTGACCAGAAACATAAAGGCAAAGTGTACAATGATAGACGTAACGGGTGGAGCATCTGAAGAACTATCATACAGAGTGCCTGAAATAAACCAAGGGGGTCCATGGAGCAGGGACCAGGTCAACCCGCTCCATGGAGAGCCCTCAGTCTTCAAAGAATCTATTGTCATTGAATATAGAGCATTAACAGCATTATATAAAATCAAAATATAAAAAGAAACGGAGGTCCGGAGAACAAAGGAGGACAGTCCAGTCCAGGGGGAACCTCCAGCAAATAGATGCAATGGCACAATGAAAATGATGGGAGAGAAGAGGACAGGTGATAGGGGGGAGCACCATCTTTGTCCCCATGGCGAGACACTCTTGTCCAGTCCAGCTGGGGCGTACGGGGTCATTGTGATTTCGGTGAAGCAGATGGGTCGACAGAAGAGGACGATGATTCCGGGAGAAGATCAATCTTGTGAAGCAGTTACTGCCCTTGTGTCAGGGTTTTAATTGCATAATTGATGCCTTTAAAAGAGAGCTGCAACTGGAAGGGGAATCATCAGCGATATCGAATTTGGTGTTGGCGTAGAAGCTTAGTAATCGGTTGGAGGTCCCGCCGTTTCTGAATGGTCGAGGGCTCCAAGTCCTGGTAAATCTGCAAATTGCATGCCTCGGAAGGCTATGTCAGAGCTATAATGTCTCGAGGAGGCTGTGATGTTGATGGTTTGGCTCGCAAAGCCCTGTGTGCCCTGTCAAAGAGGCAATCTTCATCAGAAAAAGTCAGGTCCAAATGCTGGAAAAGGTCTTTCAAGAAGGAGGGCAACGTAGAGCTCTGGACTGACTCCGCCACATTATGTATTTGCAAGTTATTGCAACCGGATCGGTTCTCTTGGTCCTCTTGGCGCTCCTTCAGGGTTTCAACTTCAGCGTGGAGCCTTGAGAGCTCATGGTCTAGATGCAGTTGCGAGCGACATAAGTCGTCAGTCGTAGTCTCCAAAGCATCTGTACGGTTTCCAAGCGAGGAAATCTCTGATTTGAAATCCAAGACCTTATATTCAAAGAAGTGTGCTGCGCTCTTCTAAAGCAGCTCCATATTGGTATAATAATATTTAAAGGTAAAATTATGGAGCGGTATGATGATAATGGTGTTATATTGTTTTAGGTCAAATGCTGAAAAAAAGAGATTGTGTTTAAAATAAGAGTAATGTTTAAGCTCTTTTGATGATTTTGTTTAAAAAGTCCCGATAGCATGGAATCAGCCCGCTTTTGCCAACGCTATTGTGAGGGCCCAGGCAGGTGATCTAACTTTCCCTACCCTACCTCCGGTCCTCTGGTTGCAGTAGCAGCTTTCCAAACTCCGCCGGCATCTCTCTCTCCTAACCGGAAGTACGAACGGCGCTGCGGAACGTCACTTCCAGGTGACGTGATACGGGGCTTCTGGTGTCCAACGTGTTTCATGCACTGCGGCACTTCATCTTGGGTAGTTGGTGTTTGTAATAGAGTCCTTATTTATAAGGGATTTCAAATTAACTTTATTGAAAACTTTAAAAAAAACGAAAGTTACAACACAGGAACTTCCTTGTAAAAAGCGGCAAGCACATGTTTATTCAGCATTTGACCTTATGTTAGATATATTTTATTTTGATTACACTAAAAAGGATAAAAATGAATAAAAAGATTATTATCTGTAAATAAATATATATATAATAGGTGTGTTTGTGTTTTTATACTAAGAAAACATTCAGTTCGATGTCTATATTTGGAATAAAGATAACAACAAACACTTAGACAAATTGCTATGTTGGAAAAGATACATAGATGATTTGCTTTTCATTTGGAGAGGTTCAGAAACAGAACTAAAAGAATTTACATCCTATATGAACGAAAACAACGTGGGATTAGAATTTACAACAGTCACCACTAACACGAGAGCCATATTCCTCGATCTGGAAATCTATACAGAGAACACCAATTATTTACCAAATCATACATCAAAGAGGTAGATGGAAACAACGTCCTACCATACAACAGCAATCACCACAAAATTTGGCTAAACAACATCCCTTGCGGCCAACTGAGAAGAACTAGGAGCGTTGACAAAAGCAGACTGATTCCATGCTATCGGGACTTTTTAAACAAAATCATCAAAAGAGCTTAAACATTCCTCTTATTTTAACCACAATTTCTTTTTTTCAGCATTTGACCTAAAACAATATAACACCATTATTATCATAGCGCTCTGTAATTTTACCTTTACCTTTGAAATCCAAGACCACTTTGGACAATTCCTGTTTGAAGGCTGTTTGCATGCCCTCCAGGAGGCCAGACATCACTGCCTGTATTTGAGGGTCAATACCCATCTCCGAAGAACGTGGGTATGGAGGAGACTCTGGAGAGTGCACCAGGCTCTGGGAACCCCTAACCTTGCTGCCAAAAAAGTTTGTGGGAGCCTGGGGAGCCTTCTTGTTCCTTTGTGACATAATGAAAGCAGGCAGGGGAGAGGTATATCTTCTCCGGTAAAGATGCAATATAAAGGGGAAAGGAATAGGGAGGTAGAGAGTGGTAATTGACACAGGTGAGTTATGAGGCGGTCAAGCCGACCATGGGGTGTTATTCATCCAGACACCATCACGGCCATGAGGAGCACTAGGGACAGACCATGTAGGTGGCGAAGATGAAGAGAATATATCGCAGCTGTGGGAAACAGGTATCGCCGCCAATCAGAGGAGCAGCCACAACAGCGTATTCAAAGCACAGCCCAAGTGGTCCTCCCAGGGTTCGGTCACTGGAACTTAAAGTGGTAGGTCATCCAACAGTGGTGAGAGGGAGTGGAGATTTACAGGCAGCTATGATACAGAATTGGAGCTGTGGCGTTTGCTTTCCGACACCCTACTGTCACACAGTGAGTCAGGGACCCCTAGGAATCGGCCAGTATGGGCCAGAAGGTGGTGGGCCCTGCTCACGGACCAGCCAGTGACAAGGGTGCCCCACAGTTACCTTCAGGAGCAAGCAGTATGAGCAGGGGATCAGGCAGGGTTATAATGTGAGTCAGGTCAGAGGATACTGTAAATAGACCATGTTTGTGAGGTGCATACCCCAAGTTAAATATAACAAGTACAGTATCGCTGACAGTGATTGCAGGGGGATGCGGTCAAGATGCCGCTGGCCGGAATCCCGGCGGTCGAAATACCGTGATATTATGCTTTCTGTATTTAGTAGATGATTATCTCAAGTGCACTTGTATTTCAATTTAAACAAGGGAGTAAAGATGACATCAAATGTATCGTCTTCTCAAAAAAATAAATAAATAAAAATTAAACTGTATCCAATAATTGATAAACTCACTTGATACCAAAACAGAAATGATCATCTGGAAACAGCGTTTAGAACCATGGCCAGTCGGTAAAGGGTCTCGTCCTGTACTACTTTGTAAATACCGCGGGTGACTGCTTCCTTAGCAAACTAGCAGGCGGCACTGGTGTGGTCCGTGTGCCGCTGTATGTACAATTAGTACAGACCGCCCGAGCAAGCAGCACTGGTGTGGTCTGTAGACCATTCAAATAGGATGGATGTGTTCGTGTCTATCTGTCCCGGACTGCCGGGCAGGTTGCACTTTACGTGATCAGTGCCCGCTTCATGAATGGAACGTTGATGCGGCTCAGCTGTATCCCGGTCCACCAGGCAAGCGGCACCGGGAGTCCGTGTGTCACTGTAGGACAATGAATTACCGGACAGTTTGTTGTTCTGTGCCGCGGCTTTCCATGTAGCAGGGAAGCCTGTGCAAGGCGGCTCAACTAGGCTGGAACAAAGCAGTCTGTATTATCTGTGGAAATAAAAAAGCTTCTGATGCGTTTCTCGACCGTAGCAGCTGGTCGTTTCTTCAGAGGAAATGAAGCGGGAGCCTCACAGAGGGAAGGGATCGTGAGCCGCACTCACCTCCACTAGCAGCAGCAAGGTAGGAGACTCCCGCAGCGGTGTCAATGTGGGGAAGGAGGGAGGGATGTCCCCGGGTCCGGGTCTCAATCAGTGAAGGCCACATCCAGCAGGAAATCAAGGTCCCGGCTTCTCCTGGGCTAGTAGGCTGCAACCCGCACAGACGCAGGAGGCATCTGCCGGCTCGGCGATCCTCTCCAACCAGTGCGGAGAGACCCCAATAGGTAGGGATGGCACCCCAAAACCAAACAGAGGCAGCAAAAGAGGGATACTGAGATGTCCAAGGCAGGAGCCCCAGCTCTACACGTCTGCCTGGATCAGTTTCCAAGCCACGCCCCCCATAGTCTGAGTTTTTATTGTCTGATGTAATCCATTCCATCTGGAAAGAATCAGACGTTGAAGGGGCCTCAAGTGAAATTGAGCATATTCGTCCATGTCGAATGTCAACACCATTGATCCCATCACACGCATTGCTGCGTGAATGGATACTCTTTGACTGTGTAGTAGCTCCTGAATCCTCATCTGTATTGTGGATATTTTGTTCAGACATAAAACAACTCTCTGAAGCCTGGAATCCAATCCAAGTGCATCATGCGTTGTGATGGAACCAGGGACAACTTTGCTAAGACTGAGCCAGGAATAAGAGGCCGTCCAGGTATGGAAAAATTCTTATCCCCTGATGATGACGATAAGCCATCATCACCACCATAATTTTAGTGAACACTCTTGGAGCTGTAGCCAGTCCAAAAGGTATGGCATGGTACTGAAAGCCGGAGGATAGCAAACATGAGATAGCACTGAAGGGACGGTGTTATAGGAACATGCAGGTAAGCATCCTGGATATCTAGGAATACCATAAAATACCCTGTTCCATGGCCAAGATAACGGAACGCTATCACGTATATTCAATTCATGTCAGATCATTTCCGCCGGAAAGGATCCAACATGTGAGTATTCAGTGCCGCGCTAAACCTGACAGGTTTGGTCCGTTTCCCGATAATGGCAGTCTGACTTTTTTTTTAAATTGGATTGACATTGTCGCAAACGGGGCTAAAACCCGTCGGGTTAGGCCACACTTTCGACAATACATGTGGCTCAGTGGCTTAAGCTGAAGACGGACTGGTACAAAAGAATCTTTGTGGAGGGTGTTTCTTGAAGGCAAATGCATAACCATGAGATACCGCTTCTTGCACCCAGGCATCTGTGGAGGACTGGTGCAAGGTCTGTGCAAATCGAAGAAGTTGGCCTCCCACCCTGGGGTTCCCCAGGTGGAGGTTCACTCCATCAAGCTGATGGCTTATCTTCTGGTTTGGAAGCAGGCCTTCTAGTAGCCCAATGCTTTTAGTCTTTCCAGACTTATCTGATTGGGACTGTTTGCCGAAACCCTTTCCTTTTGCTTTTCCCTGGGTCCGAAAGGACCAAAAAGCTGGAAAACTAGAATTGGACTTGTAGGTTGAAGGAAACTTCACTTTCTATGAGTCTGCTTCTGACTCCAGAATATTGTTTCATTATTTATCAAAAAGAATATCTCCAGTAAAAGGCAAAGACTCTAGTACTTTTTTAGACTCTGAATCAGCTTTCCATGTACATAGCCAGACAGCTCTGCATGCTGCTACTGCTGAAGCTGATGCTTAAGAAGCTGTAGTACCCATGTCCAAGGCTGCTTCTTTCATGAAATAGCCGCCTATTTAATATGTGCAATATGGGATTTTTGCTCTCTAGATGCCATTGAGAGATCATCCTCCAATGCATCAGCCCAGGCCACCACTGCTTTCACCATCCAGGCTGAAGCCATGGCCGGTCTTACAACTCAGAGCCGTCTTTTCGTATGGGCTCAATGGGCTCTTGCCCAAGGGCCCCAGGAGTATAAGGGTCCTAGGCTTATAGCTGAGGGTCCCCTCTTTCCAGGGGTACCAGGTTTTTGAAAATCGGCCCTGGGGAACCAGAGATATCTGACCTCAAAGTAGTGGTCCCCATCAAAGCCTGTTAATTGCTCTTCCCAGCCAGATATCTTGGGTTCTGTCTGATTTAGAGTTTTTCTGAGGGTAAAATCCAAAATCTGTGACTCTCTCCTTTTGGTGGACACTAGCAGCTTGCCTCTACTATACCCAGAACCAGAAATATCAGCCTTCAAGCAGCTGGTCCCTGCTCCAGCTCCACTCGCCTAATATGCAGTTTTAGGTTTTCATTGGTGAATTGCTCTGGCACCTGAAATCTGAGCCCTAACTCCCCAGTACCTTGTGAAAAGTGTGACTCTCTAGTTTTTTATCCTGTTCAAAGCTGAGAAATCTATTTTCAGGAACTTGAGATATCTGTAGTCAAGCAAGCTGTCCTCTCGCCAGAAAATGATAAATATTAAGCCCACTACACTATCCACTCCTCCCCTACATATTAAACACCCCCTACCACCCTAAAAGTCATGTACCAGGGCTTCTTCATTCAGCCCAATGCCCCCTTCCACAGTTTAGCCCCATCTGTGCAGTAAAGGAGTAATTATCAGAAATCACTGCTCCAGGTCCTACATGCTGAGCGGAAGATAGACAACCCCCTACCCCACACGGGACTTCAAAGCTGCCGCTGATAGCACCCCCTACCCCTACCACTGGAGGATGGGTAGGGGGCCCAGTGCATTGCTGTGCCCAGGGGCCTACACTGCTGTTAAGATGGCCCTGTTACAACTGCCCCAGACAAGGCAAAAACAGTTTTTAGAAAACCATCTATTTTTCTATCCGTAACAGCATTTAATGACGTTGACAGCAGAGGCAATGTAGATTTACGCACCAGTCGAATGACATGTGTATCCACTTTGGGAGCAACCTCCCTTTTTAAACAATCTCCAGCCAGAAGAGGTTAATGGGAATTCCATTTTTTTTAATTCTGAATTTCCTACTGGGTGTGACCCAGGCCTCTTGCATGATTTCCGTCAGCTGTTCTGACTCCAGAAATTCAGTTCTGACCATTTTGGGACTTTTGAACACAGGTGCCTTGGATTTTAACAAAGGGCCTGCTGCCTCCTCTAAGGATAGAATGGCTTTCATAGCATTAATTAGTTCAGGCCCAGAATGTCCATAATTAGTTCAGGCCCATAATTAGTATGCAGACCCAGAATGTGAGGAAACATCCTCATCCTCTGAAGTGTCCCCTTCTGAAACATGTGTAGACTGTAAAGATGTTGTTTCATGTCTGTGTGATTTATCACGCAGACATTGAATGAGAAGGTGTGTCCAAACTCTTCACTGGTACTATATATATATATATAAACACACACTATTGTTTTTGAAATACTACAAGTCTCATAGTTCTAAACTGAGAGCAACCACAGTCTTATGAATGTATTGTGTATATTAACTTAAAGAAAATGCCTAGCACAGTAACTTTTCTCTTTCTATACCTTAAAACAGTGGTTCCCAAACTTAAGTAAATAATGTTTATATGTCATCCTTAAAGTTGCATACACACGGTGCAATGTATGCTTACGATTTTGACTATATACTGTAGGGCTGTATTCAATAACTGTCGGAAGCTGCCGTCTTGTCGGAAAGACAACAGCTTCTGACAGAAATAGGTCGGAAGGGGTTCCGACCTATTCAATAGGGGCTGATTTTTTCCGACTGTCGGAAAACACGTGGATCGGCGGAATAGACACCGATCCACATGCTTCTGTCAGAAATGGGGCCAAATCCGACAGGTTTTGGCCCCCTTTCTGACAAACTCAATCCAACTTGAAAACAAGTCGGATTGAGGTGAGGAGAGGAGAGGTGCTGTGGGCGGCTGGGGAGCTGAGATCGACGGGCGGCGGGGTGAGCTGGCTGCGGGGGACATGTCTGCAGCGGCAAGGGGAGGCGCTGCAGGGAGAGAGGTGCTTGGCCGTCCCCGGCCAGGCACCTCTCTCCCTGCAGCGCCTACCCCCACCACCGCAGACATGTTCCCCAGCTGCCAGCACCTCCCACCGGCCGACATCCTCTGCTACCCCCGCCGCCCGCAGCACCTGTCTTCCTGCAGCTAGCTCCTCCTGCCATTCAACACATGTTCCCCGCAGCCAGCCCCTCCCGCTCACGGCCGCCGATCCCTGCTTCCCTGTCCGCTGCTGTCAGCGCATCCACAGCCGCTGACAGCAGCGGCCTGACAGGACCCTGTGTACGGCCAAATCCAACAGTCGGATTTGGCCATCCATTGAATAGGGGTTGTCTCAGAGCTGGATTAAGACTTCATGGGGCCCAGGGTACTAAGGACAGGGGGGCCCTGAAGTCTAACATTAAAACCATAATACAAATATATACATAAACAGAGAGTGTGTGCGCATGTGTGCGCCCTGACAGTTGTAGCTGTGCGGCACTCAAGAAGACTTGTAATAAAAGATTCTTAGTCCCGTTGATGTCAACGTTTCAGAACTTTTTACTTATGTTCTTTTACTTATGTTCTTTAGTTAGGATGCTGACGCAAGAACATAAGAAAAAGTTCTGAAACATTGACATCAACGGGACTTAAGGTGGGTGTGATGTTAGTCTATTAGAATGCTTAATATTTGTAGACACTCCCTTACTAACATGTGTAAGCCTGAATCTTCAGTGATGGTCCCTAGGACCAGGGGGATGCTGGGAAGTGGGTGGTACAGTGTGCAGTGTGCCTGGAGTTGGGGATGGAATAAAAAGCACAGCAGTGAACTCACATGTCTCTGTGTCCTGATGACTGGATTTACAAACATATGAACAAAATATGGTGTCAGAAGAATTTTAACTTGGACTGCTAGTGCTCTCAGAGTGTGAAAGAATCTTGCAGCAGTCTGTAAGGCTGTGATACTAGGTGTATGCAAAGCCTGTCGTGTGCTCCTCTCTTCAAACAGTGAGTAACCATGGATAAACTAGCTCCTCCAACCGGCATGCTGATGTCTGGTAACTTGTCTGAAAACTGGAAAAGATTTAAGCAAAGGTTTAATATATATCTTGCTGCATGTGGAGCTGATACAGAGGCTGACAAAATGAAGGCATCCATTTTCCTCCATGTGATAGGAGAGGATGTGCTGGACATTTATAATAGTTTTCAGTTTGATGAGGGGCAGAATATGGTGCTATCTTCTATAATGCAAAAGTTTGAAGATTACTTTGTGCCAAGGAAAAATGTGACATATGAAAGATATAAGTTTTTCACATGTGATCAGAAGTCTGTAGATGGATTTGATCAGTATGTTACAGAGCTGCAATCACTCAGTAAAACCTGTGAGTTTGGTGATTTAAAGGATTCACTGATTAGAGATCGTATTGTCTGTGGAATACCTGATAATGGACTCAGAGAGAGATTGCTAAGAGAGCAGGACCTAACACTAGAAAAGACAGTGACTATATGTAGATCTGCAGAAATAACTAGATTTCAAGCCAAAACATTACACAAGGAAGCTGGTGCTGTCCATGTAGTGCAGAAAACAGAGCCACGCAAACCTCCATTCTCAAGAATAAAGCAGTCTAAGCCACAGTCTAACAAGGAAATGCGTAGTAGATGTGGAAATGCTCACAATCCTGAAATGTGCCCTGCTTATGGTAAAACCTGCATGAAATGTGGTAGACTTAATCACTTTGCCAAATGCTGTAAAATGAAAAGTGAAACCAATGTGCATGCTATTAAGCAAACAGAGGAATTCTTTGTGGATTGCACTGAACTTTGCAGTGCAGATAAGAACGAATGGATTGTCCCTTTAACTGTGAACGAGATTGTCATTCCCTTTAAGCTTGATACTGGCGCGCAGGTGAATTTAATATTGTTTCAAGACTGTAAGACTTTTAGAGTAAAACCTAAAATTCATCCAGCCAAAGTGAAAGTTACAGGGTACACTGGGGAGGAAATTCCTGTGAAAGGTACATGCTTAGTGACACTGAAATATAAGGGACAACAGTTTAAAACATCTCTACTGATTGTGGATAAAAATGTGCAACCGATTCTAGGATTAAGTTCCTGTGAGAAACTAAGCTTGCTAAAGAAAGTTTTTATGGTGACATCACAAGTAGAAGATGACTGCAAATCGATGTTTACAGAATACAGAGACTTGTTTGAAGGTCTAGGTTGTTTGCCTGGAGAGCATAAAATAAATATAGACACGCAAGTTTCTTCAGTGATACACCCCTGTAGAAAAGTGCCGTTTGCGCTGAGAGAAAAACTGAAACAAGAGTTAAATTGCATGGAAGCCTTGGGTGTGATACAGAAAGTTGATGAGCCTACTGAATGGGTAAGCTCCTTAATAATTGTTGAAAAGAAAAATGGACAACTAAGAATATGTCTAGATCCCAGAGATTTAAACAAAACTATTAAACGAGAACATTTCAAACTACCAACCAGAGATGAAATCATGTCGCAATTTGCGGAAGCAAAATGGTTCAGTAAATTGGACGCATCTTCAGGATTCTGGCAAATGAAGCTAGATGAGGCCAGCTCAAAGCTTTGTACATTTAATACACCAGAAGGTCGATACAGATTTCTTCGACTACCATATGGAATATTGGGGGTCATTCCGAGTTGTTCGCTCGCAAGTGAATTTTAGCAGATTTGCTCATGCTAAGCCGCCGCCTACTGGGAGTGAATCTTAGCATCTTAAAATTGCGAACGATGTATTCGCAATATTGCGATTACACACCTCGTAGCAGTTTCTGAGTTGCTTCAGACTTACTCGGCATCTGCGATCATTTCACTGCTTGTCGTTCCTGGTTTGACGTCACAAACACACCCAGCGTTCGCCCAGACACTCCCCCGTTTCTCCAGCCACTCCTGCGTTTTTCGGGAAACGGTAGCGTTTTTTCCCACACGCCCATAAAACGGCCTGTTTCCGCCCAGTAACACCCATTTCCTGTCAATCACATTACGATCGCCAGAACGATGAAAATGCCGTGAGTAAAATTCCTAAGTGCATAGCAAATTTACTTGGCGCAGTCGCAGTGCGGACATTGCGCATGCGCATTAAGCGGAAAATCGCTGCGATGCGAAGATTTTTACAGAGCGAACAACTCGGAATGACCCCCATTGTCTGCTCCAGAAGTATATCACAAAAAGATACACATGATTTTTGAACATATTCCAGGTGTTGAAACAATGATGGATGACATTATTGTCTGGGGATCGACAAAGGAAGAACATGATTCTAGAATGAGACAAGTAATGGAACTTGTCAAGAAAGTGAATCTAAAGCTAAACAAGGACAAATGTGAATTTGGCGTGAATACACTTACCTTTATGGGTGACGTGGTTTCGGATCAAGGTGTAAAACCAGACCCAAGGAAAATATCAGCCAAAGGGGGTAATTCCAAGTTGATCGCAGCGGGGATTTTTTTAGCAGTTGGGCAAAACCATGTGTACTGCAGGGGAGGCAGATATAACATGTGCAGAGAGAGTTAGATTTGGGTGGGTTATTTTGTTTCTGTGCAGGGTAAATACTGTCTGCTTTATTTTTACACTGCAATTTGGATTGCAGATTAAACTCACCACACCCAAATCTAACTCTCTCTGCAAATGTTATATCTGCCTCCCCTGCAGTGCACATGGTTTTGCCCAACTGCTAAAAAATATCTTGCTGCGATCAACTTGGAATTACCCCCATAGTGAATATGGAACGTCCTAACAACAAAGACGATGTCAAAAGATTCCTAGGAATGATTACTTACTTAGGAAAGTTTACTTCTCAACTCTCTGAACGAACAGCCTCTCTTAGATGGTTGTTGGACAAAGATGACGAGTGGATGTGGTCACATGAACAAGAAGAAAGTTGGCAAAACTTGAAACAAATCATTACAGAGCAACCAGTGCTAAAATTCTTTGATCCTGCGAAAAGAATAAGAATTTCAGCAGATGCTTTGCAATTTGGCCTAGGCTCAGTGCTGTTACAAGAACATGAGGATGCATGCAACCAGTAATCTATGCATCAAGAGCACTGACTAGTGCTGAAACAAGGTATGCTCAGATAGAAAAAGAACTTCTATCGATCACATGCATGTGAGCGATTTCATCAGTTTGTGTATGGTCAAAGATTTACAGTGGAAACTGATCACAAGCCATTGGTAGCTATCATGACTAAATCATTACATGACTGTCCCATGAGAATTCAACGAATACTTATCAGACTACAGAAATATAATGTACACTTGCTGTACTGTCCCGGCAAATACATGTACATTGCTGATACACTTTCTCGTGCTGTGGACAAAAGTGAAGGTTCCAAAAGTCTAATGGATGAAGAGATAGAAGCCTATGTTAATTTGATCGTAGCTTCTCTACCAGTGTCTCTTGCAAGACAAGAACAGATTAGGAAAGAAACTGAGACAGATGACACAATGAAAGTGTTGAAAGATATCATTCTGAAAGGTTGGCCAGCAGAAAAACATGCGTGCCCGCTGTCTATCCATGATTATTGGATGTACCGCAGTGACCTTACAGTTGTCGATGGTATTATTTACAAAGGCAATAGGTTTGTCATATCTGCATGACTAAGAAAAACTATGCTGTGCGAGATACATGAAGGCCACTTAGGAGAACAAAAATGTAAGCGGAGAGCGTGTGAAGTTATGTATTGGCCAAGAATGAACCAAGACATAGCACAGACTACAGCTACATGTGAATTATGTCTTACGTATAGACCGAAACAACAAGTCGAGCCACTGAGTCCTCACGCAGTGCCAGAGAGACCATACCAGAAAGTTGGCGCAGATTTGTTTGATTGTAATGGGAAAACATACATTGTCGTGACTGATTATTACTCTAACTACCCTGAGGTGAAGACACTACATACAACTACTAGTATAGCTGTAATCAATTGCATTAAGTCAATCTTTGCAAGGCATGGTGTTCCTATGGAAGTGCTCACTGACAATGGTCCTCAGTTTTCCAGTGCTGAATTTAGACAATTTGCTGATGAGTGGGAATTTGTCCATACTACGTCAAGTCCCCACTATCCACGCTCAAATGGGTTGGTGGAAAGTTTAGTAAAAACTGTAAAGAGTCTCATGAAAAAAGCTCAAGAAGGTAAAGAAGATTTCTACAAAAGTCTTTTAATCTACCGCAGTACACCTTTACAGAATGGACTTTCTCCTGCACAAATGCTGATGGGAAGGAGGATTAGAGCAAATCTCCCGATACATGATGAACTGCTTAATACACATAACTCAGCCTTGGTCAGACTGAGTAAGGAACGTCAACAGGCGAAACAGAAACTGTTCCATGACAGGCGAGCAAAAAGTTTATCTGATCTAAAATCGGGTGACCAAGTCCATCTCAGAGATCACGAGAAAGGTATTTGGGGGCAGAAAGGTATTGTGCAAGCACAAGTAGCACCAAGATCTTATACAATACGTACAGAGCGTGGAACGGAAGTAAGAAGAAATCGGGTGGATTTAAGATCTCAACCTAACCATAATGAAGACAACATGACTGAAGAATACCCTTCATCTGACATGTATGATGATCCTGATAATGGTGAACAAACCACGATTCTAGAAAGGTACAACATGGTTGATGAAACACAGACTGTGTATGAAAGACCCAAAAGGGAAATACGCAGACCTGAGAGACTCATTGAAACATAAAACACATATATTTGCACACACTGTATTCCCTGATTCCCACACAAGGACTCCGGTGTGTACAAAGAATGGGCGCTGGGGTTTACCAATGGAGGAGATTTTTTTTCATATAATTAGTGGATACTGCTGCTCTTTAGTTAAAGGATAATTGCATTCCTTATACAAAACAAAGATAAAAAAACATACCCCCCGGGATACAATCTCGGGAGTACACCAAGAGCGCTGCTTCCACCACAATTTCTATACTATTATATTATTTCACAACCGGTTTTGTATTCAATCTTTTTTATTTATAAAAATAGTACTCTAAATAAGCACAAATAAAAAGAATTTCATCATATACAATACATGCTGCAGCATAATAATTAATATTACAATAAAAAAACCTAAGAGGCTTATTTGTATCCAGATCTGAGGCTTATATTAAAACCAATTTAGCTGGGTAATGTCCACATTACATCAATATGTCCCAGTAAGGTGTAAAAAATCCTTTCATTTCATAATCTCTGTGATCCAAGATTGATTCAATTGATAGGTGTATAAATCTTCAAATTGTCCCAATTTTACTTGGATTCTTAATAATGTGTGCACACATATATATATTCTTTACCTTCACAGGTGTTTATCATACGGTTATTTATTTCACCTCCAGTGCTGGACTCTTTGCTGTTACGGTTCTCCTGTAGTAATTGCAGACATCAATCTTCCTATGCTTCTGCTCACAGTGCTCAGGCTCCCTCTGCTGGTATTAGCCCGTATTGCAGTTTACACTGTGTAATGGTATTACTGGCCCCGTGTTACAGCAGTCCGGAGGTGAAAATCTATTACCACGGTCACTCGAATACGCGTTTCTCCACCTTGATGCTCCCTCAGCGGCTTCCTCAGCTCAAGGAAAGCCGCTGAGGGAGCATCAAGGCGGAGAAACGCGTATTCGAGTGACCGTGGTAATAGATTTTCACCTCCGGACCGCTGTAACACGGGGCCAGTAATACCATTACACAGTGTAAACTGCAATACGGGCTAATACCAGCAGAGGGAGCCTGAGCACTGTGAGCAGAAGCATAGGAAGATTGATGTCTGCAATTACTACAGGAGAACCGTAACAGCAAAGAGTCCAGCACTGGAGGCGAAATAAATAACCGTATGATAAACACCTGTGAAGGTAAAGAATATATATATGTGTGCACACATTATTAAAAATCCAAGTAAAATTGGGACAATTTGAAGATTTATACACCTATCAATTGAATCAATCTTGGATCACAGAGATTATGAAATGAAAGGATTTTTTACACCTTACTGGGATATATTGATGTAATGTGGACATTACCCAGCTAAATTGGTTTTAATATAAGCCTCAGATCTGGATACAAATAAGCCTCTTAGGTTTTTTGATTGTAATATTAATTATTATGCTGCAGCATGTATTGTATATGATGAAATTCTTTTTATTTGTGCTTATTTAGAGTACTATTTTTATAAATAAAAAAGATTGAATATAAAACCGGTTGTGAAATAATATAATAGTATAGAAATTGTGGTTAAGCAGCGCTCTTGGTGTACTCCCGAGATTGTATCCCGGGGGGTATGTTTTTTTTCTCATTGAAACATGTTAGATGATGTTCTTAATCTTAATATGACGTTGTTAATTATTGCATTGAAGCGTATAGGGCTTATCTTTAAAGAAAAGAGGATGTGATGTTAGTCTATTAGAATGCTTAATATTTGTAGACACTCCCTTACTAACATGTGTAAGCCTGAATCTTCAGTGATGGTCCCTAGGACCAGGGGGATGCTGGGAAGTGGGTGGTACAGTGTGCAGTGTGCCTGGAGTTGGGGATGGAATAAAAAGCACAGCAGTGAACTCACATGTCTCTGTGTCCTGATGACTGGATTTACAAACATATGAACAAAACAGTGGGTACACACTGGCCAATATATTGGCTGTTCTCTTGAACGGTCGATATATCGCGGGTCCGTCAGCCAGTGTGTACGGCCGATACGTCTGTGAACTCCGTCGTTCACAGACGTATTGCGTCGGCCCCGCAGCACAGCCGACGGCCAATATATCTACCAATATATTGGCGCGTCCCTGTGTGTGTACGGGCGGTTGGCCGACCACCCGTACACATGCTGCGGTGGCTGGTGGTGATTGACAGCTGAACTGGGCGGGCGTGTGTACACGCCCGCCCAGTTCATGATGTCAGTCCCCCCCAGTGTCATAGGCGTGCACAGGCACACCCTAATGTCCGGCACCCCCTGCAGTCTCGCCTGCTGCTGCAGTGATTGGCGATCCCTATAGCACCCTTCTTGTGTCACCACCCGCTGCGCCCTCCGCCCGGTCTAGCCGCCAGCTGTCTGGACACCTGAGATGGGTTCATTGTTTATTTGCACGGGTGCAGTGTCACTGACAAAATCCTCTTCTCGACTCCGCCTAACTGTGCGATGTGACATGATGATGTCATGCTGCGCTCCCGCCCACCTCTCTCTCTCCACTCGTTGTATTCCATGTCACACTAACGCCACATTCCGCAGTGTTCCTCTTAGAGGAGAGGAGGAGGACTGGGGGACAAATTCAAATCAATGATGACAGTTTGAGTGACAGTAAATTATAATAACTTTGGTGGTCATTCCGAGTTGTTTGCTCGTTGCCGTTGTTTGCAACGGAGCGATTAGGTGGAAAATGCGCATGCGCATGGTACGCAGCGCGCATGCGTTCAGTAATTTAACACAAAACTTTGGAGATTTGTACAAGCTCGAGCAACGTTTTTTCATCGCTCCAGTGATCATTGAGTGATTGACAGGAAGTGGGTGTTTCTGGGCGGAAACTGCCCGTTTTCAGGGAGTGTGCTAGAAAACGCTGGCATGCCAGGTAAAAACACAGGAGTGGCTGGAGAAACGAGGGAGTGGCTGGCCGAACGCAGGGCGTATTTGTGACGTCAAACCAGGAACTAAACGGACTGAGGTGATCGCAATCTAGGAGTAGGTCTGGAGCTACTCAGAAACTGCATGAATTTTTTTAGTAGCAGTTCTGCTAATCTTTCGTTCGCTATTCTGCTAAGATAAGATACACTCCCAGAGGGCGGCGGCCTAGCGTTTGCAATGCTGCTAAAAGCAGCTAGCGAGCGATCAACTCGGAATGAGGGCCTTTAAGTAAACTGCTGCAGCCGAGTTTGCTCATGCAGGGGAAAGAGAGGGGGCAGCCAGGGGGATATACAGTACAGTATATTATTAATAATAATAATAATAATAATAATAATAATGTATTATTATTACATATATTACACAGTATATTATATTACACAGTATATTATATGCACAGTATATACTATCTAATATAAGTAATAATAATATATTATTAACAATAATAATAATAATAATATGTGTGTATATATATATATATATATATACACACATACACACATGTATGAATATATACACATATGTTTTTTATATATATATATATATATATTTATTAGTGATGAGCGGGTTCGGTTCCTCGGGATCCGAACCGCCCTGAACTTCACCCATTTTTGCACAGTTCCGAGCTGACTCGGATCCTCCCGCCTTGCTCGGTTAACCCGAGCGCGCCCGAACGTCATCATCCCTCTGTCGGATTCTTGCGAGATTCGTATTCTATATAAGGAGCCGCGCATCGCCGCCATTTTTCACTCGTGCATTGGAGATGATAGTGAGAGGACGTGGCTGGCGTTCTCTCAGTTTCTGTGTTCAGTGTGCTGCAAATATCTGTGCTCAGTGTGCTGCAAATATCTGTGCTCAGTGTGCTGCAAATATCGGTGCTCAGTGTGCTGCAAATATCTGTGCTCAGTGTGCTACAAATATCTGTGCTCAGTGTGCTGCAAATATCTACGTTCTCTGCCTAAAAAAACGATCCATATCTGTGCTCAGTGTGCTGCAAATATCTGTGCTCAGTGTGCTTTATTGTGGGGACTGGGGACCACCAGTATTATATAGTAGGAGGACACTGCAGAGTTTTGCTGACCAGTGACCACCAGTATTATACCTTCTCTGCCTGAAAAACACTCCATATCTGTGCTGCATTGTAGTAGTATATAGTAGGAGGACAGTGCAGAATTTTGCTGACCAGTGACCACCAGAATTATATCAGTACGGTACTTTAGTCCACTGCTCTACCTACCTCTGTATCGTCAAGTATACTATCCATCCATACCTGTGGTGCATTTTAGTTGTGCGCAGTATATATATAGAAGTAGGACAGTGCATAATTTTGCTGACCACCAGTATATAATATATAGCAGTACGGTACAGTAGGCCACTGCTCTACCTACCTCTGTGTCGTCAAGTATACTATCCATCCATTACATGTGGGCAAATTCCAGCACGTCCCATGTTTTGCACATACATTGAATTTGGTGGTGCAGAATTATTTAAAAAACGACAGGGGCGTGCAAGAGATGCTGTCGGTGGCCCGAAGAATTGCGGGCCACTTTCGGCATTCAGCCACCGCGTGCCGAGGACTGGAGCACCAGCAAACACTCCTGAACCTGCCCTGCCATCATCTGAAGCAAGAGGTGGTAACGAGGTGGAATTCAACCCTCTATATGCTTCAGAGGATGGAGGAGCAGCAAAAGGCCATTCAAGCCTATACAGCTACCTACGATATAGGCAAAGGAGGGGGAATGCACCTGACTCAAGCGCAGTGGAGAATGATTTCAACGTTGTGCAAGGTTCTGCAACCCTTTGAACTTGCCACACGTGAAATCAGTTCAGACACTGCCAGCCTGAGTCAGGTCATTCCCCTCATCAGGCTTTTGCAGAAGAAGCTGAAGAGATTGAAGGAGGAGCTAAAACAGAGCGATTCCGCTAGGCATATGGGACTTGTGGATGTAGCCCTTAATTCGCTTAACCAGGATTCACGGGTGGTCAATCTGTTGAAATAAGAGCACTACATTTTGGCCACCGTGCTCGATCCTAGATTTAAAACCTACGTTGTATCTCTCTTTCCGGCAGACACAAGTCTGCAGAGGTTCAAAGACCTGCTGGTGAGAAAATTGTCAACTCAAGCGGAACGTGACCCGTCAACAGCTCCTCCTACACATTCTCCCGCAACTGGGGCTGCGAGGAAAAGGCTAAGAATTCCGAGCCCACCCACTGGCGGTGATGCAGGGCAGTCTGGAGCGAGTGCTGACATCTGGTCCGGACTGAAGGACCTGCCAACGATTACTGACATGTCGTCTACTGTCACTGCATATGATTCTGTCACCATTGAAAGAATGGTGGAGGATTATATGAGTGACCGCATCCAAGTAGGCACGTCAGACAGTCCGTACCTATACTGGCAGGAAAAAGAGGCAATTTGGAGGCCCTTGCAGAAACTGGCTTTATTTTACCTAAATTGACCCTCCTCCAGTGTGTAATCCGAAAGAATGTTTAGTGCAGCCGCTCACCTTGTCAGCAATCGGCGTACGAGGTTACTTCCAGAAAATGTGGAGAAGATGATGTTCATCAAAATGAATTATAATCAATTCCTCCGTGGAGACATTCACCAGCAATTGCCTCCAGAAAGTACACAGGGACCTGAGATGGTTGATTCCAGTGGGGACAAATTAATAATCTGTGAGGAGGGGGATGTACACAGTGAAAGGGGTGAGGAATCGGACGATGATGATGAGGTGGACATCTTGCCTCTGTAGAGCCAGTTTGTGCAAGGAGAGATTGATTGCTTCTTTTTTGGTGGGGGCCCAAACCAACCAGTCATTTCAGTCATAGTCGTGTGGCAGACCCTGTCGCTGAAATGATGGGTTTGTTAAAGTGTGCATGTCCTGTTTATACAACATAAGGGTGGGTGGGAGGGCCCAAGGACAATTCCATCTTGCACCTCTTTTTTCTTTCGTTTTTCTTTGCATCATGTGCTGTTTGGGGACTATTTTTTGAAGTGCCATCCTGTCTGACACTGCAGTGCCACTCCTAGATGGGCCAGGTGTTTGTGTCGGCCACTTGGGTCGCTTAGCTTAGTCACACAGCTACCTCATTGCGCCTCTTTTTTTCTTTGCATCATGTGCTGTTTGGGGACAATTTTTTTAATCTGCCATCCTATCTGACACTGCAGTGCCACTCCTAGATGGGCCAGGTGTTTGTGTCGGCCACTTGGGTCGCTTAGCTTAGCCATCCAGCGACCTTGGTGCACCTCTTTTTTTCTTTGCATCATGTGCTGTTTGGGGACTATTTTTTGAAGTGCCATCCTGTCTGACACTGCAGTGCCACTCCTAGATGGGCCAGGTGTTTGTGTCGGCCACTTTGGTCCCTTAGCTTAGTCATCCAGCGACCTCGGTGCAAATTTTAGGACTAAAAATAATATTGTGAGGTGTGAGGTGTTCAGAATAGACTGGAAATGAGTGGAATTTACGGTTATTGAGGTTAATAATACCATGGGATCAAAATGACCCCCAAATTCTATGATTTAAGCTGTTTTTGAGGGGTTTTTGTTAAAAAACACCAGAATCCAAAACACACCCGAATCCGACAAAGAATTTTCAGGGAGGTTTTGCCAAAACGCGTCCGAATCCAAAACACGGCCGCGGAACCGAATCCAATAGCAAAACACAAAACCCGAAAAATGTCCGGTGCACATCACTAATAAATATATATATATATATATATATATATATAAACCCAGTACATAATACAGCCTGCCTTACGTTTTTTATGTACTTTTGTTCCTGGCAGGCTGCACAGCCACAGATAATCTTCTGCTAGGAGAGCTGGCTGAGACTCGAGGCTGGCTGCTGCCTCCACGCGCCGTCCTCCAGTTCTTCCCTGCAGCCTGCGCGCCCAGCCAATGACTGAGCCACAGGCTGCTGCTCCTCAGATTATTGGACAGCTGAGCCATCGCTCAGCTGTCCTTCTCTTTACAGGCACTCCCTGCGTGAGGTCGCGGCCAGCCTTTTCAATGCAGTGGAGCCGGGAGCCAGAGCCATCAGGGACAGCAATCGCTGAGCTGTCCTGCGGCTACGCGTGGCGCCGGCTCCAGGGAGCGTAGCGCAATACCACAGATCGGAACACAGATCTGATCTGCGGTGGGGGGCCCTTTTAAAAAACGGGGCCCGGGGTACTTATCCCCGAGTCCCCCCTCTTAATTCGGCTCTGGGTTGTCTAATTTATTCCGACAACTGCATGTCGGAATGGATCCGACACCTATTGAATATACCCCATAGTCAAAATCATAAGAAAAGTTAGCACATATCGCACCATGTTTATACAGCTTGCAATGCACGTTCTCGCGAGGTCGGCATCGCAAGAAAAAATAGACTGTGCAGGAAAGGCAATTTTGACTATATTGTGTACATTCTAGTTTCTAGTATAGTCAAAATTGTATAAAGTCAAAATTGTACATAGCCAAAATCGCACCATGTGTACAGTCAATACCAGTGGTCCTGGGCTCTGGGGAGTTCAAGGAAGATCGCAAAGTCAAAATCGTCAATTAGCCAGAATCGTATCGTGTGTATGCACCTTAGGTTCAACATTGTGTGGTGAGGGACAAGATTTGCTTCTGTTTGTCCACATATTTTATGACTGACAGCTACTGTACTGGTTTTGCCTAAACATTGACCATAAATATTTTGAATTGGTCCTGGACCACCAATCCAAAGCACCTCTGAAAGTGTCCTGAGGCACCCAGGGATATCACAGCACACAATTTGAGAACCACTGCTTTAAAACATTGGCCAGATTTGCATATAACCTGCCAATGCATTCAGTTTGCTGGCTATTACATTTACCCCAGAATCACTGTGACAAGTCTTTGGGTACAACTTGTCTTTGTTTTTGTTTTTTTATATATCATCGGAGTGTGTTACCCTGTAACGGATTGTATAACCAGACCTTTCCCCACATTTGACTTGTTTACCTTCTCCATTGAGCATTTGTGACACTAATCCCTTGCCCATTAGTTGCATGATTAATTAACTAAAATTAATTAACCTGTTCATGCTTCATAAATAAATCTGCATGTAAGACACTCATGATTGACGACTAGAGATGCGGTCTAATGAGACTTACGGCAAGCGGAATTGCAGTGCAATCCAGGGATTTGTATGAAGGGGACTAGTATGGCTGACCACCAGACGGGATGCCGGCAGTCATAATACCGATACCAGAATCCCGAAATGAGAAATCCCGACAGGATGCTAACCCTCCTCCGCTACCTCATAAGCCTCCCTTCCCACAGCCTAACCTCCCCCTTAGTGCCTAACCCTAACCCCCCCCCCCCCCCTTCCTCCCGGTGGTGCCTGAACCTAACTCCTCCTGTCTCCTTGCCTAAACCTAACCCTACCCCAGGTCCGGCACTACACGCTCAGCAAAGGGATGCAAAGCAGGTAGGAGCTAGGTTGGAGAGGCGCTCTCCCTGCTCTGCATCCCCGCTGCTGCGCCTGGGCCGTTGCTGCTGCTCCAGGCTGCTGTGCCTGTCACACTGACAGGCAGAGGCACGGCAGCTTAAAGCTCCCGTTAACCCCCTGACAGCGTCATATTTAGTCCAGTGTCTATGTGTCCAGTCCAAAAAGGGGTGGAGCTATGCAACACCGAGGGGGGCTACATGGCGCTAAGCGGCGGAGCTACACGGGACCATGGCCATTCTGCAGAAGAGGACAGAAAAAAGTGAAACAGCTACAAAATACAGATTCGGACAGCCAGATGGTAAGTTGAGGGAAAGTGAGTGAGAAAGTGTATGTGTGTATGTGTGTGTGTGTGTGTGTGTGTGTGTGTGTGTGTGTGTGTGTACATCTACAGAATGTGTGTGTTTAACTATGTGTATGTATGTATGTATGTATGTATGTACTGTATGTGTATGTGTATATGTGTGCGTGTATCTATAGCATGTGTTTGTATGCAGGCCCGGCGACAGTGGGGGCAGAGGCGGAACTACCGCCAGTGCAACTAGTGCGTTGCACTGGGGCCCGCCTTTGTCCAGGGGCCCAAAGCATGTAATGAGTCAAACTCATTACATGCCGCTGTGCGCTGCGGGCAACCGCTGCCCGCAGTGCACAGCCGCCCAGAGAGGAGAGGAGCAGCGGTACTGGGGAAGGAAGAGGAGGGAGGTGGAGGAGGGAGCCGCAGCAGCGCTTTGTTACTGGTTGAGGCGCTGCTGCCCCTCTGCTTCACTATAGGCTGTCTTCCGAGAACAGCCTTTAGTGAAGCAGGGGGGCAGCAGCGCCTCCACCAATAACACAGCGCTGCTGCGGCTCCCTCCTCCACCTCCCTCCTCCTCCTTCTCTCCTGCCCGGGAATCGTGAGTGACCAGAAGCTGCACCGAGGAGCCTGAGCCAGCGGAGAGGGTAAGTATAATTCTTCTTTCTTTCTTTCTTTCTTTCTTTCTTTCTTTCTTTCTTTCTTTCTTTCTTTCTTTCTTTCTTTCTTTCTTTCTCTCTGTCTTTCTGTCTTTCTTTATTTCTTTCTTGGGACTGCCTGCCGTACTGTGTAAAAAGGGGGAATCTGCCTGCCGCAATGTGTAAAAATGGGGAATCTGCCTGCCGCAATGTGTAAAAATGGGAAATCTGCCTGCCGCAATGTGTAAAAATGGGAAATCTGCCTGCCGCAATGTGTAAAAAGGGGGAATCTGCCTGCCGCAATGTGTAAAAAGGGGGAATCTGCCTGCCGCAATGTGTAAAAATGGGGAATCTGCCTGCCGCAATGTGTAAAAAGGGGGAATCTGCCTGCCGCAATGTGTAAAAAGGGGGAATCTGCCTGCCGCAATGTGTAAAAAGGGGGAATCTGCCTGCCGCAATATGTAAAAAGGGGGAATCTGCCTGCCGCAATGTGTAAAAAGGGGGAATCTGCCTGCCGCAATGTGTAAAAAGGGGGAATCTGCCTGCCGCAATGTGTAAAAATGGGGAATCTGCCTGCCGCAATTTGTAAAAAGGGGGAATCTGCCTGCCGCAATGTGTAAAAAGGGGGAATCTGCCTGCCGCAATGTGTAAAAATGGGGAATCTGCCTGTCGCAATGTGTAAAAAGGGGGAATCTGCCAGCTGCAATGTGTAAAAAGGGGGAATCTGCCTGCCGCAATGTGTAAAAATAGGGAATCTGCCTGCCGCAATGTGTAATGGGGAATCTGCCTGCCACAATGTGTAAAAATGGGGAATCTGCTTGCCGCAATGTGTAAAAAGGGGGAATCTGCCTGCCGTAATGTGTAAAAAGAGGGAATCTGCCTGCCGTAATGTGTAAAAAGGGGGACGCTGTCTGCCGAAATGTGTAAAAAGGGCACGCTGTCTGCCGTAAAGTGTAAAAAGTGTATGCTGTCTGCCGCTATGTTTAACAAGGGCACGCTATCTGCCGTAATGTGTAAAAAGTGTACGCTGTCTGCCGCTATGTGTAACAAGGGCACGCTGTCTGCCGCTATGTGTAACAAGGGCACGCTGTCTGCCGTTATGTGTAACAAGGGCACGCTGTCTGCCACTATGTGTAACAAGGGCACGCTGTCTGCCGCTATGTGTAACAAGGGCACGCTGTCTGCCGCTATGTGTAACAAGGGCACGCTGTCTGCCGCTATGTGTAACAAGGGCACACTGTCTGCCGTAATGTGTAAAAAGGGAGACGTTGTCTGCCGTAATGTGTAAAAAGGGGACGCTGTCTGCCGTAATGTGTAAAAAGAGGAATCTGTCTGCCGTAAGGTGTAAAAGGGTCTCTACCTGGTGTAGTGGTGCTACTGTGCGGCATAATTTGAATAATGGAGACTACTGTGCACCGTTTTATGAATTGGTATTATTTTGTGGCCACACCCCTTCCCCACGAAGCCACGCCACTATGTATTTTTGGGCGCGCCTACGGTGCGCACTGCCCCTGTTTTGCATGCAGGGGTGGGGCTCCGATGTCTTTTCTTGCACACAGTGCTAAAATGTCTAGTTACGGCACTGTTGCTAGGTATCCATTTCTCTGGCCCTGAGCAGGTCCCCCTCACCAGATCCTCTCCAGGGGTGAGGGGGTGGACTTGGATGGGATGGGGGGGGTGGCCCAAAGCATTTTGTCCGCTAGTTCCGCCACTGAGTGGGGGGGTCAAAGGGTACATTCGTACCGGGCCCCGAGGTTCACCAGAGGAAAAACATTGCCTCAGCGCATAACAGCAAATTTACCACCGCTATGGCCACCCCCAATTTTATGGCAGCACCCCCTCCTCTCCCGTTACCGGCATCACATGGTTTGGTCCCTGCCATTGAGCATATTAATGACATTGTGATATCCAAATGCAGCACCATCCCTTTTCTGTCCGTGCCGCTGCAGCCCAGCCATCTAAGAAGAGGAGCAGTCAGGAAGTGACGCGCCGGGCAGTTGCAACAGCCCCATCACCATTTACTCGCCTTCAGACATCCTCCCTGGCTGGCAGTACAGCACCGCAGAAGAGTAAAAAGAAGACTGGTAACTCAAGTCATAGTAACAGTAGCATTTTTTTGCATTTCTCTGTATTGTAGATAAATGGGTCCCCTTACTCATCTGTCTGCATGTGCCAGTCTGTCTCTATGTGCCAGTCTCTGTCTCTATGTGTTTGCCAGTCTCTGTCTCTCTGTGTGCGCCAGTCTCTGTCTCTGTCAGTCTGTCTCTATGTGTGTGCCGATCTTATATGCGCCAGTCTATCTCTCTGTGTGAGCCAGTCTCTCTGTGTGCCAGTTTCTGTCTCTTGCTGTGTGCACCAGTCTGTCTCTCTGTGTGCGCCAGTCTCTGTTTCTCTGTATGTGCCAGTCTCTGTCTCTCTGTATGCGCCAGCCTCTGTGTCTATGTGTGTGCCACTCTTATAAGCGCCAGTCTTTCTCTGTGTGAGCCAGTCTCTCTGTGTATGCCAGTCTCTGTCTCTCGCTATGTGAGCCAGTCTCTCTGTGTGCCAGTCTCTGTCTCTTGCTGTGTGCACCAGTCTCTGTCTCTCTGTGTGCGCCAGTCTCTGTCTCTCTGTGTGTGCCAGTCTCTGTCTCTCTGTGTGCGCCAGCCTCTGTCTCTATGTGTGTGCCACTCTTATATGTGCCAGTCTTTCTCTGTGTGAGCCAGTCTTTCTCTGTGTGAGACAGTCTCTCTGTGTGTGCCAGTCTCTGTCTCTCACTGTGTGCGCCAGTCTCTGTCTCTCTGTGTGTGTGCCAGTCTCTGTGTCTCGCTATGTGCCAGTCTCTGTGTCTGTGTGCACCAGTCTGTGTGTGCACCAGTCTGTATGCACCAGTCTCTGTGTCTGTGTGCGCCAGTGTCTGTGTGCGTCAGTCTCTGTCTCGCTGTGCACCAAGCTCTGTCTCTCACTGTGTGTCAGGCTCTCTGTGTGCCAGTCTCTGTCTCTGTAAATATGTCAGCCTATTTGTTTGACTTCTCTCCACTTTCTCCGAGAGTATTACTGTGCTTCTCTAAGAGGGGGGGCCCCCAGAGATATCCGTGTACAGGGCCCCGGGATTTCTGTTGCCGGCCCTGTATATATGTATGTATGTATGTGTGTATCTACAGTATGTGTATCTGTGTGTGTGTGTGTGTGTGTGTGTGTGTGTGTGTGTGTGTGTATCTATGTGTATGTATGTGTGTGTGGGGGGCATAATTTGTATAAGTGGCACTTCTGTGGGTATTATAAGTAACCGGCACTAAGCAGCGTTACTACACGGGGCATTATGTGTATAAGCAGCACTACTACAGGGGGCATTATGTGTATAAGCGGTGCCACTACAGGGGGCATTATGTGTATAAGCGGCGCCACTACTAGGGACATTATGTGTATAAGCGGCACTACTACAGGGGGCATTATGTGTATAAGCGGCGCCACTACTGGGGACATTATGTGTATAAGTGGCCGTACTACAGGGGGTATTATGTGTATAAGTGTCACCACTACTGGGGACATTATGTGTATAAAAGGAGATTTATGGTAAGAACTTACCTTTGTTAAATCTCTTTCTGCGAGGTACACTGGGTTCCACAGGGAATAACATCGGGGTGTTTAGTTGGATCTTGATCCAAGGCACCAACAGGCTAAAAGCTTTGACTGTTCCTAAGATGCTCAGCGCCGCCTGCTCTATAACCCCGCCTTCATGCACAGGTGCTCAGTTTTGTTAACCAGTCCAATACAGTAGCAGGTAAAAGAGACAACAACCATTAGTAGCCACGTACACCACATTCTCACGACAGTAGAAGGTATCAGTGGCTAATGCCATACAAACCCAAAGAAGCTAAGTGCGTCAGGGCGGGCGCCCTGTGGAACCCAGTGTACCTCGCAGAAAGAGATTTAACAAAGGTAAGTTCATACCATAAATCTCCTTTTCTGCAGTGGGGTACACTGGGTTCTAAAGGGAATAACATCGGGGATGTCCTAAAGCAGTTCCTCATGGGAGGGGATGCACAGTAGTGGGCACAAGAACCCGGCGTCCAAAGGAAGCATCCTGGGAGGCGGAAGGATCGAAGGCATAGAACCTTATGAACGTATTCACTGAGGACCACGTAGCCACCTTGCACAATTGTTCGAGGGTCGCACCACGGCGGGCCGCCCAAGAAGGTCCAACCGACCGAGTAGAATGGGCTTTGATGGAAGCAGGAGCTGGAAGACCAGCCTGTACACAAGCTTGTGCAATCACCATTCTAATCCATCTGGCCAGGGTCTGCTTATTCACAGGCCAGCCATGTTTGTGAAAACCAAAAAGTACAATGAGAGAATCAGACTTCCTAATTGAGGCTGTCCTCTTCACATAGATACGGAGAGCCTGTACCACATCCAAAGACCGCTCTTTGGAGGATAAATCAGGAGAGATAAAGGCCGGAACCACAATCTCTTGGTTGAGGTGGAAAGAAGACACCACCTTAGGTAGATAACCAGGGCGTGTCCGAAGAACCGCCCAGTCACTGTGAAAAAACAGAAAAGGTGACCGACAGGATAAGGCATCTGAAACCCGTCTAGCAGAGGCAATAGCCAGCAGAAACAAAACCTTAAGCTCTTTTCAGGGCTGCCTGTTAGCTGCCTGCACTGCAAGCACCAACTTGCAAACTGAGCTCCTGTGCACGGAGGCGGAGATATAGAGCAGGCGGCGATGAGCATCTTGGAAACAGTCAAAGCTTTTAGCCTGTTGGTGCCTCGGATCAAGATCCTACTCTACACCCCGATGTTATTCCCTGTGGAACCCAGTGTACCCCGCTGTAGAAACAGCACTACTATACGCAGGGTAATGTGAATAAGATTGTGCTACTGTGTGGCGTAATTTGAAATGGGGGTACTATTGTGTGACCACACCCCTTCCTTGTGAGACCACATCCTTTTTTTAACACGCGCTATCCATTTGTAAAATATGGGAGGGCGCAAATTTATAGATTGCACCCTAGCACCGGCCCTGTCCCCACCCCCCCCCTCCCTTAGTGCCTGGTGATGCCTAGTGCTACCCCCTTCCCCCCCTCGGCGGCAGCCTAATCCTAACTTCACAGCCACAACAGCCTAACCCCCTGGAAGTTGGCTAAACCTAACTCCCCCACTGCCGGCACTATCGCGCCTAATCTCCCCAACCCCGGCTGTGATTGTCCCGGCGTCAGTCTCCTGACCCAGTCTGGATTCCATTGTCAACGTTCTGACAGGTGTCGGGATCCCAGCATCGGTATTTCAACTGGCGGGATCTTAACTGCATACCGTTTGAAGTATGAGCATAATTAAACCCTAGTGGAGAAGTTGCCAGGGCGACCAATCAGCATTGACATAACATTTATCATTTGCATACTACACAATTATACAGAGATGCTGATTGGTTGTCATGGGCAACTTCTCGACTGGCTCACTTCTCAACTCTTTTCACTGCTTCATGAATAGACCCCTTAGCCTTTTGTTCTACCCGCGCTTGTGTTGCTGGGTCCCCCTGATGTGGCCCCCAGGGTCTCTGCTCGCTTTAGGCTCCTCGCCGTAGCACTCATCCTCTTGTCCGACTCCAAGTAACCAGGGGGTCTATTCATAAAGCAGTGAAAAGTGAAAAGTGAGCAGAAGTAAGCCAATCAGCTACTCAGTACAATTTTATAGGATACAAATTATAAATGTTAATTCAATGCTGATTGCTTGTGATGGGCCACTTCTCCACTGTCTCACTTCTCCACACTTTTCACTGCTTCATGAATAGACCCCCCGGTCGCGATGTTCACCCGCGCGCCACAGCCGTTACTGCTGGGAGGGGGAGAGAGGCAGGCTACTGTGACATCACCACTGCTTGGCAGCTGGGGGCGGAGTAAGCGATAATGCCACAGCCGCCAGTCTGCTGCTGCTGCGGACCGCTGCGGGTAAGGATCAGGCTGTTGGCCCCGCACTCATGACCTTACAGTCAGCCGTTCTCTATTACTAATGAAAATTCACCCACTGCACTGGGTCCAACCACAATCTCTTCCAGGGCCGGTGCAAGGCTTCTCAACATCCTAGGCAAAATTTCAGCCTGCTGCCCCCCCCCCCCCCCCCCCCACCACCACCACACACCGAGTCTTAATATATACAGGAAATGCGGTAAAACCCAGTAAACATGTTTTATCGCATTTTACTGTTAGTACATCCCGTCCAGCTGACTCTTAGTGGGAACTTCAGGACAGATTACTGCTGTAATGCTGTAGGCGTTCTACCCAGGGTGTGCAAGAACTGCTAGACCAGGGCTGGATTAAGCCTTCAGGGGGCTTATATATATATATTAGAGATGAGCGGGTTCGGTTCCTCGGAATCCGAACCCGCCCGAACTTCAGGTTTTTTTACACGGGTCCGAGCGACTCGGATCTTCCCGCCTTGCTCGGTTAACCCGAGCGCGCCCGAACGTCATCATCCCGCTGTCGGATTCTCGCGAGGCTCGAATTCTATCGCGAGACTCGGATTCTATATAAGGAGCCGCGCGTCGCCGCCATTTTCACACGTGCATTGAGATTGATAGGGAGAGGACGTGGCTGGCGTCCTCTCCGTTTATAGAGAAGAGAGTGAGACTAGAGTAGAGAGAGACACAGTATTTACTTTAGTAATTTTGGGGAGCATTAGGAGGAGTACTACTACTTGCTGAAGTGATAGTGTGACTGTATATCTGACTTGTGGGGGAGACAGTGGGGAGCAGTTAGAGTCTGAGAGCAGGAGTATATATTTTAACGTACAGTGCACACTTTTGCTGCCAGAGTGCCACACTGCCATTGTGACCACACTGACCACCAGTATATATTGTGATTGTCTGCTTAGGAGTACTACTTGCAAGTTGCTGATAGTGTGACCAGTGACCTGACCACCAGTTTAATTAATCACCACCAGTTTAATATATATATATATATATAATTGTATATAATATATATATAATTGTATACCACCTACCCGTGTTTTTTTTTTTTTTTTCTTCTTGATACATACTACTATAGTAGCTTACTGTAGCAGTCTGCGGTGCTGCTGAGCTGACAGTGTCCAGCAGGTCCGTCATCAGTCATTACATAATAAATATATATACCTGTCCGGCTGCAGTACTAGTGATATTATATATATATATATTAATTTCATCTCATTATCATCCAGTCTATATTAGCAGCAGACACAGTACGGTAGTCAACGGCTGTAGCTACCTCTGTGTCGGCAGTCGCTCGTCCATCCATAATTGTATACCACCTACCCGTGTTTTTTTTTTTTTTTCTTTCTTCTTGATACATACTACTATAGTAGCTTACTGTAGCAGTCTGCGGTGCTGCTGAGCTGACAGTGTCCAGCAGGTCCGTCATCAGTCATTACATAATAAATATATATACCTGTCCGGCTGCAGTACTAGTGATATTATATATATATTAATTTCATCTCATTATCATCCAGTCTATATTAGCAGCAGACACAGTATGGTAGTCCACGGCTGTAGCTACCTCTGTGTCGGCAGTCGCTCGTCCATCCATAATTGTATACCACCTACCCGTGGTTTTTTTTTTTCTTTCTTCTTGATACATACTACTATAGTAGCTTACTGTAGCAGTCTGCGGTGCTGCTGAGCTGACAGTGTCCAGCAGGTCCGTCATCAGTCATTACATAATAAATATATATACCTGTCCGGCTGCAGTACTAGTGATATTATATATATATATATATATATATATATATATATATATTAATTTCATCTCATTATCATCCAGTCTATATTAGCAGCAGAAACAGTACGGTAGTCCACGGCTGTAGCTACCTCTGTGTCGGCAGTCGCTCGTCCATCCATAAGTATACTAGTATCCATCCATCTCCATTGTTTACCTGAGGTGCCTTTTAGTTGTGCCTATTAAAATATGGAGAACAAAAATGTTGAGGTTCCAAAATTAGGGAAAGATCAAGATCCACTTCCACCTCGTGCTGAAGCTGCTGCCACTAGTCATGGCCGAGACGATGAAATGCCAGCAACGTCGTCTGCCAAGGCCGATGCCCAATGTCATAGTACAGAGCATGCAAAATCCAAAACACCAAATATCAGTAAAAAAAGGACTCCAAAATCTAAAATAAAATTGTCGGAGGAGAAGCGTAAACTTGCCAATATGCCATTTACCACACGGAGTGGCAAGGAACGGCTGAGGCCCTGGCCTATGTTCATGGCTAGTGGTTCAGCTTCACATGAGGATGGAAGCACTCAGCCTCTCGCTAGAAAAATGAAAAGACTCAAGCTGGCAAAAGCACCGCAAAGAACTGTGCGTTCTTCGAAATCCCAAATCCACAAGGAGAGTCCAATTGTGTCGGTTGCGATGCCTGACCTTCCCAACACTGGACGTGAAGAGCATGCGCCTTCCACCATTTGCACGCCCCCTGCAAGTGCTGGAAGGAGCACCCGCAGTCCAGTTCCTGATAGTCAGATTGAAGATGTCAGTGTTGAAGTACACCAGGATGAGGAGGATATGGGTGTTGCTGGCGCTGGGGAGGAAATTGACAAGGAGGATTCTGATGGTGAGGTGGTTTGTTTAAGTCAGGCACCTGGGGAGATACCTGTTGTCCGTGGGAGGAATAGGGCCGTTGACATGCCTGGTGAAAATACCAAAAAAATCAGCTCTTCGGTGTGGAAGTATTTCAACAGAAATGCGGACAACATTTGTCAAGCCGTGTGTTGCCTTTGTCAAGCTGTAATAAGTAGGGGTAAGGACGTTAACCACCTCGGAACATCCTCCCTTATACGTCACCTGCAGCGTATTCATAATAAGTCAGTGACAAGTTCAAAAACTTTGGGCGACAGCGGAAGCAGTCCACTGACCAGTAAATCCCTTCCTCTTGTAACCAAGCTCACGCAAACCACCCCACCAACTCCCTCAGTGTCAATTTCCTCCTTCCCCAGGAATGCCAATAGTCCTGCAGGCCATGTCACTGGCAATTCTGACGAGTCCTCTCCTGCCTGGGATTCCTCCAATGCATCCTTGCGTGTAACGCCTACTGCTGCTGGCGCTGCTGTTGTTGCTGCTGGGAGTCGATGGTCATCCCAGAGGGGAAGTCGTAAGCCCACTTTTACTACTTCCACCAAGCAATTGACTGTCCAACAGTCCTTTGCGAGGAAGATGAAATATCACAGCAGTCATCCTGTTGCAAAGCGGATAACTGAGGCCTTGACAACTATGTTGGTGTTAGACATGCGTCCGGTATCCGCCGTTAGTTCACAGGGAACTAGACAATTTCTTGAGGTAGTGTGCCCCCGTTACCAAATACCATCTAGGTTCCACTTCTCTAGGCAGGCGATACAGAGAATGTACACGGACGTCAGAAAAAGACTCACCAGTGTCCTAAAAAATGCAGTTGTACCCAATGTCCACTTAACCACGGACATGTGGACAAGTGGAGCAGGGCAGGGTCAGGACTATATGACTGTGACAGCCCACTGGGTAGATGTATGGACTCCCGCCGCAAGAACAGCAGCAGCGGCACCAGTAGCAGCATCTCGCAAACGCCAACTCTTTCCTAGGCAGGCTACGCTTTGTATCACCGGTTTCCAGAATACGCACACAGCTGAAAACCTCTTACGGCAACTGAGGAAGAGCATCGTGGAATGGCTTACCCCAATTGGACTCTCCTGTGGATTTGTGGCATCGGACAATGCCAGCAATATTGTGTGTGCATTAAATATGGGCAAATTCCAGCACGTCCCATGTTTTGCACATACCTTGAATTTGGTGGTGCAGAATTTTTAAAAAAACGACAGGGGCGTGCAAGAGATGCTGTCGGTGGCCAGAAGAATTGCGGGACACTTTCGGCGTACAGGCACCACGTACAGAAGACTGGAGCACCACCAAAAACGCCTGAACCTGCCCTGCCATCATCTGAAGCAAGAAGTGGTAACGAGGTGGAATTCAACCCTATATATGCTTCAGAGGTTGGAGGAGCAGCAAAAGGCCATTCAAGCCTATACAATTGAGCACGATATAGGAGGTGGAATGTACCTGTCTCAAGCGCAGTGGAGAATGATTTCAACGTTGTGCAAGGTTCTGCAACCTTTTGAACTTGCCACACGTGAAGTCAGTTCAGACACTGCCAGCCTGAGTCAGGTCATTCCCCTCATCAGGCTTTTGCAGAAGAAGCTGGAGGCATTGAAGGAGGTGCTAAAAGGGAGCGATTCCGCTAGGCATGTGGGACTTGTGGATGGAGCCCTTAATTCGCTTAACAAGGATTCACGGGTGGTCAATCTGTTGAAATCAGAGCACTACATTTTGGCCACCGTGCTCGATCCTAGATTTAAAACCTACCTTGGATCTCTCTTTCCGGCAGACACAAGTCTGCTGGGGTTCAAAGACCTGCTGGTGACAAAATTGTCAAGTCAAGCGGAACGCGACCTGTCAACATCTCCTCCTTCACATTCTCCCGCAACTGGGGGTGCGAGGAAAAGGCTCAGAATTCCGAGCCCACCCGCTGGCGGTGATGCAGGGCAGTCTGGAGCGACTGCTGATGCTGACATCTGGTCCGGACTGAAGGACCTGACAACGATTACGGACATGTCGTCTACTGTCACTGCATATGATTCTCTCACCATTGAAAGAATGGTGGAGGATTATATGAGTGACCGCATCCAAGTAGGCACGTCAGACAGTCCGTACTTATACTGGCAGGAAAAAGAGGCAATTTGGAGACCCTTGCACAAACTGGCTTTATTCTACCTAAGTTGCCCTCCCACAAGTGTGTACTCCGAAAGAGTGTTTAGTGCCGCCGCTCACCTTGTCAGCAATCGGCGTACGAGGTTACTTCCAGAAAATGTGGAGAAGATGATGTTCATTAAAATGAATTATAATCAATTCCTCCGTGGAGACATTGACCAGCAGCAATTGCCTCCACAAAGTACACAGGGAGCTGAGATGGTGGATTCCAGTGGGGACGAATTGATAATCTGTGAGGAGCGGGATGTACACGGTGATATATCGGAGGATGATGATGAGGTGGACATCTTGCCTCTGTAGAGCCAGTTTGTGCAAGGAGAGATTAATTGCTTCTTTTTCGGTGGGGGTCCAAACCAACCCGTCATTTCAGTCACAGTCGTGTGGCAGACCCTGTCACTGAAATGATGGGTTGGTTAAAGTGTGCATGTCCTGTTTATACAACATAAGGGTGGGTGGGAGGGCCCAAGGGCAATTCCATCTTGCACCTCTTTTTTCTTTCATTTTTATTTGCATCATGTGCTGTTTGGGGAGTGTTTTTTGGAAGGGCCATCCTGCGTGACACTGCAGTGCCACTCCTAGATGGGCCAGGTGTTTGTGTCGGCCACTAGGGTCGCTTAGCTTACTCACACAGCTACCTCATTGCGCCTCTTTTTTTCTTCTTTGCGTCATGTGCTGTTTGGGGAGTGTTTTTTGGAAAGGCCATCCTGCGTGACACTGCAGTGCCACTCCTAGATGGGCCAGGTGTTTGTGTCGGCCACTAGGGTCGCTTAGCTTACTCACACAGCTACCTCATTGCGCCTCTTTTTTTCTTTGCGTCATGTGCTGTTTGGGGAGTGTTTTTTGGAAGGGCCATCCTGCGTGACACTGCAGTGCCACTCCTAGATGGGCCAGGTGTTTGTGTCGGCCACTAGGGTCGCTTAGCTTACTCACACAGCTACCTCATTGCGCCTCTTTTTTTCTTCTTTGCGTCATGTGCTGTTTGGGGAGTGTTTTTTGGAAAGGCCATCCTGCGTGACACTGCAGTGCCACTCCTAGATGGGCCAGGTGTTTGTGTCGGCCACTAGGGTCGCTTAGCTTACTCACACAGCTACCTCATTGCGCCTCTTTTTTTCTTTGCGTCATGTGCTGTTTGGGGAGTGTTTTTTGGAAGGGCCATCCTGCGTGACACTGCAGTGCCACTCCTAGATGGGCCAGGTGTTTGTGTCGGCCACTAGGGTCGCTTAGCTTACTCACACAGCTACCTCATTGCGCCTCTTTTTTTCTTTGCGTCATGTGCTGTTTGGGGAGTGTTTTTTGGAAGGGCCATCCTGCGTGACACTGCAGTGCCACTCCTAGATGGGCCAGGTGTTTGTGTCGGCCACTAGGGTCGCTTAGCTTACTCACACAGCTACCTCATTGCGCCTCTTTTTTTCTTTGCATCATGTGCTGTTTGGGGAGTGTTTTTTGGAAGGGCCATCCTGCGTGACACTGCAGTGCCACTCCTAGATGGGCCAGGTGTTTGTGTCGGCCACTAGGGTCGCTTATCTTACTCACACAGCTACCTCATTGCGCCTCTTTTTTTCTTTGCGTCATGTGCTGTTTGGGGAGTGTTTTTTGGAAAGGCCATCCTGCGTGACACTGCAGTGCCACTCCTAGATGGGCCAGGTGTTTGTGTCGGCCACTAGGGTCGCTTATCTTACTCACACAGCTACCTCATTGCGCCTCTTTTTTTCTTTGCGTCATGTGCTGCTTGGGGAGTGTTTTTTGGAAGGGCCATCCTGCGTGACACTGCAGTGCCACTCCTAGATGGGCCAGGTGTTTGTGTCGGCCACTAGGGTCGCTTATCTTACTCACACAGCTACCTCATTGCGCCTCTTTTTTTCTTTGCGTCATGTGCTGTTTGGGGAGTGTTTTTTGGAAGGGCCATCCTGCGTGACACTGCAGTGCCACTCCTAGATGGGCCAGGTGTTTGTGTCGGCCACTAGGGTCGCTTAGCTTAGTCATCCAGCGACCTCGGTGCAAATTTTAGGACTAAAAATAATATTGTGAGGTGTGAGGTATTCAGAATAGACTAAAAATGAGTGGAAATTATGGTTTTTGAGGTTAATAATACTTTGGGGTCAAAATGACCCCCAAATTCTATGATTTAAGCTGTTTTTTAGTGTTTTTTGAAAAAAACACCCGAATCCAAAACACACCCGAATCCGACAAAAAACATTCGGTGAGGTTTTGCCAAAACGCGGTCGAACCCAAAACACGGCCGCGGAACCGAACCCAAAACCAAAACACAAAACCCGAAAAATTTCAAGTGCACATCTCTACTAAATACCCTATTAAGGGTAGTTAGTCTGCACCTGGCTAGTTTTATTATTAGCTAAGAAGGAGCGCTGTGTGTCTGGTTTCCTCATACTCTGTGGCTCTCTGAAGGACTCTGTGGGAAATTGTGTCTGACGTTTCTCGTGTGTGTGTGTGTGTGTGTGTGTGTGTGTGTGTGCATATAACTCACTTTACCATGTCAAAATACTGTGTGTCTTGTACAGCAGAGTGTTTCTCTTCTCCTGGAGAGTCTATACAATGTACTCAAAACAGTACACATTCTCAGGCTTCTGGGTCCGAACCCCCATGGGTGGACTCCATAAGGGGGATGATTTCCAATATTTCTACAAAGTTATTCCATACTGAGACGGGGACGCAGTTTTTGAGAAAATATGTGGAGGATCTGAGGAATAAAGACTCAGCCCTCACAACTGCACCTATCACCCCACCCTCGTATCCACACAAGCGTACACTGGCCCACATATTGCAGGCTGCACTGATGACAATGCCTCAGAAAAAGGGGACGGTGTGGTGGATCGGGGGGGGGGGGGGTGATGCAGCTCTCACCCAAGGGGTGCAAGCTATGATTGAGGCTATTAGGGATTTATTGCAGATTTCAGAGAAGTACCTGTTGAAGATGAGGAGTCTTATTTTAATGTAAAAAATAAATCCTCTATTGCTTTCCCTGCATCAAAGGAGTTAAACTCCCTCTTTGAAGTAAACCCAGAGAAAAGGTTTCAGATCCCGAAAAGATTACTCATCTCCTTTCCCTCAGGAGGATAAGAAAAAGTGGGAAAACACTCCTATTGTGGATGCCTCTGTGTCTAGATTTAGATTATCACGAAAGGTTGTTTTACCTGTCCCTGGCGCAGCCTCCTTAAAGGATACGGCTGACCGAAAGATTGAGACTACACTCAAACCAATGTACACAGCTGCAGGCGGGGCCCAGAGACCCACTATTGCCTGTGCGTGGATCTCTAGGGCCATTGTGAAATGGTCAGGTAATCTAATTGATAATTTAGATTCAATGAATAGGAGTGAAATTGACTTACTATTACATCACATTCAGGATTCTGCAAGCTTCATTGTGGAAGCCATGAAGGAAATTGACCTGCTTAACGCATGGGTTACAGCTATGGCAGTCTCGGCATGCAGAAGACTGTGGCTACACCAATGGACTGGGGATGCAGACTCCAGGAGAAGCGTGAAGAGCCTACCCTTCACAGGTGAGGCCCTGTTCAGTGATGAACTGGATACGTGGCTATCCAAGGCAACTGCAGGTAAATCAACATACCTTCCTTTCGCAGCTACACCGGGTAGGTAATCATATCCTGCACCTACACTGCAGTCCTTTCGGACAGCAACATTATAAAACAAATCCAGGGGTTCCTCCACTGCCTTCAGAGGGGGTAGAGGAAAACCTAGAAAACCTGCAGCAACAGGTTCTCAGGAGCAGACTTCAGGTTTTGCTTCCTCAAAGCCTTCGGCATGACAGTGGACCACACTGCCTGAAGAACAGGCAGGTGGGAACACGGGTAAAGGATTTCAGTCACATCTGGGCGACATCATGCTTAGATCCCTGGGTCAAAGAGATTGTTGCCCAATGGTACAGACTGGAGTTTCAAGATCTCCCACCTCACAGATTCTTCAAATCAGGCTTACCAGCTTCTCAGGAAGAAAGTACAATACTTCAAGAGGCAATTAAAAAATTTATAAAAACACAGGTCATTGTTCCAGTTCCACCTCACCTACAAAAAAAAAGGTTATTATTCCAACCTTGTTCGTGGTATCGAAACAGGATGGTTCGGTAAGGCTGATCTTGAACTTAAAATCCCTGAACACCTATTTGCGGGTATTCAAATTCAAGATGGAGTCTCTGAGAGCTGTAATCTCAGGTCTGGAGGAAGGGGAATTTTTGGTATCCCTGGATATCAAGGATGCGTACATTCATATTCCGATCTGGCTGTCTCACCAGGCCTATCTCAGGTTTGTACTACAGGGCTGTCACTACCAGTTCCAGGCCCTGCCATTTGGCCTCTCCACAGTACTGAGGGTGTTCACCAAGGTCATGGCAGAGATGATGCTCCTCCTCCACAAGCAGGGAGTGAACATTATTCCATGCCTGGACGATCTACTGATAATGGCATCTTCCAGGGAGAGCTTGTTGCAGAGTATTGCTCTCTCAACTCAACTACTCCAGGATTATGGATGGATTCTGAACATTCCAAAATCACATTTGGAACCAACAAGGAGACATCCCTTCTTGGGGATGATACTCGACACGGAAGTACAGAGGGTATTTCTTCCATTGGGAAAAGCTTTGGTGATCCAGTCAATGGATCCGGGACGTCCTGAAGCCAGCCCAGGTATCAGTTCATCAGTGCATTCGCCTACTGGGGAAGATGGTAGCCGCCTACAAGGCACTACAGTATGGAAGATTCCATGCAAGATTCTTCCAGCTGGATCTCCTGGACAAGTGGTCCGGATCACATCTTCACATGCACCAGCGGATACGCCTGTCGCTGAAAGACAGAATTTTGCTCCTCTGGTGGCTGCAGACTTCTCACCTGGTCGAAGGCCGCAGGTTTGGGATTCAAAATTGGATTCTTCTAACCACAGATGTAAGCCCAGGAGGTTGGAGAGCAGTTGCCTGCGGGGAAAACTTCCAGGGAAAATGGTCAAGTCAGGAAGCCTTCCTTCCAATAAACATTCTGGAACTAAGGGCCATATACAATGCCCTTCTACAAGCGGCACATCTTTTTGAAGATCAAGCCATTCAGGTTCAGTCGGACAATGTAATGGCGGTGTCCTACATAAACCGACAGGGCGGAACAAAGAGCAGAGCTGCAATGTCAGAGGTAACAAGAATTCTTCTCTGGGCAGAGAGACACGCAGTGGCGCTGTTGCCAATCTTCATTCCGGAAGTAGACAACTGGGAAGCAGACCCTCAGCAGATACGATCTCCATCCGGGAGAGTGGGGCCTCCACCCTGAGGTGTTCGCGGAGGTGACAAGCCGGTTGGGACTACCCCAGATAGACATGATGGCCTCTCGTCTCAACAAGAAGCTCCAGCAGTAGTTCCAGGTCGAGAGACCCACAAGCAGTGGCTGTGGACACGCTGGTAACTCTGTGGGTGTTCCAGACAGTGTACGTTTCCTCCACTTCCGCTCATCCCAAGAGTTCTCAAAAGAATCAAAAGTACAAGGGTTCAGGCGATCCTCATTGCACCGGACTGGCAAAGAAGGGCATGGTACGCGGATCTTCTGGAATTACTAATAGAGGATCTGAGGCCTTTTCCTCTTCCTCTTCCTCTGCAAAGAGTGAATTTTAGAAGGTTTGGGCAGGGCAGCACGAAATTTATTGAGGATCAAAGGTTTCAACAGAGATGTATGAAAGGCATTAGGAATTTTAAAAGAAGGTGGCAACTTGACTTTGTATGCTACAGGATTGAGTACCTTTTCTATGGGAAACGGGCCAATAAACTTAGGAGCAAACTTCTTAGAAAGAACTTTGAACTTGAGATTGCGAGTAGAAATCCAAACTTGGGCCCTCATTCCGAGATGATCACACCAAGCAACTTTTTGCTGCTGGTGCGATCAACTAATGGGTGATTGTATTTTAGCATAGCAGGGCTGCGATCACTTGTGCAGCCCTGCTATGCTAAAAAAGGTTCACACAAATCAAGACCAGCCCTGGACATACTTACCCTGTGCGACGGATCCAGCGATGATGGACTCTGCTTTGATGTCAGACATCCGCCCTCCTTTCGCCTGGACACGCCTGAGTTTTTCTTACCACTCCTTCTTACGACGGCCTCAAACGGTCAGTTGATGCCCTGGAAAGCCTTCCTGCAGTCAATCTTCTTGCTGTCGCTGCTGCAACTTCTTTCTTCGCTGTCAGCGTCGTTGCCCGGCGACAGTTGTCACTGGGCAATGATGCACGTGCGCAATGCGCACCCCACGCATGCGCATTCCAGACCCGATCACACCGCTGTGAGGAAGTGCAGCGTGCAATCGGGTAAGAATGAGGGCCTTGGTCTTCCTATTCCTTGTAGTTAGGTACAGCCTAACGTTTTCTATCTGCGAAAGATTTATAACGAGGACACCTCCTGTACTGCACACACAGAGGTGCTTCTGGCCATTCTGTCCCCGCACTCTCGGCTCCCAAAACCTGCATCACTTCTGCTGCCGACCATGCCGCATCCCCACATGGCCGCACAGCACCGCGAGCAACCGCACCGGCAACGGACGGATCCCGGAACCCGCAGCGGTGAGTGATCGGTTCGTGACAGTTACTCTGTTATACTTATTATACTCTATGTGGGTTATAGTACCCTGTCAATCCTGGCATTTTCCCTCATAAATGGTAGGGTTCACTACCATTTATGGGGGACCAAAGGAAACCGTTATATGCACACAATTTTTTTCCTTATTTGTGAGTGGGGTACATTTATTCTTTGAGATTGTCGTGTTCTTCATTGTATGGAGCTTTTTCTTTTTGATTAGAAACAATACAACACATTGGTGGTCATTCCGAGTTGTTCGCTCATTGCCGATTTTCGCTATGCTGCGATTTGTTGCTAAATGTGCATGCGCATGGTACGCAGCGCGCATGCGCTAAGTTATTTTACACAAAACTTAGTAGATTTGCTGGTGTTCCTGCGGCCCTTATCAGTCGCACTGCTGATCGGTGAGTGATTGACAAGAAAGGGGCGTTTCTGGGTGGTAACTGAGCGTTTTCCGGGAGTGTGCTAAAAAACGCAGCGTGTCAGGGAAAAACGCGGGAGTGTCTGGAGAAACAGGGGAGTGGCTGGCCGAACGCAGGGCGTGTTTGTGACGTCAAACCAGGAACTAAACTGACTGAAGTGATCGCAATCTAGGAGTAGGTCTGGAGCTACTCAGAAACTGCAAGAAAATATTTATTAGCAGTTCTGCTAATCTTTCGTTCGCTATTCTGCTAAGCTAAGATACACTCTACAGAGGGCGGCGGCCTAGTGTTTGCAATGCTGCTAAAAGCAGCTAGCGAGCAAACAACTCGGAATGAGGGCCTTTGTTTTTTATTTCACTTTGACATGGTTTCTGGATTTCTTGGACAAGCAATATAAAGATCCATGAAGAATACAAGAACCTGAGCAATACCACTCAAAAGAATAATAATAATCATTCACTTTATTTTTGTGTAACAAATTATTAATATCATGAAGCGCCTGTGATCTTTGCCATTTCCTCCCATTATGACTTGCATGTTATTGTTGGGGTACAGTGACACTCCATTTTGAGGGAAAGACACCGACTGCTTTGGTGCACATGGGCTGCTTTGGTGCACATTCTGAGAATTGTACACCATTTTGTTTGTAATCTTACATAGTGTCTGATTCAGAGTACGGAAATCTGATTTTCTTGCTGTTGATCGATTATCGTCAGACTGTGCATGCACATGTGCCGCAGTGATCTTGCAATGGTGGTCTCAGAGAGGGTTTATTCGCAAAGTGATTCACAGTGAGGGAGCTTTTGGGGGAATTAACAGGGAGAGGCAACAAAAATAAAGGGTTGTCATGACCGATTCTTGGGTATGTCTCAGCCTGCATCTGCAATCCCATATGTAGTAACAGTGGCTCCAGCATCTGACTTCCTGCGCCCATGTGTCACTATAGTGCGATACAGAAAGCTGATAATCGACTGATCTAGCGACGCTGCGTAATTGTATGCAACCGATGGGACTCTGAAAGCCGCTAGTAGGTGTCTCAGAACAAATCCAGGTGGCTGCCGCATTTGCATATTTTCATGGGTATTACACATTCATTTTGCTTTGGTAAAGATGCATTTATATTTTCTCTTACGTCCTAGAGGATTCTGAGGTCCACATTAGTACCATGGGGTATAGACGGGTCCACTAGGAGCCATTGGCACTTTAAGAGTTTAACAGTGTGGGCTGGCTCCTCCCTCTATGCCCCTCATACCAGACTCAGTTTAGAAAATGTGCCCGGAGGAGCCGGTCACAGCTAGGGGAGTTCCATAGGAGTTTTTCTAGTTTTGTTGTTTTTAAAGCCTCCTTGCTTCGTGGGACTTAGGGGGGGAGTAGTGTCCAACTCTGTGAGGTTAATGGCCGCTATCTCTGCTGACAGGACACTGAGCTCCTGAGGGTGATGATCGTTAGCCGCCCCAGGTGACCGCTCACTCCCACAGCATTCCGCCACCCCCTAACAGAGCCAGAAGATTCCGGTGGTGAGTGAGTTACCGGCGCCCCAGCAAGCCGGAGCCGGTATGAAGATGGCGGCAACAGGGTGGGTGCACAGTACTAACTGCGCTCCGGAAGCTCAGCAGTACACAGTGCGGTGCTATAAGGGGCGCCCTGAGCCAGCGCCTATACCCTAAACTGGTCACCAAGGCTGTCAGGGACCTCGGTAATGCTGCCAACATCATTCCTCAGGCCAGTATAAAGGTGTGAAGCACGTGAAGCAGCACCATGTTCAGGGGGCGGAGCTTCTCTGAGCGGGCCCAGCAGCATTCAGCTCCATTTTCCTGCCTGCAGATCCAACTACAGAAACACTGACAGGGAGTGCTGTCCCTCCACGCAACTCCAGCTATCCTGTGCGGTACCAGGGGGTTGTAGAAGGGAGGGGGGGAGGCTGTGTTATTACTGTGTAGTCTATTAAGGTACACAGTCAGCGCCAGGTAGTGGTATTATATCTACCTGGGGAAGCGCTGTGTGTGTGCTGGATCCAAGCTCTGTGTTTCTCTGTGGCATACTTGGGGGGAAACTGTGTCTGACATTTTCCTGTGTGTGTGGGTGTATGTTTTCTCACCTAGCCATGTCAAGGGATTCGGTGCCTTATGCTACAGAGGACATTTCCTCTCCAGAGGAATCAATTCCATGTACCCTGGAATGTAATGTCTTATCTCAGATTCCCTTTACTTAGCCGGAATGGCTAATTTCTATTAAGGGAATGATCTCTCAGATATCTACTAGGGTAGCTCATACTGAGTCTGAAACTCAGGTTTTAAAGAATTCTATGGCTGTTTGGTCAGGTTCTGTTCCTATTTCTTCCAAATCCTCTAACACATAGGTTCTCAAACTCGGTCCTCAGGACCCCACACGGTGCATGTTTTGCAGGTCTCCTCACAGAATCACCAGTGAAATAATTAGCTCCACCTGTGAACCTTTTAAAATGTGTCAGTGAGTAATTACACCTGTGCACCTGCTGGGTTACCTGCAAAACATGCACTGTGTGGGGTCCTGAGGACCGAGTTTGAGAACCTCTGCTCTAACATATACCCACAGAAACTTGCTCTTGACCAGATTATGCAAGATGACACGGATACCGACTCTGACACAGTAGACGGTGATGGGGATGTGCTGTGGGAGGCGGCATCCCTGGCAAAGGGGGTGCAGCTCATGATTGAGGCCATGACAGATGTGTTAAACATTGTGGATACACCACCTGAGCAGGTTGGGGAAGCTTACTTCCCAGATAGTAAGAAAGCCTCCCTAACCTTCCCTGTGGCAAAATAATTAAACACGTTATTTGAAAAAGCCTGGGAAACCCCAGAGAAATTTTCCAGATCCCCAAAAGGGTTCTGGTTGCTTTTCCTTTCCCTGAGGAGGATAGAAAAAAATGGGAAAACCCACCCAAAGTTGACACATCTGTGTCCAGATTGTCAAAAAAGGTGGTTTTACCTGTCCCTGGATCTACCGCGTTAAAAGAACCAGCTGATCGTAAGATTGACACTATGCCTAAATCCATATACACTGCTTCAGGGGTGGCATTAAGGCCTACTATTTGCCTGTGCATGGATCTCAAAAGCTATAGTAAAGTGGTCAGGCACGTTACTAGAAGACTTAGATACAATGGATAGAAGTGAGATCGAACTGTTTTTACATAACATACAGGATTCTGCGGAGTTCATGGTAAAATCCATGAAGAACCTGGGTACGCTGAATGCACGGATATCTTCCATGTCTGTCTCAGCTTGCAGGGGACTCTGGCTACGCCAATGGTCAGCAGACGCGGAATCCAGGAGAAGTGTGGAGAGCATACACAGGTCAGGCTCTGTTTGAGGGAAGCATTGCATGCGTGGATTTCCACGGCAACTATGGGTAAGTCACCGTTTCTTCCCTCAGCTATGCCTTCTACGAAGAAACCCTTCTCTTCATCTGCATCGCAGTCCTTTCAGACCGCTAAGACAAAAAAGTCCAAGCCCCCTACCACTTTCTTTAGGGTTGGGCGTGCAAAATCTAAAAAGCCTGCACCTGCAGGCTCCCAGAACCAGAAGCCTGCTTCTGGTTCCTCAAAATCCTCAGCATGATGGTAGACAGCACAGCCTGGAGGACGGTCTGGTGGGTGCGAGGCTCAGGCGTTTCAGCCACGTCTGGGTGTCGTCTGGCCAGGACCACTGGGTACAGGATATTGTATCCCAGGGGTACAGACTGGAGTTTTAAGAACTCCTGCCTCACCGATTTGATACTGGCAGACAGGGCTGTCCTACAGGAAGCCATTCAAAAATTGGAAAGGTCAGCAGTCATCATTACAGTTCCACCGCATATGCAAAACAAGGGTTACTATTCGAACCTTTTCGTGGTACTGAAACCAGATGGTTCGGTCAGACCGATTTTGAACTTGAAATCGTTAAACCCTTGTCTGAGGAAGTTCAAATTCAAAATGGAGTCTCTGAGAGCGGTTATCTCAGGTCTAGAGGAGGGGGAGTTTCTGGTATCCCTGGATATCAAGGATGCGAACATCCACATTCCAATTTGGCCACCACACCAGGCTTATCTCAGATTTGCACTGCTAGACAGTCACTATCAGTTTCAGGCACTGCCATTTGGTCTCTCCACAGCACCTAGGGTGTTCACAAAAGTGACGGCAGAGATGATGGTTCTCCTCCGCAGGCAGGGAGTGAACATATTTCCATATCTGGATGATCTGCTGATAAAGGCGTCGACCAGGGAGGCCTTGTTGCAGTCCATTGCTCTCACGACTCATCTGCTCAGGGAACATGGGGGGTAATTCCAAGTTGATCGCAGCAGGATTTTTGTTAGCAATTGGTCAAAACCACGTGTACTGCAGGGGAGGCAGATATAACATGTGCAGAGAGAGTTAGATTTGGGTGGGGTGTGTTCAATCGGCAATCTAATTTGCAGTGTAAAAATAAAGCAGCCAGTATTTAGCCTGAACAGAAACAAAATAACCCACCCAAATCTAACTCTCTCTGTAAATGTTATATCTGCCCCCCCTGCAGTGCACATGGTTTTGCCCAACTGCTAAAAGATTTCCTGCTGCGATCAACTTGGAATTACCCCCATGGTTGGATCCTGAACCTTCCGAAGTCACATTTGGAGCCCACAAGGAGATTGTCTTTCCTGGGGATGATCCTCGACACAGAAGTGCAGAGGGAGTTTCTACCGGAGGAAAAAGCATTGGTGATTCAAACAATGGTCTGGGATGTCCTGAAGCCAGTCCGGGTATCGGTTCATCAGTGCATTCGCCATCTCGGGAAGATGGTTGCCTCCTACGAGGCTCTACAGTATGGAGGATTTCATGCATGGTCCTTCCAACTGGATCTCCTAGACAAGTGATCGGGGTCTCATCTACATATGCACCTGAGGATACGTCCTTCGCCGAAAGCAAGGATTTCACTCCTCTGTTGGCTGCAAATGTCTCACCTTCTCGAGGGCCGCAGGTTTGGGATTCAGGACTGGGTCCTTCTAACCACGGACGCAAGTCTCCGGGATTGGGGAGCAGTCACTCAAGGGGAAACCTTCCAAGGAAAGTGGTCAAGCCTGGAATCCAGTCTTCCAATAAACATTCTGGAACTGCGAGATCATGCCATTCAAGTACAGTCGGACAATGTAATGACAGTGGCCTACATAAACCGAAAGGGTGGAACGAAGAGCAGAGCTGCAATGTCAGAGGTAAAAAGGATCCTCCACTGGGCAGAAAAGCATGCATTGGTGCTGTCAGCAATCTTAATTCCGGGAGTAGACAACTGGGAAGCGGACTTCCTCAGCAGACACGATCTCCATCCAGGAGAGTGGGGCCTCCATCCGGTGGTGTTCACGGAGATGACAAATCTTTGGGGTGTACCTCAAATAGACATACTGGCCTCACATCTCAACAAGAAGCTTCGGAGGTATTGTTTCAGGTCGAGAGACCCGCAAGCAGTGGCGGTGGACGCCCTGGTGACTCCGTGGGTGTTCCAGTCAGTGTACATGTTTCCTCCACTTCCACTCATCCCAAGGATTCTAAAAATCATAAAGAGAACAAAAGTTCAGGCAATCCTCATTGCTTCGAACTGGCCAAGAAGGGCTTGGTACGCGGATCTTCTGGAGTTACTGCTCGAAGATCCGAGGCCTCTTCCTCTTCGAGAGGACCTTCTGCAACAGGGGCCGTTCACCTATCAAGACTTACCACAGCTACGTTGGACGGCATGGAGGTTGAGCACCAGATATTAGCTTGGAAGGGCATTCCGAACAAGGGCCCTCATTCCGAGTTGTTCGCTCGCTAGCTGCTTTTAGCAGCATTGCACACGCTAAGCCGCCGCCTACTGGGAGTGAATCTTAGCTTTGCAGAATTGCGAACAAAAGATTCGCAAAATTGTGAATAGAAATTTCTTTGCAGTTTCTGAGTAGCTCGGGACTTACTCTGCCACTGCGATCAGTTCAGTCAGTTTCGTTCCTGGTTTGACGTCACAAACACACCCAGCGTTCGCCCAGACACTCCCCCGTTTCTCCAGCCACACCCGCGTTTTTCCCAGAAAATGTAGCTTTTTTCCGCACACACCAATAAAACGGCCAGTTTCCGCCCAGAAACACCCACTTCCTGTCAGTCACACTCCAATCACCAGAACGATGAAAAATCCTTGTCATGCCGTGAGTAAAATACCTAACTTTTGAGTAAAATAACTAACCGCATGCGCTCTGCGAATCTTGCGCATGCACAGTAAGCGACTAATCGCAATATAGCGAAACTCGGCAACGAGCGAACAACTCGGAATGAGGGCCAAGGTTATTCCTACCCTGATACAGGCTAGGATAGGAGTAACGTCTAAACATTACCATCGCATTTGGAAAAAGTATGTATCTTGGTGTGAATCCAAGAAGTTTCCTACTGGGACGGTTTCTCCTCTTCCTACAAGCAGGTGTGGATATGGGCCTGAGATTGGGATCCGTTTAATGTTCAGATTTCGGCCTTATCCATTTTCGTCCAGAAACAGCTGGTTTCCCTTCCTGAGGTTCAGACTTTCTTGAAAGGGGTTCTGCACATCCAACCTCCCTTTGTGCCGCCTACGGCACCCTGAGATCTTAACATGGTGTTGCAGTTCCTCCAATCGGATTGGTTCGAGCCTCTACAGGAGGTTGAGGTCAAGTTTCTCACGTGGAAGGCTGTCACTTTGTTGGCCTTAGATTCTGCTAGACGTGTGTCGAAGTTGGGGGCTTTGTCTTGTAAAAGCCCCTCCTTGATCTTCCATGAGGATAGAGCTGAGCTCCGGACACGTCAGCAGTTCCTTCCACAGGTTGTGTCGGCTTTTCATATCAATCAACCTATTGTGGTGCCAGTTGCTACTGACTCCTCAATTCCATAAAAGTCCTTGGATGTTGTAAGGGCTCTGAAAATTTATGGGAAGAGGACTGCTCATCACAGAAAATCGGACTCTCTGTTTGTCCTGTATGATCCCAAGAAACTTGGGTGTCCTGCTTCTAAGCAGACAATCTCTCGCTGGATCAGGTTCACTATCCAGCATGCGTATTCTATGGCAGGATTTCCGTGTCCAAACTCTGTTAAGGCCCACTCTACTCATAAAGTGGGTTCTTCCTGAGCGGCTACCCGTGGTGTCTCGGCTTTACAGCTTTGCCGAGAGGCTACTTGGTCTGGGTCGAACACGTTTGCTAAATTCTACAAGTTCGATACTTTGGCCTCTGAGGACCTAAAATTTGGTCAATCAGTTCTTTTGGTACACCCCCATGGTACTAATGTGGACCCCAGCATCCTCTAGGACGTAAGAGAAAATAGGATTTTAATTACCTACCGGTAAATCCTTTTCTTGTAGTCCGTAGAGGATGCTGGGCGCCCGCCCAGCGCTTCGTGATTCTGCAGTGGTTACTTAGTTCAGTACTGCCTGGTTCTTGGTTAAGTACTGTTTTGTTACTTGGTTAAGTAATTTGCTCAGCCTTTACTGAATTTCCAAGATGTTTAGCTCGGTTTGCCTTGTAAGTGTGAGCTGGTATGAATCTCACCACTATCTGTGTAAAATCCTTCTCTCAAAGTTGTCCGTCTCATCTGACACAGTTTCTAGACTGAGTCTGGTGGGAGGGGCATAGAGGGAGTGTCAAAGTCGAAAAATATCGTAGCACACACACCACGTACTAACCACACACACATGCCCGCTGCGCGTGCACTTGTTCCGCCGTGCGTGCACATATCCGCAATTTGCGTATGATCGCTCCCGTGGACCTGCGCGTGGTATGGGTATTTACGGCAGAGTTTGTGAGCGCATAGAGGGTTATCAGAACATTAAGTATTTAACCCAAATAGTGCACATTGTACACATAGCCCCCCTGCACCACATCAGCAAGTATCAACAGTTTAAATGATTCCAGGACTAAGGGATTCGCTTTTGCATGATAGAAAGGGACAGACTAAGGTTATAAGGTGAAGTCTAGTATCCAGCTGTAGGGTATTTTAAGGGTAACATTCCGGTGTTGGTTAGAGGAAGATCGCATGTTCCTGCGTATAGTTATGTGCAGAAGTAGAATATAGATATAAACTGTATTTACTGTATATTATGTATGCGGCAGGAATCCAGAGGAGACCACCCACAAGAGCAGCTGAGAAAGACTTCGCCCACCTTTTCAATTCAACCTATGACCTCTCCTGTAATGTAAAGATGCATCTCTGTGTCCAATGGACAAAGGGATTACAATAACCATTGTATTGTTTATGGAAGTAGTGTATAAAAAGCCTGTTGCTGCCTGGCCGGTCAGAAGACTCTGAACGCTATCTACCTGATGAGCGGAGGACTGGTCCAGGTTGCGCAAGCGAATATTCTCACGTATGTACATTGACTGTAGCCATTTTACTCTGTTGTATATTGTAGTGTATAAATTGTATTGTTATCCCCTTCCAGATATATACGCTGAGGTTTCGGAGCCCAGTGTTTAAACTACAAATCAGTGTTGTGTTCTCTTTTCCCTGCTAGGGTTTAAAGCATATTACATTACCTAACTGTATAAGGTTTAAGAGTGTATTGATAAGGTGTGTACGCACTGCGGGTACTTTATACCGTCAGCGCTGCGTAAGGTTTAAGGTGTAACATCATTGCATTGCATTACTAATAAGGTTTAAAGTTCATCAAGAGTGTGTACTTTGTACCCCAGCGCGGCGTTTGTACGCTAAGTCCGTACAAGGTACGGGACTCTGTACGCATATAGCGTACAAAGTGCGTAGCGTGAGTATTAAGTCTAGCGGCCGCAGCGGCTCCATGGTAAAAGTGTATTTAGAGGTATAGCTTTATGGTTTAAGATAATATCGACATTATCAAATGGGGCATCGTCCGGATTTTCCTCATACCCACAGCCTAGCAGGTTAAAGCAGACTTTATCTATCAGCAAAGGGCGGACAGGTATCCCACGTAAACCTTCTCCTGGTTGGTGGATACACTGGTAAACCCTATCTCAATTGCTGATAAGATGGCGTCTGCTCTGCATGGTTTGTAGGGATTCTGGTGGGATCCGTAAGGTAAATACGCAAAGCTATTTTAAAAATCTTTGAATTTCTGTTTGGCGCCGAATGCGCACACAACACAAGCATACACCTGTACTTTGTATACCTGCTCGTATTGTTGCCATAAGTAGTGATTATTAGATTCATTTTGACCTGTGCTGAGAAATTTGTTGCTATTTAGTTAAAACATAGAATAAATATTAAGGATGTAAAACGTAAAACACAAATACAGTCTGGCCTAGTTAAACAGGTTTATACAGAAAGATACTGTGTTGTGTTAAGTAAACGATTATAGGTACAGTAATATCGCTTACATTTATAGAAGTGTGGGATTTGTGCTACTACGGACGTACGGTCTTTGTACACGTGTCTCAGACAAAGTACGGGACTGCGTACGCAACGTAAAGACATACGCACAGTTGCGTGTTTACGCAACGTGCGTAAGGGTACGACCGCTAAGTACAAATTACACAATAGCATTGTTTAGTTTAGGCGCGGAACAGTAGCCATGCTACAATAGCACAAATTGCTCGGTTTCTAAAATTTAGTTTAAATAAAACTTTTTTTTACTGTATTACTTCTGGTACTAAGGCTGTTTATCTGAATGAAAGTTAATTTTCTGTACAGAAAAACCAAAGTGTATTTGAGTTAACGAACGTGAGTGTGCAAACAATAAAGGTGTTGTGGACCCAGGGAATTCGGGATCCCGTAGAAGTGGTACACCGAGTGAGTGGAGACTCGGTGGCGTGAGGCAGCTGACTCATGATAATATAAATTGAAGTACAAAGGAGCAAAGTAGCAGAGTACCGCAGACCAGAAGGTCAGCGAGGTTTAGAGTACCACAGACCAAAGGTCAGCGAGGTTTTAGAGTACCGCAGCCCAGGAGGTTAGCGAAGATACCCATTTAGTTTTTACGCTCCGGCTGAGGTTTCGCAGCCTGAAAAACCGATTCCATTCGTCGTACGGCGGATAAGTAACAGTTACCTATACGCTGTGCGATTGGACCGCGCGTTCGTGGGTGCAATATTTAGCGCAATGTGATACCTTTTTTACGAGCTTTGCGTAAAATCACAGGATCATTAGCGCTGGATATAGCATACGCAAGCGTGATTTGTGTATAATAAAGGTTTAGGGAGTTTTCGCTGGTCTCTCTCAGGAAATCTCCAACAACCAATATTTACTGGAAAGGGTAAGTCACTCCCAGATACTTCCAGTAAATAGAGGTTACGTAGGGGCCCGAGGTTGGGTACATTGCCTGCGCTATCAACAGTGTATGGTAGTATTGGCCAACAGTGGCGTGAGTGGGTGAAAGCACTCGGAGGACTTTCACCGTTGCCTTATATTGAGTATTTTGTTTTTTTGTGGGATTAGCTGAGAAGGCAATACCTGCAAAATATGGGGGCCAGTTGCTCAAGGAAGGGACGGTCAACCAGGGTTCAGGTTGACATTCCGCGGCCCAGGGGTTTGGCGAGGTACATAATGTGTGAGAAGCATGGATCACACACTGAAGTTTTTTGCAATGAATGGGAACGTATGACTGCGGAAGATAGGGAACCATTACCTAAGGTAGGCAGTTTTGAACCAGAGGTATTGCAGAATTTAAGGGTTAGGATATGTCTGATAAAATCCCAAAAGAAAAGGGTCAGACACACAAACTGTTTCAATTTATGGCAGCAAGAGGGCGATATGCAAGAGAAATTAACATATGCAGCCAGTTCCAAACCTAGCGGGAATGAGAACACAAACACACCATTGTCGACACAGGTCGAAGGGGAACAGAAGGCTACAGTCAATGATACATCTGTAAATGACAGTAATATGAAAGAGCAATGTATTAACCCTAACTTTTGCAAAATGTATCCTGTTTTGAAGTCTCTCCAAGGTTTTAGGTCACAGGAAGATGAAGGATTCAGCCAAATCGCAGCTCTCCTCCAAGCAGTCACCTTGCAGGAAACTCAGGTGGGGCCTGTCCAACCAGGTAGTGCAGTAACAATATTCCCCAATGAAAGAACGGGTGAGGTCACAGCTACCGGTAAGTATGAGACAGTTCATTGCACAGAAACCACAACACCACACAGTAAACAGATTAGGAACGGAATGGTAGGATTACACCCTGTCTTGGAAATAGTAACTCCCAATGGGGGAACCGATAGTCAGGGAGTAGTCCTCACCAGGAATAATGCAATGTATTGCCCGTGGCCCAGAGATGAGCTGAGATCAATCATTTCAGAATTCCCCGACCCTCGGAAGCATTTAGCCAGATGTCAGAAATTTATCAGAGATCTGGGTAATGCGTATGAACCGACAAACAAACACTGGCGGATATTTTTGAAAGTGTGCCTACCCCCAAACATTGACACCCAAAAATTTACCACTGATTGTAGGCTAGAGTTGGATAGTCCTATGACTGACAGAAACAATCAGGAAAATATAGAACGAATTAACAGACAACTAGAGTTGTATTTCCCCACAACTGCTAAGTGGAGGAAAAATTTTCTCCATAAAGCAGAGGGAAAACGAAATGGCATCTGAATATTTCCATCGGGCTCTGCACATAATGGATAGATACATAGGGGTATCGGATGCAGGGAACGATGAAAATTACAGAGAGGTGGCTGTCTCTGCGCTGATGGACGGACTCGATAAGACAGTGAGGGACAGAGTACAAACCTCTTTGCCTGGTTGGAGAGGGGTCACAGTAGCTTGCCTTAGAGAGTGCGCAATTGAACGCCATAGGCATATTGCTAGGCGTAGAAAACTGCAAGAGGAGAGGCTGAGGATTGAAAGTATGCAGGCTCTTACACCAAAGTCTCATCAGCCCAAGCCCCAAAACCCTAGTAGTAACAAAAGACCGAGAATATGTTACATTTGTAAAAATGAAGGACATGTTGCTAGAGATTGTAAGAGTAGTAGAGCACATAGCCAATATAGACCCCTAGACAGAATAAATAAGCCACGTTATTAAACACATAGACGGGATCAAGGGACATATAGTAAGGAATCATGATACAGTATAGAAAAACACAGGTTCGTTTTAATGGGAAGAACAAAATAAATGCAACTTTACCCTTTTGACAGAAGTTACGGAGATTAGGAGGAGGCTTCTAAACTTCTGCTTCTCTCTCTCTAGCAGAAGTGACCTATAAGTAATTTATCAGGAGTTTTGTTAGAGATGGTATACATATAAAATACCCACGAAGACTAATATTGCATTTCACTGTTTTAGAAGCATGTCCGTCACAGGTAGAGGAAATTATCTAAAAGATACCGGGTTCCCTATGAACTTAGAATGGACAAGACACTGGATTGATGGCTGGGATAGTCCCAGTAGAGATATAACACACATAAAAAAATGTTTTTTAAAGGGGAACAGACCGATTAGGGAATCATTCCCCGTAGTGCCCAGTCCAGATGTCAAACTTTGTAAAATCTTCTTTGCCTTTACAAACTTATCTATTACTAAACTCTGTGATTTGTCTTCAAAGTTTCCTCTTCATCCTCTTACGTTCACTGACAGGATTACAGTTCAAATGTCACATGCCTACTCGGTCTGTCAGAGCTCTGCCTAAATCCAGTATATCTCACTAGCATAGGGACACCAGTATCAGTGTGCCTGGTCATGCACAAAGGGTGGAGAATGGGAATACTGGTGAAGATAGACTGTGCATAGATACCGATATACATGATGGTGTGACAGCCTGATGGTGAACGCAAATCTGACAAATTTTCTTTTTATTATTTCCCCTCTCTTCTCACTTCCCAAAGATCCCACAACTGATAATACACAACAGTTAAACAGATTTATGTTTCCTACAGAAAGGTCGCTGACCCAGAGAGAACATCGTATCACTGGAGTGTCTGTTTCGGGAAGGCTGAGAGGCAGTACTGTTGAGACGGCACCTGAGCGCGGAGAACAACAAGACCAGAGGCGGTTGTCGCACCAGTTTTTCTTTTTTTATTATTTTCTCTATCTCCCACTACCCTCTTTCTCTCCTTCCCTTTCCTCCCCTTCTGGTTTCCTTTCTCTCCCCTTAACAAGATGGACTTACCCCAAGAGACTGCGTTCCGGGTTTTCCTGTTAACCCTGTTGTTGACCAGAGCAGTCTGTTTCGGTGAGAGTCCCAGAGAGGTCGAGAAAGGATCTGGAATGGGTTCTGATGGCGAGGACGGATTTGTAGAATTCCAAGATCAACACATCACTCGAGCAAAGGCGAGTATCAGAAAACGATCTGGTAGTCAGGGAGCTAGGAGGCACCGTGAAGGGTTATTGGCTGAGGAAAATTGCATTTGTAAAAATTGTGAGAACATAGTTGAGGATGGGTGCATCAAGAGATGTCAGTCCAGCCTTAATATCAACATGGACCGTCATCCATTGAGTGATTACCACTCACTAGTGGGTAAGGTCTTAAACCAGACAGAATGCTGGGTGTGCTCACAAGTACCTCAAGGTCAGAGCAAGTCAGGATTAGTACCGTACCCTTTAGCAATAGATGAGGTACTCGAATTATGGGGTGGGAGACCGGTGGACAAGAAATGTAATATTTCTAGGCCCCCTAGTTTGAAGCTCCACCAGTATCATGTAGAGATATCCTTAGTGTGCTTTAACATTTCCAATTTCCGAAAACCAGGAAATTGGGAGGTGACATGGAATAATCAAACCATGGCATTTTCGCATAGAGCTGATAGGATACCTGTAGACTCTGAACTTATACGCCAAATAGCCAACAGTGGAAGGTATTTTCGGTATAGGTATACTCAAGGAAGCAAGACCATGCGGGTTGGAGAAGTATCACCAGGGTACTGTGCGCATATCATACAGCCTGATACTTGTATTGAACAGATGAGAGAACTAGGGATTGGGTTTTTCACTTGGAAAGTTTGTAATATGGTAATGTCATATTCTGTCCCATATGTTCTCCCCGATGATGCCTATTTCATATGTGGGAGGAAGGCGTATAAGTGGCTTGCCCAAAACTCAGAGGGATTGTGTTATGTTGGAAGAGTGTTGCCAGAGGTCATGACCATAACCCATGATAAGATGAAAGATGAACACATCGTTAAGAGACACCTCATAGATAGGACAGAGCACGTAGACTCTGATTTGATCCACGAATCCACCGGGATTCAATTCCTTCTCGCATTAGACATCACCCGTACTGCCAGAGGAATTATAAATTATAGGTATATCCATGCGCTAGCGAACCTGATAGATAATATCACTGAGATGTATAACGACACCTTCAGGTATACGGGTAGGGAATTGCAAGCTTACAAAACGGAACTGACCCAGCACAGGATGGTCCTTAATTATATCACAGCCGTGACGGGTGGGTACTGTGTCACTTTGGCAACTCAATATGGTGTGAAGTGCTGCATGTATATTACAAACAGCACTGATGACCCAACCGAGATCATCGATCAAAAGATGGACGAATCTTGCAGTTGAAGTGGGAGTTCCGAAGGAGACACAACCTTACCCTGACTGCTGTGAGTAATGAACTGACCGGCTGGGTCTCATGGTTGAACCCACGAAATTGGTTCTCAGGATTAGGAGAATGGGCTCAAAATGTTATTATGAGTGTAGGGAAGTTTCTCCTTTGTATCCTGGGAGTCGTCATAATTATTGGTTTGATATTTAGGTGTGTTCGAATTCTAACGCGGCGCAAGCACGGCACAAAATTGATGAGTCTAAGGAGCGGGGGCATTGTTACAGCAGCAGATTTAATTTACGACCCATCCATAGAGACAATGTTATGATAAGGATTGCAAATGAATTCCACGGCCCGTTTCTTTCACCCGTTTTTCCTTTGTCTCCCCCTTTGCCCAGATACACCGATCCGGAAAAGACATCGACTACACCCAAGAATGATTATGAAAATGTTATGTAAAATGTATTTTAGATATGTGTCTTATCTTCAACTCTACAACCTTCAATTAGTGACACACATAGTCGACAGGTGATATCCACATATATTAGCACTCACATATTTTCCCCCTCTATGTATCATCAACTAAATGTGCACCCCATTTGTTGGAACAAGAAGCCGAAAAGAGCTCGGTAGTGTTTGTTGGCCCACTTACAGACCCTTAATACGGGATAAGAAGGATTTAATGTATACTTCGCAATACCTCGAAGCTTATCTAGAACATATACGGCACGATGATACATGCCCCTCAGACATGGATTCATACATACATGCTTTTTACTATCCCACTAGGTCATACATTTCCCGCCTACACCTCTCCTCCTACCATCCAATCATCTGTAGATATTGTATTGTATATTTTTCTGTTTAGTGTTTAGATAGTGGCAGTTATTGTTGACTGCCAAAGGGTGGACTGTCAAAGTAAAAAAATATTGTAGCACACACACCACGTACTAACCACACACACATGCCCGCTGCGCGAGCACTTGTTCCGCTGTGCGTGCACATATCCGCAATTTGCGTATGATCGCTCCCACGGACCTGTGCGTGGTATGGGTATTTACGGCGGAGTTTGTGAGCGCATAGAGGGTTATCAGAACATTACATATTTAACCCAAATAGTGCACATTGTACACATAGCCCCCCTGCACCACATCAGCAAGTATCAACAGTTTAAATTATACCAGGACAAAGGGATTCGCTTTTGCATGATAGGAAGGGCCAGACTAAGGTTATAAGGTGAAGTCTAGTATCCAGCTGTAGGGTATTTCAAGGGTAACATTCCGGTGTTGGCTAGAGGAAGATTGCATGTTCCTGCGTATAGTTATGTGCAGAAGTAGAATATAGATATAAACTGTATTTACTGTATATTATGTATGCGGCGGGAATCCAGAGGAGACCACCCACAAGAGCAGTTGAGAAAGACTTCGCCCACCTTTTCAAATCAACCTATGACCTCTCCTGTAATGTAAAGATGCATCTCTGTGTCCAATGGACAAAGGGATTACAATAACCATTGTATTGTTTATGGAAGTAGTGTATAAAAAGCCTGTTGCTGCCTGGCCGGTCAGAAGACTCTGAACGCTATCTACCTGATGAGCGGAGGACTGGTCCTGGTTGCACAAGCGAATATTCTCACGTATGTACATTGACTGTAGCCATTATTCTGTTGTAGATTTATCTTGTTAGCCTTGTAGACTGTAGCCATTTTACTCTGTTGTATATTGTAGTGTATAAATTGTATTGTTATCCCCTTCCAGATATATACGCTGAGGTTTCGGAGCCCAGTGTTTAAACTACAAATCGGTGTTGTGTCCTCTTTTCCCTGCTAGGGTTTAAAGCATATTACATTACCTAACTGTATAAGGTTTAAGAGTGTATTGATAAGGTGTGTACGCATTGCGGGTACTTTATACCGTCAGCGCTGCGTAAGGTTTAAGGTGTAACATCATTGCATTGCATTACTAATAAGGTTTAAAGTTCATCAAGAGTGTGTGCGCGCGCTGTGTGTACTTTGTACCCCAGCGCGGCGTTTGTACGCTAAGTCCGTACAAGGTACGGGACTCTGTACGCATATAGCGTACAAAGTGCGTAGCGTGTGTATTAAGTCTAGCGGCCGCAGCGGCTCCATGGTAAAAGTGTATTTAGAGGTATAGCTTTATGGTTTAAGATAATATCGACATTATCAGGAGGAGTCAGCCCACACTGTTAAACTCTTAAAGTGCCAATGGCTCCTAGTGGACCCATCTATACCCCATGGTACTAATGTGGACCCCCAGCATCCTCTATGGACTACGAGAAAAGGATTTACAGGTAGGTAATTAAAATCCTATTTTTTTAAGACCATTATGTATTTTTGCTGCTGTTTCTCTATACTGATTTATTACCTGTAATGATCCCTGAAACATTCATATGACCAGCAAATAGGTGGAGATTGTTCTTTATATGGTCCATTCAGCAGCATTTCTGAAACAAACCTGTCTGTTCTAGCAGCAGCTCAATTAGTTCATATGATAGAGAAAGTTGGAGCAGTTACTGTTTGTGCAGCTGTGCAAATCTATGTGCTGTGTGCTACTGCCTGAACTTCTCTTTGTACAATGGCATTTACCAGTACATCATAACACTGTGCTGTACTAAGTTTGAAGAGACCAGCCAGGAATCTTCATAGATGTTATCTGGCTAGATTCAAGATCCTTTTTTTGATTGCATGCAGCCAGTGCCTAGATATCTGGACTACAGCTGATGCTGGGAGGTAAAGACGTCAGTTTGGTGTTACTTGTAATATTTTTCTTAAATCGTTAATGTTTCGTTAACATTATGTTTTGCTAACATCAGTAAAGATTTGTGCTCATGATAGATGCATAGACGCTCCAAAGGGCATGAGTAATTTAAGAAATACTGTATATAAACACTGAGGTGCCGATGTATCAGTTATTGTATTTTTTGCCTAATTTCTCATAGCTGGGCCATAACTAGGACCGGGTGAGAGGGGCAGCTGCCCGCAGCGCAGAGCTGAAGAGGGGCACAGGGAATTAATAGTCTAGATTAATTTGAAAACAGCTGATGGCTTGGAGGGCATCAAATCTAATTTTTGCCCATGCTTTAAAATTGAAAGTTACGACCCTGCAGTCATCCTATGAGACTGCCTTTCTGACCGAAAAAAGAGGAAAGCAGCAGATGTTGAAGATTTATTTATTTTTCTGGGAAAGCTCTCTGGAATCCCCTCCCGGTTTTCCAAGAATTTTCCTTCCCGTCCTCTTTCTCTGTGGGTCTTTCCACTTTACCTCATTGATCCCTGCTATTTAATTCTGCCCTTAGTGGGTCCACTTGCCCCCATAAAGAGAATATGTTGCAGTAGTGATGTTTGGTGTTCTGGGCATCATGCTCGGACAGGTCCCTCCCAACTAAGCATGTGCCTAATAAGTTGGTAGCAGTCTATTATTTTTTAAAATGTAAGATGTGTATTGTAATCAGCAACATAAAGTCATAGGGGGGGGGGGTGCAATTAGCTCAGTTTTTTCACCTAGGTCAAAAAACTGAGCTTTTTTGCTATTTTTAGTGCGAATGGAGATTCGCTCTATGCAATAGCAGGGCCAGATTTTCGCCTAGGTGAAAAATGTGGCAGGGGCAGAAAACCCGTAGATTGCCGAATCCACTTGTTTTCTGTCAAAAATACGGCCCATTTTCATCGATTTTGAGGCATTTTTCGCCAATGCCTTTTCATTTAATAAAAAAGGTGAAAAGGCATTGTCGAAAACGGCCAAAAACGATGCTAATTCAATACTCATGTGGGGCGAATTCATTAGCTCCGAAATGATCTGAACTTATTGCATACCCCCCATAGTCTTATTTTCTGTGATGGTTTAATTTTTTTTTACTCCTGTTTGATAGTGGAGATATTCTAGCTGTAATGAGACTAATCATTTTGTTTTGTCGCTTCCCCTGTCACCTGCTGAGATTTGATCTGTGCTTTCCCTGGTCCAGTAGAGGAGTGTTTGTGTAGAATAAAGGCTTATGCTCTAAATTTGCAATAGCTTACAAAGTATATGCATATGTGACTTGCTTTATTTCTTATCTGTGTCCTGTTGTAGTATGTTATATGTGGTTTCTTTCTGTTGACTTTTTTTCTGTCTACCCTGTAGAGCAGCTAAAGCCCACGGGCAGCAGTGTAACATCTGAATCAGCCCCATCTGGTTATTTCTGGCACAGTTATAATAATATGCATGTCACACACCTTATACCGACCTTATCCATGACTCCATGACTTAGCTACCTTCTAGGAGCTCTGTAATAATAGGATTTTAATTACCTACCGGTAAATCCTTTCCTCGTAGTCTGCAGAGGATACTGGGGTCCACATTAGTACCATGGGGTATAGATGGTCCACAAGGAGCCTTGGGCACTTTAAGAAATCAATAGTGTGCACTGGCTCCTCCCTCTATGCCCCTCCTACCAGACTCAGTCTAGAAACTGTGCCCGAGGAGACGGCTATACCGTGAGAGAAGAATAGGTAAGGATAGTGGTAAGATTCCGAACCAGCACACAACAAGAGGAAAGCCATGCTAACCAAACATGAAACAGGAAAAGCAAAGGTGTGGGAACCTTATCCAAAGCGCTCTATTTAAAACTGCAGCTGTGTCTTTTAAAGGGAAGTGCTGATCAGCCCATCAGCCATACATCATATGGAAAAAGAAAAAACCCTTTAAAAACTCTCAGCGCTGTTTCTATTCAGCAGATGTATTCAGTGTGTAAATCTTCTAAAATGGGGTATCGCTTTACACTCTATTTCTAGATATGCAATCCAGTCAAAACAAAAATAAAAACATAGTTCATTTATTCATAAAAAATCTTCTCAAACCAGTGGAAAAAAACTTTCTCATACAATCAATGACGGAGTTACAACGTTCCAACAGTTCAGCACAGATACCTATTGTTATGATAGGAATTGCCTCACCGGACTCTCTAGATGCCAATATATAGCACAGTTCTGCTTGTCCACCTGAGATCGTTGTATTGGGTGCTGCCAGCAATGCACCTGACCTCCCAGACGTTAATGCAGGATATGATTTTGTCCCTCTACCCAGGGGTGAATCTTCCTATTGGCCAGGATGGCACTTGCCATTGGCACCGGCCAAGAGGGGGGTGCCGCCTGGCAGTGCCACCCGCGCCAGGGGGTAGAATGAAATAGTAGTTCTCACCGAGTACATCCCTTAGCAGTGCTCATCCACTGCCGGACTCTCAGAAGCGTATTGCACTCTGACACTCTCTGTGACTACAGTCAAAATGATGGTGAATATAGCCGGGGAGCGGGGCACTTCCAGGTATGGGGAGGGGCGAGGCACTTCCTCTTCCTCATCCGCTCCCCTTCTCATTGGTCCCACACGATCTGTCACCAAACACCAGCCACTACAATCAGCACCAGTCAGCAGTGCAGCATGAGCATACCTGTACATTTTCTGCGGTACCGTACTGCACTGCATGGTCTATCCTGGCAGTCTGGATCACAGCTTGCAAAGAGCTCTGTATGGAGAGGTATCTAGACCAGTGACTGCCTGTCCAGCTGTGTTGAGACTACAAGTCCCAGCACACCTTGTCAGTTGGATTTGCTGGGACATGTATTGCAATCACACCTAGAGAGGGGTTTTTAACTGTATGTATGTGTGCATATATTCCCTCGGTGCCCCTGTCCACACCCTCCTTGTAATTCCCGCTTAGTGTCACTGCCCGCAGCATCCCTGTAACTGCCGCCTCAGTGACCCTGCTAATACATTCCTGCAATTCCCTCTCAGTGTCCCTGCCCGCACCCTTCCCGTAATTCCCCCTCAGTATCCCTACTCACACCCTCCCCATAATTCCCAGGGCCATCTTAACAGCAGTGTAGGCCCCTGGGCACAGAAATGCACTGGGCCCCCTACCCATCATCCACCGGTAGAGGTGGGGGGTGCTATCAGCGGCAGCTTTGATGTCCCACGGGCGGTAGGGGGGTGTTCTATCTTCTGCTCAGCATGTAGGACCAGGAGCAATAATTTCTGCTAATTACTCCTTTACTGCACAGATGCATTAGATTTCTTAACTTTGAATGGGATAAGAAAAAAACTAGAGAGTCCCACCTTTCAGGAGATATTGGGGACTTGGGGATCAGAGCTCAGGAGCCAGAGCAATTCACGAATGCAAATATAAAACTGCATACCAGGCGTGTGGAGCTGGAGCAGGGATCAGCTGCTGGAAGGCTGATATCTCTGGTTCTGGGCATAGTAGAGACAAGCTGCCAATGTCCTCCAAAAGGGGAGAATCCCAGCTTTTGGATTATACCCTCAGAAAAACTCTAAATCAGACAGAACCCGAGATATCTGGCTGGGAAGAGCAATTAACAGGCTTGGATGGGGACCACTGCTTTCAAGTCGGATATCTCCAGTTCCCCAGGGCCGATTTTCAAAAATCTGGTACCCCTGGAAAGAGGGGACCCTCAGCTATCAGCCTAGGGCCCTTATACTCCTGGGGCCCTTGGGCAAGAGCCCATTGAGCCCATACGAAAAGATGGCCCTAATAATTCCCTCTCAGTGTCCCTACCAGCACCCTAACTGTAATTCCCCCTCAGTGTCCCTGCCTGCACACTCCTCGTAATTCCCCCTCAGTCTCCCTGCTTGCACCCTCCCCGTAATACCTCCTCAGTGTCCCTGCTGGCACCCTCCCCGTAATTCCATCTCAGTGTCCCTGCCCGCACCCTCCTCGTAATGTCCTCGTTAGCAGGGCCGTACCTAGGTATGTGCCAGCGGTGCCTGGCACACAGCGCACATGCACTATGGGCGCAGTACCACTGGTAACACCCTGTAGTTCCGCAATGCAATGTGAGCCTGCGGTAGTTAAAGCTCTGCCCCCACCCTCGGAAACATGAGCTTACAGTACAGCCAGAATACTCGCCCCCCCTCCACCAGAGGTTATAATGAGCATTGGCAATACTGCCTGATCCCTTCCGCCGCCGCCACCACCGAAGGTTAAAGTGAGCTGCGGGTTGCTGTAGTGCCCAATCCTCCCCTTACCTCGCACCCGCTCCTGCCAGAGTTACAATGCAGTGCATACAATGGCAACCCGGCAGTCATGTCCTCCTCCTCTTTCTGCCTGGAGGTTACAGTGATGATCTTCTGCACTCCTGTAGACCTGTACTCTCAGGGGACATGCCAGCTGAAAATCTCTGTATCTACAAACACACACAGCGGCAGTGAGCGGCCAGCGAGCTCCTGGACTGCACCTAAGCAGCACCTCTGCCCCAGCCTGTGCTTGTCAGTGAGCGGCCTGGTCTCCGGGCAACGGATAGACAGTGTCCCATGAGATCAGGATCATGCAGCAGCCACACAACAACAACTGGGTGAGCAGAACCGCAGCAAGTGGTAGGGACTCTTCATGCCAGCCCTTAGAAAGGTGAGAGGAGAGAAGTGCCTGAGTCCTGATGCTATGGAACCACAAGTCCCATTATGCCCTGACAGACATTACATGATAGAGCATGCTTTGATTTGTGGTTCCACAATAGCTGGAGAGCAGACATTGCCTACCTCCGAGTTCTCATGATTTTTGTAGCTAGGTGTGTGCCGACTGTTCTCGGCCCACAGTACATAGGCACTGGGGACAGAGAACCGCATGTAATGTGTAAAAGGGAGCTCTGCCTTCTGTAACGTGTAAAAGGGAACTCTGTCTGCCATAATGTGTAAAAGGGAGCTCTGCCTGCCGTAACGGGTAAAAGGGAGCTCTGCCTGCCGTAATGTGTAATAGGGGCTCTACCTGGAGTAATGTGTAAAATGGGGCTCTACCTGGCGTAATGTGTGTAAGTTACGTCATTTGATTAATGGAGGACACTGTGCAGCGTAATATGAATTGGTATTATTTTGTTGCCACGCACCTAACACATAAAGCCACACCCCTATAGTTTTGGCGCACACCTACAGCGCTCACTGGCACTATTTTAAATATGGTGGGGGGTGCACTGAGGCTGTTTCTTGCACACAGCACTAAAATATCTAGTTACGGCACTGCTCCTCAGTGTCCCTGCCTGCGCCTACCCCATAATTCCATCTCAGTGTCCCTGCCCGCACCCTCCTCGTAATTCCTCCTCAGTGTCCCTTCCCGCACCCTCTCTGTAATTGCCCCTCAGTGTTCCTGACCTCAGACTCCCTGTAGTCCCTCCCTCTCATTTTCCCTACCCAAACCCACCCTGTAATTCCCCCTTCGTGTCCCTGACCTCCATCTTCCTGTGACTCCCCGCTCAGTGTCCCTGCCCACACCCTCCTGTAATTCCACCTCAGTATCCCTGCCTGTACCCTCCCCGTAATTCCCCCTCAGTGTCCCTGACCGCACACTCCTGTAATTCTCCCTCAGTGTCCTTGCCCACACCCTCCCTGTAATTGCCCCTCAGTGTCCCTGACCTCAGCCTCCCTGTAAGCCCTCCACCTCATTGTCCCTACCCGTACCCTCCCTGTAATTCTCCCTCAGTGTCCCTGACCTCAGCCTCTCTGTAACTCCCCCCTCTGTGTCCCTGGGTGGGGGAGGTGGGGGGCGCCAGTTCCTCACTTTGCCAGGGGCGCTCAGACCCCTAGATACACCCCTGCTTCCACCTTAGATATGTTACCAGGTGTGTTAATATAGTACCAGTATAGCCGGCAAATTACATCAATTAATAGCAATTAATAGCAATATATCTTATAACAAATTATTTGTATAGCTGCCAAATTATACTTAGTCCACCAATATTTTTGTAGGACAGCGCCGTGCTCCACCTCTTAGTAAGACTTATATTTATTTTCAGTAGTGGGCCCAAACAGTCTCTAGATAAAAGATAAATAGTATCCAAACTCCTCTAGACTCAGTTCATAGCAGCAATAGTTGCACACACAGGTGAAAGAACTTGTACTCCGGTATTCACATAGCAAGTGTCCGGATATTGACTACCTGTTCCAAGTGCAATACAGAGTCCGTAGCAGCAAGGAGAGCGGTGTTCCGTAAGTCCACCTCACCCTCCTCAACGTCTGATACATCATCATCAGTATCAGTCTGCATGATTTGGGCCAGTGTAAGCTTTTGTGGACAAATGGCAGTGGTCTGAGACGCTGGAATGGCCACTGAATCTCTATTCATCAGGTCATCCACAGATTGTCTTAAGTATTGCGTCTCCTTCTCATATTGGGATAATTTATGTGAATGTGTACTATCCTGAGTACACTGAGAATGTGTACTATCCTGAGTACACTGTAGGGATCCCCCTGATTGAGAAAAACACTCTGCTGTGCATGAAACACACTCCTTTAACATAGGTGGTCATTCCGAGTTGTTCTATGCCGCCTCCCACTGGAGTGTATTTTAGCTTAGCAGAAGTGCGAACGAAAGGATCGCAGAGCGGCTACAAAGTTTTTTTGAGCAGTTTCAGAGTAGCTCAAAACCTACTCAGCACTTGCGATCACTTCAGACCATTCAGTTCCTGTTTTGATGTCACAAACACGCCCACTTCATGTCAATCACTCTGCGGCAGCCAGTGCGACTGAAAAGCATCGCTAGACCCTGTGTGAAACTACAACATCCGCTGTAATAGTACGTCGAGCGTGCGCATTGCGCTGCATACACATGCACAGAAGTGCCTTTTTTTGCCTCAACGCTGCACAGCGAACGAATGCAGCTAGCGATCAACTCGGAATGACCCCCATAGTAAAACGTAAAAGAACACACACACACATACAGGATGAATAGGTTAAAAGCACAGTTAACCCACGCAGAGCCCCCTAGGGTGACAAAGAGTATGATGGAGCCAGCCACACAGCGCCCCTATAGCTAATTATAAGGTTAGCTGGGTCGCAAACTAAGCCCTCTTAATAAAGGCTCAGTATTCTAACACTGTTCCCCCCCCTTTGCTATGACCCACTGGTACCGCTGAGGCAAGCTGGAGTCCTTGTGGAGGGGCTGCGCTTCCCTGCCAGTCTGTCTGTGTAGAGCTGCAGAGGGAAAATTTTGCTGGTGAGCTGCTGGGTCCGCTCATAGTGAAGCCCTGCCCCCGTAATGGCGCGTGGTCTTCCCGTTTTTTTTATACTGGCTGAGGTATGCATGGTGCTTAACAGTGAGTTAGAATCCCTGTAAGCTAGTTTGCCACTGTGGGTAATGTAAGTAGTGGCTCAGCGCGCCCCTCACAGTGGAACACACGCTAACAGCATGTCATCCTGAGCCCTGGAGCGCAGCCTGCCTGTCAGCGCTGCGCTCCACACCCTTATGCCGCCATTTCAGCTGGTGACCCTCTAACCAGGACACCACCCACCTACTCACCACTCTTCTGTCTCTGTTAGGGGTGGCGGCGTGCTGCGGGACCGTACGCTCGCCGTGGTGGGGCTTGCGAATAGGACCCACAGGAGCTCAGTGTCCTGTCAGCGGGGAACGGGACCATTAACCCAGGAGGAGGTTGGGCCATTCCCCCCTTAAGTCCCATGAAGCAGGCAGGCTGTTGCCAAACAGCACTGTCTGAAAATAACAAACAGAAAAAATAAATATAGAAAACTCTTCAGGAGCTTCCCTAAGCGTGACCGGCTCCTCCGGGCACATTTTCTAAACTGTCTGGTAGGAGGGGCATAGAGGGAGGAGCCAGTGCACACTATTGATTTCTTAAAGTGCCCAAGGCTCCTAGTGGACCCGTCTATACCCTATGGTACTAATGTGGACCCCAGTATCCTCTGGGACGTAACAGAAAAATGTATACTCTCTCTGAGGGAGGAGCTTAAGTTCATTGAACAATGAACATCAAAAATGTTCTTAGACACGCCTATGGGGAGTGAAAGAAGAGTAGTGGTCACGAAGTGCCTTCACCCAACCCATCCGGAGGTACTTAGGGTGCCGCTGCATCCCGTGCTGCAACTGCCCCCTGAACAGCACTCAAGCCATCATAACTAAATGCCGCTTGGGGTGGGTGGGTGCCCTACAGTGACCCGGCTCTCTAGCCTGCTGCTCTGAGCATCTTACAGATGCTCCAAGAGGCAGAACAGCTCCAACGGCACTAGGGGAGAATATATAATGTCTCTTCCCACACAGTGCAGACGCAGGGCCCAGGCTGCAGTGAAGTGTGAGTACTGCTGGCACTGCCTCTTAGGGCATCCCACCCTATGCTACAGCACTGGGTCTGTTGCTGCACTACACCTCTGGCCCCTTCCTGTTTTTTGCTCATGTCCACTTTCTCTATGACTGTGCTCCTTTATGCTGTTTTTAGTCTCTTGCCCTCCTATTTGTCTTCCTATAAATGCCCTGGTTCAACTGCTTTAATTATGAACTCTAATAATAATAATAATAATAATAATAATAATCATGTATTATTTTTCAATTTGTGTAATGAATTTGCCTTCACCACCTTTTTAGGTAAAAAGTATCATTGTTTGAAAGCAATAAAAAAGGAAAACTATTTTTTTTTCTGTTTTCAAGATAAAACATCTTTCTTCTAAGAGGACAGAATGTCCCCTTGTCTCCTGCATGCTCCTTTGTCAGTTGCAGCTTGATAGTCAGAAATATCTATTCTCGCTTTGAAGTCTATGTGCAGATGGATTTTTTGAACACAGCTATTTTGTGGCTACTGAGAAATGACAAAAAAAGAAATGTTTGATATATGTTCTGAACTGAGCCGATATAGATATATATACAGTGTGTGTATATACAGTATGTATGTGTATATATATATATATATATATATATATATATAAGCACACTGGAAGGCGGCACTCGCAAGGCTTAGAATAGACGAATAATCAGATGGACAGCGTCAAATGTTCAACGTTTCAGTCGTGTCCGTCTGATTATTCGTCTATTCTAAGCCTTGCGAGTGCCGCCTTCCAGTGTGCTTATGTTATGGAGTCCGGTTAGACTCGAGGAGGGCACCCGAGCATTTATATAACGGGACAGTATTGTGAGTGCCGACCTATTGCTGAATATATATATATATATATATATATATATATATATACTGTATGTATGTTTCCACCAACGTGGAACAGGGCTCTCACTAATAAACTTAATCAGTTTAAAAGTTCATTTTATTCATATAAAGTTCATATGTAGTCATAATTTGTCTACGTTTCGATACCACAACGAGATCTTTCTCAGGACAGGCGTATTATCAATGTAGAAATTCGCTCAAATAAATCAATCCATAGTACAAATATGGTCACATAAATGGTAGCACCTTATAAGGTTGGGACAATAAACTGGGCTGTCAGCGTCCAAATAATGCCAGGGTCAAATGGAGCTGTCAGCATGGAGTGTCTCTGACTTGAGATGCCTATCATTATCTATATGGACTACTATTAGAATAGATGAATACCATTTGAAATTAACTTTTAAACTGATTAAGTTTATTAGTGAGTGCCCTGTTCCACGTTGGTGGAAACATCTATATATTCTAGTGGACCTCGATTGTGGTATAGTATACAGTACATCGGTGACATGCAGGTGGGTGAGGCAGGTGTGGCAGAGCCTTTCCTGCTATACTAACGTATACTCCAGAATTTTCACTATATATATTAGAAATATATTACAAATATCTTCTTTGTATTATACCCTTTTTAGCACGCCTGAGGTGGATCGCACCAGGGAGCCTTACATGGGTGCTTCCTTGTTGCAACCCACCTCAGGCCCCTCACCGCCGCTGTTCCTATCCCGGCATATTGACGGGTTGGTGACGTTATTGGTAGAGATGAGCGGGTTCGGTTTCTCTGAATCCGAACCCGCCAGAACTTCATGTTTTTTTTCACGGGTCCGAGCGACTCGGATCTTCCCGCCTTGCTCGGTTAACCCGAGCGCGCCCGAACGTCATCATGACGCTGTCGGATTCTCGCGAGGCTCGGATTCTATCGCGAGACTCGGATTCTATATAAGGAGCCGCGCGTCGCCGCCATTTTCACACGTGCATTGAGATTGATAGGGAGAGGACGTGGCTGGCGTCCTCTCCGTTTAGAATTAGAATAGATTAGAGAGACACTTGATTTACTAATTTTGGGGAGCATTAGGAGTACTCAGTAGTGTACAGTGCAGAGTTTTGCTGATAGTGACCAGTGACCACCACTTTTATTTATAATCCGTTCTCTGCCTGAAAAAAGCGATACACAGCACACAGTGACTCAGTCACATACCATATCTGTGTGCACTGCTCAGGCTCAGGACAGTGTGCTGCATCATCTATATATATTATATATCTGTCTGACTGCTCAGCTCACACAGCTTATAATTGTGGGGGAGACTGGGGAGCACTACTGCAGTGCCAGTTATAGGTTATAGCAGGAGCCAGGAGTACATAATATTATATTAAAATTAAACAGTGCACACTTTTGCTGCAGGAGTGCCACTGCCAGTGTGACTAGTGACCAGTGACCTGACCACCAGTATATAATATTAGTAGTATACTATCTCTTTATCAACCAGTCTATATTAGCAGCAGACACAGTACAGTGCGGTAGTTCACGGCTGTGGCTACCTCTGTGTCGGCACTCGGCAGCCCGTCCATAATTGTATATACCAGTGACCTAACCGTGGTTTTTTTTTCTTTCTTTATACATACATACTAGTTACGAGTATACTATCTCTTTATCAACCAGTCTATATATTAGCAGCAGACACAGTACAGTGCGGTAGTTCACGGCTGTGGCTACCTCTGTGTCGGCACTCGGCAGCCCGTCCATAATTGTATATACCACCTAACCGTGGTTTTTTTTTCTTTCTTTATACATACATACTAGTTACGAGTATACTATCTCTTTATCAACCAGTCTATATATTAGCAGCAGACACAGTACAGTGCGGTAGTTCACGGCTGTGGCTACCTCTGTGTCGGCACTCGGCAGCCCGTCCATAATTGTATATACCACCTAACCGTGGTTTTTTTTTCTTTCTTTATACATACATACTAGTTACGAGTATACTATCTCTTTATCAACCAGTCTATATATTAGCAGCAGACACAGTACAGTGCGGTAGTTCACGGCTGTGGCTACCTCTGTGTCGGCACTCGGCAGCCCGTCCATAATTGTATATACCACCTAACCGTGGTTTTTTTTTCTTTCTTTATACATACATACTAGTTACGAGTATACTATCTCTTTATCAACCAGTCTATATATTAGCAGCAGACACAGTACAGTGCGGTAGTTCACGGCTGTGGCTACCTCTGTGTCGGCACTCGGCAGCCCGTCCATAATTGTATATACCACCTAACCGTGTTTTTTTTTTCTTTCTTTATACATACATACTAGTTACGAGTATACTATCTCTTTATCAACCAGTCTATATATTAGCAGCAGACACAGTACAGTGCGGTAGTTCACGGCTGTGGCTACCTCTGTGTCGGCACTCGGCAGCCCGTCCATAATTATATATACCACCTAACCGTGGTTTTTTTTTCTTTCTTTATACATACATACTAGTTACGAGTATACTATCTCTTTATCAACCAGTCTATATATTAGCAGCAGACACAGTACAGTGCGGTAGTTCACGGCTGTGGCTACCTCTGTGTCGGCACTCGGCAGCCCGTCCATAATTGTATATACCACCTAACCGTGGTTTTTTTTTCTTTCTTTATACATACATACTAGTTACGAGTATACTATCTCTTTATCAACCAGTCTATATATTAGCAGCAGACACAGTACAGTGCGGTAGTTCACGGCTGTGGCTACCTCTGTGTCGGCACTCGGCAGCCCGTCCATAATTGTATATACCACCTAACCGTGGTTTTTTTTTCTTTCTTTATACATACATACTAGTTACGAGTATACTATCTCTTTATCAACCAGTCTATATATTAGCAGCAGACACAGTACAGTGCGGTAGTTCACGGCTGTGGCTACCTCTGTGTCGGCACTCGGCAGCCCGTCCATAATTGTATATACCACCTAACCGTGGTTTTTTTTTCTTTCTTTATACATACATACTAGTTACGAGTATACTATCTCTTTATCAACCAGTCTATATATTAGCAGCAGACACAGTACAGTGCGGTAGTTCACGGCTGTGGCTACCTCTGTGTCGGCACTCGGCAGCCCGTCCATAATTGTATATACCACCTAACCGTGGTTTTTTTTTCTTTCTTTATACATACATACTAGTTACGAGTATACTATCTCTTTATCAACCAGTCTATATATTAGCAGCAGACACAGTACAGTGCGGTAGTTCACGGCTGTGGCTACCTCTGTGTCGGCACTCGGCAGCCCGTCCATAATTGTATATACCACCTAACCGTGTTTTTTTTTTCTTTCTTTATACATACATACTAGTTACGAGTATACTATCTCTTTATCAACCAGTCTATATATTAGCAGCAGACACAGTACAGTGCGGTAGTTCACGGCTGTGGCTACCTCTGTGTCGGCACTCGGCAGCCCGTCCATAATTATATATACCACCTAACCGTGGTTTTTTTTTCTTTCTTTATACATACATACTAGTTACGAGTATACTATCTCTTTATCAACCAGTCTATATATTAGCAGCAGACACAGTACAGTGCGGTAGTTCACGGCTGTGGCTACCTCTGTGTCGGCACTCGGCAGCCCGTCCATAATTGTATATACCACCTAACCGTGGTTTTTTTTTCTTTCTTTATACATACATACTAGTTACGAGTATACTATCTCTTTATCAACCAGTCTATATATTAGCAGCAGACACAGTACAGTGCGGTAGTTCACGGCTGTGGCTACCTCTGTGTCGGCACTCGGCAGCCCGTCCATAATTGTATATACCACCTAACCGTGGTTTTTTTTTCTTTCTTTATACATACATACTAGTTACGAGTATACTATCTCTTTATCAACCAGTCTATATATTAGCAGCAGACACAGTACAGTGCGGTAGTTCACGGCTGTGGCTACCTCTGTGTCGGCACTCGGCAGCCCGTCCATAATTGTATATACCACCTAACCGTGGTTTTTTTTTCTTTCTTTATACATACATACTAGTTACGAGTATACTATCTCTTTATCAACCAGTCTATATATTAGCAGCAGACACAGTACAGTGCAGTAGTTCACGGCTGTGGCTACCTCTGTGTCGGCACTCGGCAGCCCGTCCATAATTGTATATACCACCTAACCGTGGTTTTTTTTCTTTCTTTATACATACATACTAGTTACGAGTATACTATCTCTTTATCAACCAGTCTATATATTAGCAGCAGACACAGTACAGTGCGGTAGTTCACGGCTGTGGCTACCTCTGTGTCGGCACTCGGCAGCCCGTCCATAATTGTATACTAGTATCCAATCCATCCATCTCCATTGTTTACCTGAGGTGCCTTTTAGTTGTGCCTATTAAAATATGGAGAACAAAAATGTTGAGGTTCCAAAATTAGGGAAAGATCAAGATCCACTTCCACCTCGTGCTGAAGCTGCTGCCACTAGTCATGGCCGAGACGATGAAATGCCAGCAACGTCGTCTGCCAAGGCCGATGCCCAATGGCATAGTACAGAGCATGTCAAAACCAAAACACCAAATATCAGTAAAAAAAGGACTCCAAAACCTAAAATAAAATTGTCGGAGGAGAAGCGTAAACTTGCCAATATGCCATTTACCACACGGAGTGGCAAGGAACGGCTGAGGCCCTGGCCTATGTTCATGGCTAGTGGTTCAGCTTCACATGAGGATGGAAGCACTCAGCCTCTCGCTAGAAAACTGAAAAGACTCAAGCTGGCAAAAGCACCGCAAAGAACTGTGCGTTCTTTGAAATCCCAAATCCACAAGGAGAGTCCAATTGTGTCGGTTTGCGATGCCTGACCTTCCCAACACTGGACGTGAAGAGCATGCGCCTTCCACCATTTGCACGCCCCCTGCAAGTGCTGGAAGGAGCACCCGCAGTCCAGTTCCTGATAGTCAGATTGAAGATGTCAGTGTTGAAGTACACCAGGATGAGGAGGATATGGGTGTTGCTGGCGCTGGGGAGGAAATTGACCAGGAGGATTCTGATGGTGAGGTGGTTTGTTTAAGTCAGGCACCAGGGGAGACACCTGTTGTCCGTGGGAGGAATATGGCCGTTGACATGCCAGGTGAAAATACCAAAAAAATCAGCTCTTCGGTGTGGAGGTATTTCACCAGAAATGCGGACAACAGGTGTCAAGCCGTGTGTTCCCTTTGTCAAGCTGTAATAAGTAGGGGTAAGGACGTTAACCACCTCGGAACATCCTCCCTTATACGTCACCTGCAGCGCATTCATAATAAGTCAGTGACAAGTTCAAAAACTTTGGGTGACAGCGGAAGCAGTCCACTGACCAGTAAATCCCTTCCTCTTGTAACCAAGCTCACGCAAACCACCCCACCAACTCCCTCAGTGTCAATTTCGTCCTTCCCCAGGAATGCCAATAGTCCTGCAGGCCATGTCACTGGCAATTCTGACGAGTCCTCTCCTGCCTGGGATTCCTCCGATGCATCCTTGCGTGTAACGCCTACTGCTGCTGGCGCTGCTGTTGTTGCCGCTGGGAGTCGATGGTCATCCCAGAGGGGAAGTCGTAAGCCCACTTGTACTACTTCCAGTAAGCAATTGACTGTTCAACAGTCCTTTGCGAGGAAGATGAAATATCACAGCAGTCATCCTACTGCAAAGCGGATAACTGAGTCCTTGACAACTATGTTGGTGTTAGACGTGCGTCCGGTATCCGCCGTTAGTTCACAGGGAACTAGACAATTTATTGAGGCAGTGTGCCCCCGTTACCAAATACCATCTAGGTTCCACTTCTCTAGGCAGGCGATACCGAGAATGTACACGGACGTCAGAAAAAGACTCACCAGTGTCCTAAAAAATGCAGTTGTACCCAATGTCCACTTAACCACGGACATGTGGACAAGTGGAGCAGGGCAGGGTCAGGACTATATGACTGTGACAGCCCACTGGGTAGATGTATGGACTCCCGCCGCAAGAACAGCAGCGGCGGCACCAGTAGCAGCATCTCGCAAACGCCAACTCTTTCCTAGGCAGGCTACGCTTTGTATCACCGCTTTCCAGAATACGCACACAGCTGAAAACCTCTTACGGCAACTGAGGAAGATCATCGCGGAATGGCTTACCCCAATTGGACTCTCCTGTGGATTTGTGGCATCGGACAACGCCAGCAATATTGTGTGTGCATTAAATATGGGCAAATTCCAGCACGTCCCATGTTTTGCACATACCTTGAATTTGGTGGTGCAGAATTTTTAAAAAAACGACAGGGGCGTGCAAGAGATGCTGTCGGTGGCCAGAAAAATTGCGGGACACTTTCGGCGTACAGGCACCACGTACAGAAGACTGGAGCACCACCAAAAACTACTGAACCTGCCCTGCCATCATCTGAAGCAAGAAGTGGTAACGAGGTGGAATTCAACCCTCTATATGCTTCAGAGGTTGGAGGAGCAGCAAAAGGCCATTCAAGCCTATACAATTGAGCACGATATAGGAGGTGGAATGCACCTGTCTCAAGTGCAGTGGAGAATGATTTCAACGTTGTGCAAGGTTCTGATGCCCTTTGAACTTGCCACACGTGAAGTCAGTTCAGACACTGCCAGCCTGAGTCAGGTCATTCCCCTCATCAGGCTTTTGCAGAAGAAGCTGGAGGCATTGAAGAAGGAGCTAAAAGGGAGCGATTCCGCTAGGCATGTGGGACTTGTGGATGCAGCCCTTAATTCGCTTAACAAGGATTCACGGGTGGTCAATCTGTTGAAATCAGAGCACTACATTTTGGCCACCGTGCTCGATCCTAGATTTAAAGCCTACCTTGGATCTCTCTTTCCGGCAGACACAGGTCTGCTGGGGTTGAAAGACCTGCTGGTGACAAAATTGTCAAGTCAAGCGGAACGCGACCTGTCAACATCTCCTCCTTCACATTCTCCCGCAACTGGGGGTGCGAGGAAAAGGCTCAGAATTCCGAGCCCACCCGCTGGCGGTGATGCAGGGCAGTCTGGAGCGACTGCTGATGCTGACATCTGGTCCGGACTGAAGGACCTGACAACGATTACGGACATGTCGTCTACTGTCACTGCATATGATTCTCTCAACATTGATAGAATGGTGGAGGATTATATGAGTGACCGCATCCAAGTAGGCACGTCACACAGTCCGTACTTATACTGGCAGGAAAAAGAGGCAATTTGGAGGCCCTTGCACAAACTGGCTTTATTCTACCTAAGTTGCCCTCCCACAAGTGTGTACTCCGAAAGAGTGTTTAGTGCCGCCGCTCACCTTGTCAGCAATCGGCGTACGAGGTTACATCCAGAAAATGTGGAGAAGATGATGTTCATTAAAATGAATTATAATCAATTCCTCCGCGGAGACATTGACCAGCAGCAATTGCCTCCACAAAGTACACAGGGAGCTGAGATGGTGGATTCCAGTGGGGACGAATTGATAATCTGTGAGGAGGGGGATGTACACGGTGATATATCGGAGGGTGAAGATGAGGTGGACATCTTGCCTCTGTAGAGCCAGTTTGTGCAAGGAGAGATTAATTGCTTCTTTTTTGGGGGGGGTCCAAACCAACCCGTCATATCAGTCACAGTCGTGTGGCAGACCCTGTCACTGAAATGATGGGTTGGTTAAAGTGTGCATGTCCTGTTTTGTTTATACAACATAAGGGTGGGTGGGAGGGCCCAAGGACAATTCCATCTTGCACCTCTTTTTTCTTTTCTTTTTCTTTGCATCATGTGCTGATTGGGGAGGGTTTTTTGGAAGGGACATCCTGCGTGACACTGCAGTGCCACTCCTAGATGGGCCCGGTGTTTGTGTCGGCCACTAGGGTCGCTAATCTTACTCACACAGTCAGCTACCTCATTGCGCCTCTTTTTTTCTTTGCGTCATGTGCTGTTTGGGGAGGGTTTTATGGAAGGGACATCCTGCGTGACACTGCAGTGCCACTCCTAGATGGGCCCGGTGTTTGTGTCGGCCACTAGGGTCGCTAATCTTACTCACACAGTCAGCTACCTCATTGCGCCTCTTTTTTTCTTTGCGTCATGTGCTGTTTGGGGAGGGTTTTTTGGAAGGGACATCCTGCGTGACACTGCAGTGCCACTCCTAGATGGGCCCGGTGTTTGTGTCGGCCACTAGGGTCGCTAATCTTACTCACACAGTCAGCTACCTCATTGCGCCGCTTTTTTTCTTTGCGTCATGTGCTGTTTGGGGAGGGTTTTTTGGAAGGGACATCCTGCGTGACACTGCAGTGCCACTCCTAGATGTGCCCGGTGTTTGTGTCGGCCACTAGGGTCGCTAATCTTACTCACACAGCTACCTCATTGCGCCTCTTTTTTTCTTTGCGTCATGTGCTGTTTGGGGAGGGTTTTTTGGAAGGGCCATCCTGCGTGACACTGCAGTGCCACTCCTAGATGGGCCCGGTGTTTGTGTCGGCCACTAGGGTCGCTAATCTTACTCACACAGCTACCTCATTGCGCCTCTTTTTTTCTTTGCGTCATGTGCTGTTTGGGGAGGGTTTTTTGGAAGGGCCATCCTGCGTGACACTGCAGTGCCACTCCTAGATGGGCCCGGTGTTTGTGTCGGCCACTAGGGTCGCTAATCTTACTCACACAGCTACCTCATTGCGCCTCTTTTTTTCTTTGCGTCATGTGCTGTTTGGGGAGGGTTTTTTGGAAGGGCCATCCTGCGTGACACTGCAGTGCCACTCCTAGATGGGCCCGGTGTTTGTGTCGGCCACTAGGGTCGCTAATCTTACTCACACAGCTACCTCATTGCGCCTCTTTTTTTCTTTGCGTCATGTGCTGTTTGGGGAGGGTTTTTTGGAAGGGACATCCTGCGTGACACTGCAGTGCCACTCCTAGATGGGCCCGGTGTTTGTGTCGGCCACTAGGGTCGCTTATCTTACTCACACAGCGACCTCGGTGCAAATTTTAGGACTAAAAATAATATTGTGAGGTGTGAGGTATTCAGAATAGACTGAAAATGAGTGTAAATTATGGTTTTTGAGGTTAATAATACTTTGGGATCAAAATGACCCCCAAATTCTATGATTTAAGCTGTTTTTTAGTGTTTTTGGGAAAAAACACCCGAATCCAAAACACACCCGAATCCGACAAAAAAAATTCGGTGAGGTTTTGCCAAAACGCGTTCGAACCCAAAACACGGCCGCGGAACCGAACCCAAAACCAAAACACAAAACCCGAAAAATTTCAGGCGCTCATCTCTAGTTATTGGTGACATCACATGATCTCCGAGCGTCGCCCATCCACACAGAGTGAACGGGAAACAGGTCAATGCGACCCAGCTTCCCGTTTACACAGCACAGCGAGCCGGGTTGAACACGTGTTCAACCCTGCTTGCTACCCGAGTTGGAATACTTGGTCGTTTGACTTGGATTCTTCCAACTGGGCCCTTTCAGACCACACAGCAACACGGGTGCGCACTCATGTGCAATAACCCGTGTTCAAAGCTGGCGGTCCATACGGGTATTATTGTAATCATTTTTATTGTCAAAACTTTGGAGTAAAAAGTCTATGACAGGTGAGATACTGCCATTGCGGCAAGGCGCTGCACACGCCTGCGTTCGCCATAGGAATAAATGAGCACGTATGTACATGTACACATGATTTAGTGGGCAAACTAGTAGCACCATCCGTGCTGCGATGCATATGCATTGCAGCATAGATGAGCGTAACTACAGCTGTAAATCTGGTACTAGCCAGTGCCTCCTGAGCCATTTACCTCACTGCATGTCCCAGATAGATAGATAGATAGATAGATAGATAGATAGATAGATAGATAGATAGATAGATAGATAGATAAATAAATATCTGGGCATGTGTGTGTGTGTTTGTTTGCATGTATATTCAGATGGAGCCACACTCATCTGAGGCGGCGCCATCACAGGCGTGCACTCCCGGCGTGACTAGCTGGTCCGTCCACCTAGTCACACCGGGAGTGCATAGAGACGCTCCCATTCAGAGCGTCTCTGTCCGGGCGCACAACAGAGATGCTCTCCCATTCTAGTGAAAGGTGGTGCATCTCCGTCACGAGCGTGCGCGACCGTCTGGACGGAGACGTGTGCGGCGTTAGGCCTGCCCAGGCACAGCTGGTGCCACGACTAGCGTGACTCAATCTGTATATATGTTTATGCTCAAGTTCAGAACATTGGACCCCCTAGGCTAGAATAACTAAACTGCCTTAGAACACTACGGGGTATATTCAATTAGCGTCGGATTCATTCCGATATGCATTTGTCGGAATGGATCCGACAACCCCTATTCAAATCTCATCTCAATTCGACTTGTTCAAGTCGAATTGAGATGAGTGACCCAGAAGAGGAGAGGGGGGGGGGGAGCCGCGGGGACAGCCGCCGGAAGACGGAGGAGATCAGCGCTAACAGCAGTGCTGCAGGAGGATGTCACACAGCCGCCCGACCTCACGGCAGTGTCCACCCGGCTCCAGCAAGCGTGACCTCACTTGCTGGAGCCGGGTGGAAGCTGCCGTGAGCGGCGCGGCTGTGTGACATCCTGCTGCAGCGCTGTGCTGTAGCGCTGATCTCCTCTATGTGCCCGCGGCTGTCCCTCGTCTCCCTGCGGCTCTCCCCCCTCTCCTGCTCTAATCCCTCATCTCAGTCCGACATTTTTTTTATGTCAGACTGAGATGGTCGAAAAGGGGGCCAAAATCTGTCGGTTTTGGCCTAGTTTTCGACACAAGCACGTGGATCGGCAGCTATTCCGCCAATCCACGTGCTTTTCGACAAGTCAAATTCATCGACTTGTTGAAAAATTTGGGGATCTATTGAATAGGTCGAATCACAATTCGACCTTAAAAAGTCGAAAACTGCCGTTTTCGACAGACGGCAGCTTTCGACTTCAATTGAATATACCCCTATGTATGCCTGCCTGAAGCATGGCGAGGGTATGTGTTTTAATGTTCTGAACAAGTTTAATGATGCACTGCAGCAGTTTAGTTATGCTAACTCAGGGAGTCCAATAATGTTCTGAACTTGAATTTTATATATATATATATATATATATATATATATATATATACACCGCTTAAAAAAATAAAGGGAACACTTAAACAACGCAATGTAACTCCAAGTCAATCACACTTCTGTGAAATCAAACTGTCCACTTAGGAAGCAACACTGACAATCAATTTCACATGCTGTTGTGCAAATGGAATAGACAACAGGTGGGAATTGTAGGCAATTAGCAAGACACCCCCAATAAATGAGTTGTTCTGCAGGTGGTGACCACAGACCACTTCTCAGCTCCTATGCTTTCTGGCTGATGTTTTGGTCACTTTTGAAAGCTGGCGGTGCTTTCACTCTAGTGGTAGCATGAGGTGGAGTCTACAACCCACACAAGTGGCTCAGGTAGTGCAACTCATCCAGGATGGCACATCAATGCGAGCTGTGGCAAGAAGGTTTGCTGTGTCTGTCAGCGTAGTGTCCAGAGCATGGAGGCGCTACCAGGAGACAGGCCAGTACATCAGGAGACGTGGAGGAGGCCGAAGGAGGGCAACAACCCAGCAGCAGGACCGCTACCTCCGCTTTTGTGCAAGGAGGAACAGGAGGAGCACTGCCAGAGCCCTGCAAAATGACCTCCAGCAAGCTACAAATGTGCATGTGTCTACTCAAACGATCAGAAACAGACTCCATGAGGGTGGTATGAGGGCCCGGCATCCATAGGTGGGGGTTGTGCTTACAGCCCAACACCGTGCAGGACGTTTGGCATTTGCCAGAGAACACCAAGATTGGCAAATTCGCCACTGGCGCCCTGTGCTCTTCACAGATGAAAGCAGGTTCTCACTGAGCACATGTGACAGACGTGACAGAGTCTGGAGACGCCAAGGAGAATGTTCTGCTGCCTGCAACATCCTCCAGCATAACCGGTTTGGCAGTGGGTCAGTAATGGTGTGGGGTGGCATTTCTTTGGGGGGCCGCACAGCCCTCCATGTGCTCGCCAGAGGTAGCCTGACTGCCATTATGTACTGAGATTAGATCCTCAGACCCCTTGTGAGACCATATGCTGGTGCGGTTGGCCCTGGGTTCCTCCTAATGCAACACAATGCTAGACCTCATGTGGCTGGAGTGTGTCAGCAGTTCCTGCAAGATGAAGGCATTGATGCTATGGACTGGCCCGACCGTTCCCCAGACCCGAATCCAATTGAGCACATCTGGGACATCATGTCTCGCTCCATCAACCAATGCCACGTTGCACCACAGACTGTCCAGGAGTTGGCGGATGCTTTAGTCCAGGTCTGGGAGGAGATCCCTCAGGAGACCATCCGCCACCTCATCAGGAGCATGCCCAGGCGTTGTAGGGAGGTCATACAGGCACGTGGAGGCCACACCCACTACTGAGCCTCATTTTGACTTGTTTTAAGGACATTACATCAAAGTTGGATCAGCCTGTAGTGTGTTATTCCACTTTAATTTTGAGTGTGACTCCAAATCCAGACCTCCATGGGTTAATAAATTTGATTTCCATTGATTATTTTTGTGTGATTTTGTTGTCAGCACATTCAACTATGTAAAGAACAAAGTATTTAATAAGAATATTTCATTCATTCAGATCTAGGATGTGTTATTTTAGTGTTCCCTTTATTTTTTTGAGCAGTGTATATATATATATATATATATATATATATATATAATTTATATATATATATATATATATTTGATGCGTCGGGTCCCAGTGCTTGGGATGCCACCTGTTAGAATACATTTGTCAGCAGCATCCTGATGCGCAGAATTTCAACACCTGTTAGGTAAGTTTTGTAACCCTCCCCATATACTCTAATGCTCCCTACCCACAGCCTAACCCTACCCACCTGCAGCCTAACCATAACCCTCTTCACTTAGTGGCTAACCATAACCCTTACTCTCTGGAACCTAACCAATCTAACCCACCCTTAGTGCCTAAACCTAATCCTCCCTTATTAGTGTCTCATGAGTATAAGAGCCCTAGGCTGATAGCTGATGGTCCCTTCTTTCCAGGGTTACCAGATTTTTTTATAATCGGCCCTGGGAACCGGAGTTATCCAACTTCAAAGCAGTGGTCCCCATTCAACCCTGTTAATTGCTCTTCCCAGCCAGATACTGTATCTCGGGTTCTGTCTGACTTAGAGTTTTCCTGAGCGTATACTCCAAAACTAGGACTCTCCCCTTTTGGAGGACACTGGTACCTTGCCTCTACTATGCCCAGAACAAGAGATGTCAGCCTTCCAGCAGCTGGTCCTTGATCCAGCTTCACACGCCTGGTATGCAGTGTATATATTTTCGTCGGTGGATTGCTCTGGCTCCTGAACTCTAATCCCCAAGTCCCCAGTACCTCCTGAAAGGTGGGACTCACTAGTTCCCATTGAAAGCTAAGAAATCTATTTCCAGGAACTGGATATATCTGCAGTCAAGCAAGCTGCCTTCCCACCAGAAAATTATGTATGTTAAGCCCACTCCACTATCCACCCCTCCACTATATATTACACCCCCTACCACCGTGGAATGCATTTTCCGGGGCCCCTTAATTCAGCCCAATGCCCCCTTCTACAATTTAGTGTTCTCCCCCCCCACCCCATCTTCCACCATCTGTGCAGAAAATTAGTAATTAGTGAGAAATTACTGCTCCAGGTCCTACATGCTGAGCAGAAATTAGAAAACACCCCCTACCGCCTGCGGGACATCAAAGCAGTCGCTGATAGCACCCCCCCCCCCCCCCCACCCCTGCTGCTGGAGGATGGGTAGGGGTCCCAGTGCATTGCTTTGCTCAGGAGCAGCCCTGTGACTAACCCTAACCATCTCGCTTCGCAGCATAACCCTCTTTCTAGTGCCGCCCTAAACCTTAACCCACTCCACCCTGTTTGTTATTGTTAAACTGTTACATGTGCCTTTTTATAGTTTGCAGACAGGGATTTGGGGTTTGAACTCTGCACAGGACCGGATTGTGGTTAATGAATCGCTAATTACAAATAAAGTATTGTATTTACCAACGTAATAATACCGACTTAGCCTCAAGGGTTTTTATGCAGTAGTGAATGGTTGGTGCTGCTCCCAGATATTAGTTCAGGGCAAACTATGTTTCGAGGGGGGGTTGCAGAGACGCAAAGGAGACTGTTAAGTCTATCTGGGGCACACTTCAAAATAACCGATAACCTTTTTATAGTTTACAAGATTTGTTAAAAGATTACACAGAATATATACTTTAGTCTTGATATGCGACAGAGCCACATGCAATAAAGTTGCATGTTTTGATTGTAGATTTGCAATAACAACCTATTAACACTGAATAGCAGTGTACAATTGATCAGTCTGTAAAGAGCTTTTGCAGTCACATGATGCTGAGCTTTTCATTACACTGCCAGCATGCACATTGTACAGAGCATTATGCATTGATGGATCTACTGTACAGTATGTGTTTCCTCTTGATTTTGTGACTCTTACATTATTAAGGCATGGAAAATATCTATATGAGAGAATCATCAATCATAGTATATACTTTAATATGGTTATTTCCGATTTTTCTGGTGCTAGCAAAATGAGTCAAGTTGCGGTGGTGACTTTTTTACATGTACAAGTTACTGCTTAGTAATGGCAGAGAAATGGCTCTCTCTGGCTCTATTACTACAGATCAGCCTGGGGATTTTAAGCACAAGGATGAAATTGACCCCAAACAAGGACTGAATGGGTCGCCCAAACAACACAACACCTGGACTGAGGTTGGTGAGTAACTCATGGTCACAATATTAGATAAATGTTCACAAACGTAACTTTACTAACCCAGTAGCACTGCATAGCAAACCATGTCAATGTCTTAAAGTAATACAGTTTGCAGTTTCATCCAGCATTATGCTATTATGAATGTTTACAGTAAATCAAGTTAAATAAAAAAAGTTACTAATATATATTATTTTAATAGACTCTAACTAGATTAATGAACTCTATTTATTGTAATCTTTGTACATATTTATGAATGTACATTTATCTGTATTGCATGCAATATATAATTATGTTAGTATATTAACAAGTAAACAGACATAGTAATTATAATATAAACCTCAGCATTCATGAACATTTATATTGGTTTGGGGCACTTAGTATAAAATATTATGTACTATAGTAATTTTCATACTACGGCCGAGTTCGGTATATACCATGCCTTGTACATGATTGCCCCTTTAAAACAACGTCAGAGTTCATCCGGCATCCGGCACTGTTGCCGAACTCAGAATGCATTATGTCCCGCCCTATAAGTTATTTAATATTTTTAGTGTTTCCATGCAGTTATACAAACTGGATTTTAGTTAAAGAGTGACATAAAAGAAAAGAAAAATTATTGTTTAATAAATAAATTGATATACCTTTGAGGAGAAAACAACTGGCATTTAACAAGTGACCAAGAATGCGGTGCCTACTGTATGTTGATAGCAAAGTTTAGGAGGCTTTCTCTACAAATGAAACAAAGATGGGCCATGGGATTTGTTTAGCTATGTGTCAATATTAAGTTCTTTCTAACTGTTGCGCTCTTGCCTTGTGTGTGGAGTTTTCTGCTGACTTGGTTTGTTGGGCATTAACAAGCTGACCACATGTACTGTGCTTTGTTTTGCCTTTTTTTGTCCTGAGAGAGTAAATTGATTGGAACCTAGAGATAAAAGAGAAATGTGCAGTTACAAGAGTTTTCTACAGCAAGGGTCATGAGAGAGCAATAACAGTGAACAGGGTCCGGTGACAGCAAATTGGCAAAGAGACATGAATTACTCCAGATTTACACCGAGATAACATTTTACAAGAGATGTCTTTAAATTATATCAAGAACTTCTATGAAGGATGTGTGAGTATTAAGTGACAGCGTAGCATTCTAATAGATGGAATATAGCATCTGTCTCCCATGCTGAAACACACAGGACAGATACCAGCTACAGTATCTATTTCAGTACTAGTCACTATTCACAGCATAGGTTCATTTGAGCCTAACTAAGAGCATTTCTTGAAAACATAAATTGTTAGGGATTACGTAAAACCAGAGATGAGTGCCGTAGGTGTTAAATTATCTGAATGGATATAAAGAATCAAATATACTGTATTAGTTTCTTGAATTTGACCCACATATTCCTATTAGTGTATAGTATTTGTCTCTTGGCTGTCTTCGAATATACAGTATGTGAAATAATGATGTGTTTAGTTTCTGGATGTTAAACCTTGTGGTGAAAGCCCTATATGTTCTGAGACAGCCTCTAGTTATTTATTTGCTAGGGGCTATCTGGAGATTTCTATCAACTGTATGTTGGAAAACAATGGATAAACATGGAGTTCTGTTTTACTACAATGCTGACTGTCCTTTGATAAAATACAATAGGTAATCGAGGCATCCAGAGGTTTGTTGGACAGAAGAGCTTTTTATTGTCCTTTTTTTCAGTGCAAAGAACAATTGTTTATTTCAGTGGCAAATAAATGCTGAATTTGGTCCAAATGTGGGGTTTAATGTTTCTGGTGTTAGCATATTACTAAGGAGAAAACAGGAGTAATGTGATCAATGACGGAATGTATGTAAGTTGTAATCATTTTAAGAAATGTAAATGTTAAATTAGTCTAACAGAAGAAGCTCTAACTATAGAATGATAGCCAATGTTACGTGATTTATTTTTTGTAACTTTTTTATTGATTTTTTTTCTTAAAGCTAAGACCTCCAACAGTGATTGGTCAGTTCCACACCCTTTTCTTTGGTTCTGTGCGAATGTTTTTCCTTGGTGTCCTTGGTTTTGCCGTGTATGGGAATGAGGCCTTGCATTTCAGCTGTGATCCAGATAAGAGGGAGGTGAACCTCTTCTGTTACAACCAGTTTCGACCGATAACTCCTCAGGTGAGGCATGATGATTGGTATATATATATATATATATATATATATATATATATATTGCCCTACAGTCTGATTTGTTGCTTCTTCTCTTTATGTTGGTTTCCTGAAAGCATTAAGATGAATATAATTAGTACCCTTTTCATGAAAATAATCTAAAAATGTTGATGCTTCCTCCTCTGCCATGAACTACATGTCCTTATATTATCCTCCACATGCCTATTTATTCAGCTAGATGTCAATTGTTCATACATTGAACACAATAGCTAAATACAGGGTAAAGTCAATATATACTTAAAATCATAAATATGCATTTTAGATTGGAAAATCTGTTAGTATGTGGATTTCTAAATTAGGGATATAGTCAAAATTTAGACTGTGAAAACTGACAAAGTGCTGTAACTATTGACAAAATGTTGACAACTACAGATGTGTCCTTATACATCGCTGCAGCTAAAAGTCGGTGCACAGCCTATGGTAAGGGGATGTACACACGCTCCCACTACCCACACAGTATACTGCTACTTCTGGGACCTAGTTGAGCTTCAGTAGTGGCGAGCGATGCTTCCCGTACCATTTACTGTGGGGGAGCTGGCAGAGGGTCTCCAGCAGGGTAGCGGGTAGCTATGCTCCCACTACCTTTAAATAACTCACTCGGTGGTCTGCTCCCATTGTTTTGAATGGGGAAGTGGATGCTGTGGAAGGTTACACTCTGCAATCGCAGCTGCCCCACAGTAAACAACCTCTCGCAGCAACAATATAAAGGGACACATCTGTAAAACGTTGACATGGACATAAGGTTGGTAGGATCAAAAGGATGACAGTCAAAATGTCAATAGTGAATAAATAAATGTTAACAATTAAAATGTCGACATTCAAAATATAGACATATGCGTACAAGAATAATATATAAGACATTCTGACTTTCGACATATTTAACTGTCTATATTTTCATTGTTGACCTTGTGATTTGTCTATATTTTGTTAACATTTCAACCTGCCAATATATAAAATGTCTACAATATGTCTGTGTCTACATTATGTCCCTGTCAACAGGCTGACAGTCTACATATTGGCCCTCATTCCGAGTTGTTCGCTCGTTCTTTTTCATCGCATCGCAGCGATTTTCCGCAAACTACGCATGCGCAATGTTCGCACTGCGGCTGCGCCAAGTAAATTTGCTAAGAAGTTTGGTATTTTACTCACGGCATTATGAGGTTTTTTCTTCGTTCTGCTGGTCGTAGTGTGATTGACAGGAAGTGGGTGTTTCTGGGCGGAAATTGGCCGTTTTATGGGAGTGTGTGAAAAAACGCTGTCGTTTCTGGGAAAAACGCGGGAGTGGCTGGAGAAACGGGGGAGTGTCTGGGCGAACGCTGGGTGTGTTTGTGACGTCAAACCAGGAACGAAACTGACTGAACTGATCGCAGTGGCAGAGTAAGTGTCGAGCTACTCAGAAACTGCTTAGAAATTTCTATTCGCAATTTTGAGAATCTTTCGTACGCAATTTTGCTAAGCTAAGATTCACTCCCAGTAGGCGGCTGCTTAGCGTGTGCAATGCTGCTAAAAGCAGCTTGCGAGCGAACAACTCGGAATGAGGGCCATTGATTGTAGACATATAGTCCATGTTAACATTTTGGCTGTCCAACTAATGTACCTGTTGGGATATTGGTGTCCAGAGCTGGCCCTAACCAATATGATGCCCTAGGCAAGATTTTGGCTGGTGCCCCCTAGCAGCACCACCACTGGTTCCGCCTCTGACCTTGCATCTGTTTCCTAGCACCATCACCCCTCATCTATAGCAGTCCTTATTATGGTGTATGTACCCCCTATATTTTAAATAGGAACAGTTCACACATTTGGCGCACAGCCCAAAAAGAGGTGTGTTTTTGCTGGCAAGGGGCATGGCCACACAATAGTAACCCCAATTCCAATTACGCCACACAGTACTGCAACTTTATTCACATTTGATCATGTGATAGTGTCCATAATTCATATTACATCCCACAGTAGTATCACTTTACCTTATAAACGTTACTCCTCACAGTAGAGCCCCTTATTCACATTACATCACACTGAATTGCTCCTTATTCACATTACACCACACCCTATTGCTCTTTATTCACATTAGACAACACAGTAGTGCCCTTTCTATACGCAACACCACATAGTAGAGCACCTTATACACATAATGCCACAGTAATGCCCCTTACACATGAGACACATTATTAATGTCCTTATAAACATAATGCGCCTTACACATTATGACAACCTTTAATAATGCCCTTTTACACATAACGTCCCTTACACATATGCTGCACATTATTAATGCCCTTATACACATAATGACACACATAGTGCCCCCTACACATTTGCTGCACATTAGTGCCCCTATACACATAATGACAGACATACAGTAGTACCCTGTTACACATATGCCGCACATTATTAATGCCCTTATACACATAATGACACACTTAGTGCCCCTTACACATATGTTGCACATTATTAATGCATTTTTACATGACACACATAATGCTCCTTACACATATTCCGAACACTACTGCACAACCAACCCACTCACATACACACAGCACTCACACTGCCACTAACACTGTGACCTCTGCCTCTGCTTGGATACAGATGTGTCCTCATAAATCTTGCCTCAATGCTAACGTCGGGCACTTTTTTTTAATGAAAATGCATCTTATTTGCATTGCTAGGTGGCTAGGATGAACAAGCAGCTTCTGCTGATTAAAATGATATGCAACATGCCTATATACTGTGTGAGACTGTGGCTGTATCTGCATATGAAATGCTACACACAGAATATAGGCATGCTGCATATCATTTTAATCAGTAGAAGCTGCTGATGCCCCTAGACATATCAAATGCCCTAGGCAATTGCCTAGTTTGCCTATGCCTATGGCCGGCTCTGTTGGTGTCTATATTCTGATTGTCTAAATTTTGACTGTCTAAGTAATATAGCGTACACCTAAAATATACATTATAACAGCTTGAAACCTTAAAGAAGAAACTTACAAAATAATAAAACTATTTGTAGAGTCCTTGCAGCAGCAACAACAACAACATGAGAGGTGTAATGCATATACAAAGTCAGCATTAGTAGAGTTTGTGTCATATACCAGAACGTGACATAACAATAGTATAGCCCAGTGGTTCCCAAACTTTTTTGAATCACGGCGCCCTAGAAAATCAGAATTTTTTTCACGCCACCCCTAGGTCAAAAGTTTCTTATTGAGAAATTTAGAAATAAATATTAAATTAAGTAAACTGTGTTTATATGTCATCCTTAGGTTCAATTATGTGGTGAGGGACAGGATTTGCCTTTGTTTGTCCACATATTTTATGATTGACAGCCACCAGCACTGGTTTTGCCTATTGCATTAACTATAAATAATTTAAATTGATCCTGGACCACCAACCCAGGGCACCCCTGCAAGTGTCCTGCGGAACCCCAGTTTGAGAACCACTGGTAAAGCCAGTTACCCATTAGACTACATACAGATGGGTCCTTATATTGGAGGTTACTTGTATTAGAGGTATAATGGATAATATAGGAGATAAACAGTAGAGATAAAAACGCAATACATCGGAGAGAACAACAAGAAAGAGGCCACGCAGGGAAGCATGGTATATGACAACAAACTGTATGTATATTTTTAATTAAGTTAAAGCATAATTCTGTACACTTGTTCACAATTCTACCCATAGGCGTTTCTATCATAGGTGCAATGTGTGCGGTGCATACGGGCCCCTGGGTCCGGGGGGCCCACACCATACACACTGCACCTATATTGTTTTAATACTCACCTTTCCGGAGTCCCGTGACGAGCACAGCAGCCGCTGCAAAAATAATCACTCCAATATTGGCCACTGCACATGCGCAGTAGATAATTAATCTCCAGACCGTGGCGCCATGCTTCCTGAGACCTGAGCATGCACAGAAAACTCCGGCACAGTGCCGGAACCAACGGCTCCATGTAGAGGAGGTGGCCCACCAGAGTCTCCACAGTGGCCTCCTCTTCTCTCAAAACGCCCGAGTCTGCCCATGCCTCTTACTTTGTTAATTGTGCATCTATCAGCTCTAATAGCTACAGTAATTGATCCAATGATGTCTGAAAACATATGTTTATAATTTTATCTGCTCCTAATATTATTTTGCCGTTTAGTGCTCTGTATGCAGCTGTGTATAAGCTTTTTTAATTTTTAAATTACCAATGTTTTGTTTTAACATATTTGGCCATTTTAAATATTGTGAGTTATGTAAAACTCACGGGGATATCCTCTGTGGTAGCCACTCCCCTTCACCCCTTTGCAGAGCGTGGGTCACAGGGGGGACGGATAATCAGTCTCCCCCTCCTGCAGCTGAACTCTTCACCTCAGAGATCTGCATAGTTGTGTCGAAGTTCCCTCTTCACACTTTAGTTCCGACACATGTGCCCCGGAATTCTGCTTGTATACGTGTGTGTGTGTGTGTGTGTGTGTGTGTGTGTGTGTGTGTGTGTGTGTGTGTGTGTGTGCGCTCACTAGTGGACAGCGCATCTGACATTGGGCTGTGCAGCATGAGCTCTCATGTCATGTCATGCTGCACACAGCCGCACATGCGTATGCGCTAACTAATCCTGAAAATATATATACATTTACACACATATACAGTATATCTATATATGTTCTGCTTATATATATATATTATATATATATATATATATATATATATATAGAGAGAGAGAGACAACCGCTGCGTGGGGACCGACACCTCGACATGCTTCTTTGCCTATATATCTGAATAAAACTTAAAATTGATTCAAGTCTGGTGAGTGCACCCCTGATTTCTTCTTCTGTGTGGAGTCTTTAACTCAGACTGTCAGTGATCCTGGCAGGCAGTTTTCCTGCCGGGCTACCCAACTATTTGGTGGCGGTAGGAGAAACAGACAGGGAAGCATCAGTGCAGATACATGCATAATGACGGCAATACAGCACAGACCACAGGGACTGAATCAAGTAACAGGGGAAAAGGAGGTGGGAGGGGTCTGGAGGCTTTAAATTGAGCAGTTGGAGCGTATACTTTAAAATGCAATATTGGCACGGTGGCCCCGTTTTTTGTGTCCCTGATCCTTGGAGCCCCCCTGAAATTGCCAGGCTACTAAGGACACCCAGCCATTTTTAATATGGTGCCAGTCATCAGCCAATCAAAGCTTGCAGACCGGCAGTGGTGGCACCTGATTGGCTGCCAGGCCGCAAGCTTTGATTGGCTCACAAGTCGGTGATATATTTCAAATAGCTACCGCCCAGCAGAGACCGTACTTCAGTGAGGGGCATGAGAGGCGCGTGCTGTGCTGCGCTCTCCTCCTCTTCCCTCAGACATGAGCAGCTGTGGCAGTGGTGGGAGAAGCCCAGTAGTGGTGAGCACTAATGGGGACATTACGTCACATGTAACTGGCAGGGGAACTATTTGTAACTAGCACTATACTGTGGGCATTATGTGTAATTGGCATTACTGGGAGTATTATGTGTAAATGCCACTATACTGGGGCATTATGTGTAACTGGCACTACTGGGGGCATTATGTGTAATTGTCACTACTGGGGGCATTATGTGCAGCTGGCACTATACTGAAGGCATTATGTGATCCGGCATTACTGGGGGCATTATGTGTAATTGGCACTACTGGGGGCATTATGTGTAGCTGGCACTCTACTGGATGCCTTATGTGTATCTAGCACTATACTGGGAGTATTATGTGTACTTTGCACTACTGGAGTCATTATGTGTATCTGGAACTATGCTGGGCATTGTGTGTAATTGGTACTACTGGGGGCATTATGTGTAGTTGGCACTATACTGGGGGCATTATGTGTAACTACCACTATACTGGGGGGATTATGTGTATCTGGCACTGTACTAGCAGTATTATGTGTATCTGGCACTATACTGAGAGCATTTTGTGTAACTGGCACTATACTGGGGGCATTATGTGTAACTGGCACTATACTGGGGGCTCCAAGGATCCGGCCTGGGTCCAGTTGTTACTCACGGCAGCGCAGCCTTCCTCTGGTAGGCACGCGGTCAGACGCGGGGTGAGGCGTCCAGTGTTTAGTGAGACTCCTGAAGTGTACACTGCGGCAGTTTCTTTCCATGTGGATGCAGGACATGGGGGCAGCAATGTTGCTCTGTCAGCATATCGAACTGATCTCCAATGGGATTCTTGGTAATTCTCAGTTGACTCTCTTCACCAATGGCAAGCTGCCTGAGGGTATATAAGCAGGATCCTGGGAACAGGAAATTGCCTGAACTTCCTTCTCTAGTGCCTGCTAGTGCATGTTGCTGTTTCTAGGCTCCATTCTGTGTCTTCACGTGTTCTCTGGTGCCGGTTGCCACTAGCTATCTCCAGATTTCTTCAGCATTGATTATTTCTTCAGACTTCTCAAGTACCGATTGCCATCGGTTATCTCCAGAGGTCTTCAGCATTGATTATTTCTTCAGTGTTCTCAAGTACTGATTGCCATTGGTAATCTCCAGCATCGATTAACATCAGTTATTTCTTAAGAGTTCTCAAGTACCAATTGCCATCGGTTATCTTCAGCATCGATTAACATTGATTACTTCTGCAGTGTTCTCAAGTACCGATTGTCATCGGTCATCTCCAGAGTTAATTGGCATCGATTATTCAGAGTTCTCAAGTACTGAGTGCCATTAGGTGTCTCCAGCATCAATTAACATTGATGACTTCTTCAGTGTTCTCAAGTACTGAGTGCCATTGGTTATCTCCAGCATCGACTAACATCGATGACTTCTTCAGTGTACCAAGTTTTGAGTGGCATCGGTTATTTCCAGTATCGAATAACATTGATTACTTCTTCAGTGTACTCAAGTTTCATCTGCCATCAATTATTTCTATAACTCTCAACACCATATAATATTGACTTTCTCAAACAGCCAACAGTGCTGATTTCAACAGTTATCCTCAGTGGTCTTCTATTCAGAACTATTCTTCTTCAGATATCTTCAAGTACCAACTGTACCTGGTTATCTCTAGTATCTTTTCCTTCCAGTTCCTCTACTAACTACCGGGTACCTGGCCAAAGGGCTGCGGCCTGCATGGTGGGTGTGGCAAAGCCCAAATCCCTATAGGAGGGGGTCACTGGTGAAAACCACCTGCGGGTTAGACCTCGCCAACATCTGGTGTTAGTATATAAAGAAGTCCTACATTTGCCCACCTCGTCTGCTGTTGCCTTCCCAACCAGTAACCCCTTTACTCAGCTCGCCAACTGAGACCACCAAGGACCAGGACTTGACAGGGGCATTATGGGTATCTGGCACTATACTGGGGGCATTATGTGCAACAGGCCCTGCGCAGTTTCCTTATTATCGGGAAACTGAGGGTTGGATAATAAGGCCCAGTGTACTGACATTTTTCCCTTATAATAAAGATTTTCCTCACCTTTTTTAACTTGCTCAGGGGGGTGAGCAGAAACAAATGCGAATTTCATCTGAAAATCAATGTGTGTTTGGAAGTGGATTGCAAATGAAACTCGCAGTACGGCCCGCAGAGCCGGCCCTAACCAATATGATGCCCTAGGCAAGATTTTGGCTGGTGCCCCCCTAGCACCACCGCTGGTTCCGCCTCTGACCTTGCACCTCTTTCCCAGCACCATCACCCCTCACCCATAGCAGTCCTTATTTTGGGGTTTGTACCCCCTATATTTTAAATAGGAACAGTTCGCACATTTGGCGCACAGCCCAAAAAGGGGTCTGATTTTGATGGCAAGGGGCATGGCCACACAATAGTAACCCCAATTCCAATTACGCCACATAGTACTGCAACTTTATTCACATTTTATCATGCAATAGTGTCCATAATTCATATTACATCCCACAGTAGTATCACTTTACCTTATAAACGTTACTCCTCACAGTAGAGCCCCTTATTCACATTACATCACACTGAATTGCTCCTTATTCACATTACACCACACCCTATTGCTCTTTATTCACATTAGATGAAACAGTAGTGTCCTTTCTATACGCAACGCCACATAGTAGAGCACCTTATACACATAATGCCACACATTAGTAATGCATTTATACACATAATTCCACACAGTAATGCCCCTTACACATATGAGACACATTATTAATGTCCTTATAAACATAATTCGCCTTAAACATTATGACAACCTTTATTAATGCCCTTTTACACATAATGTCCCTTACACATATGCCGCACATTATTAATGCCCTTATACACATAATGACATGTATAGTGCCCCCTACACATTTGCTGCACATTATTAGTGCCCCTATACACATAATGACACACATACAGTAGTATCCTGTTACACATATGCCGCACATTATTAATGCCCTTATACACGTAATGACATGTATAGTGCCCCCTACACATTTGCTGCACATTAGTGCCCCTATACACATAATGACACACATACAGTAGTACCCTGTTACACATATGCCGCACATTATTAATGCCCTTATACACATAATGACACACATAGTGCCCCTTACACATATGTTGCACATTATTAATGCATTTTTACATGACACACATAATGCTCCTTACACATATTCTGAACACTACTGCACAACCAACCCACTCACATGCACACAGCACTCACACTGCTACTAACACTGTGAACTCTGCCTCTGCTTGGATACAGATGTGTCCTCACAAATCTTGCATCAATGCTAATGTCGGGCACCTTTTTTATGAAAATTCATCTTATTTGCAATGCATTGGTATGTGGCTAGGATGCACAAGCAGCTTCTGCTGATTAAAATGATATGCTGCATGCCTATATACTGTGTGAGACTGTGGCTGTATCTTCATAGGAAATGCTACACACAGAATATAGGCATGCCGCATATCATTTTAATCAGCAGAAGCTGCTGATGCCCCTAGGCATATCAAATGCCCTAGGCAATTGCCTAGTTTGCCTATAGCTATGGCCGGCTCTGAGTACGGGTTCACCATGAGAACAGCTCACAAGGCCCAACTTGCACCTACAGTAAATGAATTGATCCCATGAGTTGTGATAACTTATTGGTGGTTGTAAGGATATTGTAAAGTTTGGTAGGGAACTGGGAAAGATTGGAGAAGCATAATAGTAGCAGCACCTTAAGCATTTCAGAGTTATATTTTTTATATGCAATAGATGAAACAAATCCTTGACTTTTGTTCAGCTTATTTTGCCAACTAACTATAACCCAGGTCAGATTTGGTGTAAAAGGGCTCTTGTAAAATAGCCCGGGTCGAGTTCTCTGCGATTTCATGCCTGGTAGCTTACAGTGTTTAACATGAGAGATACCCAGGTTACAGGAAAGAAGTATTACTGTTTAGTACCTATTCCCAATGAAAAATGTAAAGAGTGAACAACTGCTCAAAAGCATCATTAGCCTTGGGGCCAATCTACCTGCGAGCATTATTTTCACGCCTCATTGTGTGTCAGCAGCTGCACTTTATAGAAGCTCAGGCTCGCAAAATTTTGTTTGCACCTCACAGGTCTGCATACAATATAGTGCAAAATGGGGTGGGGATTGGACTGGGAGGGGTGCAAGATGCGGTTTTGTTTCCAGCGTGTCCATGCTGTTGCAGTGGAAACTCGCACTCTTCGCCTGCAATTGGATTGCCTCTTTAATGTCTTAATAGTCTTAGTAATAGTCAATAAGACAAAGAAAACAGAAATAGTAAAGATGCAATGTACATTATATGGGCCCAAAAATACAGCTCATAGATCTTAATGCCCTCAATTGCTTTTAGCCATTAAAGCTGCTGATTTAATGGGCATGTCGGTAAATGCACTCAAAAACCTCCCTGTGTGACTGGTGCTCTTGGCTGTACACATGTAAACTAGCTGTTGGTGAGAGCTAAAGAGCCTGTGACGTGGTCGTTCAGAGTCTATTAGGAGCCTGTATCCATTCTGATAGGTTCCATGAAATCATATAGCTTCTCTGAAGTATCATGAGCACGCTTCTGCCAGTACATGGTTCCTGATGTATATCAATGGCTAGTTTCATGCAGGTACGAGTTTATTTACTCCCACCTATACCACAGTACATACACTGTTACACACTCACAACTCATCTAGTGCCAGATGTGCTGCCTTGAAAAGTGATAAAGTACCAGCCAACCAGCTCCTATCAATCGTTTTTCAAACCCAGTCTGTAATATGGCAGTTAGGATGCCGATTGGTAGGTACTTTATCACCGTGAAATTTATCACTTTTCAAGGCTTAGTACATCTCCACCCAGGATCAGTATGAGATACCGGTGGTCAGAATCCCGGTGGTCAGGAGAGCAACGCTGGGATCCTAACAGCTGGGATCCAAGCTTGTGTCGGGATTCTGGCATCGGTATCCTGACCACTGGGATCCCGACCAGCGGTCAACTGACTGCCTCCCTTCCCCCCCTAATCTCCACTTTAAAGGTGGGTACACACTGGTAGATATATCTGCCGATCAATTGATCGGCAGATATATCTATGGACGGATCGGGCAATGTGTTGAGCATACATACTGCCCGATCCGTCGGGGACTGACGTCATGAATTGGGCGGGCGTGTACACACGCCCACCCAGTTCAGCTGTCAATCACCGCTGGCTGCCGCAGCATGTGTACGGGCAGTCGGACGACCGCCCGTACACACATAGCGATGCGCCAACATATCGGTAGATATATTGTCCATCGGCTGTGTTGCGGGGCCGACGCGATACGTCTGTGAACGACGGAGTTCACAGACATATCGCCCATACACACTGGCCGATGGACCCACACTATATCGGCCATTCAAGAGAACGGCCGATATGTCGGCCAGTGTGTACCCACCTTTAGTCACACTCACTCCTCTTCAGCAACACTTACTTTTATTCTTCCCCACCTACCTGAGACTGGTACACATTCACATCTCACCCAGAACCCACTTTGAGTACAACCAAGGTAACAATAATGTAGTCAGAAAATGACAAATATGTGACCAAAATGGTTAAAATTTTGTTTGTGCTAGTTGCCTATTCCAAAACATGGCCATGGCTGTGGTTGCAAACAGCAGCACAGTTGCAAACCTTCTTGGATACTTCAAAGCAAGGCCATTTTCATTTGTAATGATCTGAATCAGTGCTTCTCAAATCCAGTCCTTATAACACACCAACAGTGCGTGTTTTCTAGGTCTACACACAAAATCACATGAGAAATAATTAGAAGCACCTGTGGATCTTTTGAAATCTGTCATTCAGTAATGAATACTTTACATATACTGTACTTACCTGCTCACCTGGAAGGTGTGGGAGTCTCACGATTTTTCAGGTAGTCCCCAAAGCCTCTGGCAGAGTCGGTGGATCTCCTGCACTTCCTAATGAAGTGGTCAGGATGGAGAGAGAATACAGGGAATTGCAGGTCCTGTAGGGAGGGGACGGTGCCAATTTGACATGATTCAATGAGAATTACATCATTGTAACCCCTCCCCACAGGCCCTTGATTCATGGCATTATGCCACAAAGGGGGTGGGGCCTAATGATGTTAATAGTATTATCCCGCCCCTGAAGTGATTAACTGCTTCTCCACTCTGGGCTGCTACCATAGAGAAGAAATAAGTACCTAAGTATGTGAATACATCTGCGCTTCAGCGAGCATATATAAAAACCATGCACTGTGTGTGTGAGGCCTTAAGAGAACTATAAACCACACATATTCCAAGGCTCGTGCACGTGCTTTACATTACATTCATTAGTTTTTAACACTAAATGAAAGCTAAGTGAATAAGTGTAATGCTAAGAAGAACTTTCCTTTACTGTACCTGCACATGATGTATACTCTTTCCATAAGAGGCAAAATGTAGCTGGTGTGCAGATGGGTTGGGTATGAGATGCCAGCAGTAGGGATGGCGGGGGCCACATGAACGACCATGGCATCCCAACATTGAGAATCCCGACACTGGACGGAGATAAGTATTTTACCCCTCTTCCCTACCCTTAACCCTCCGGGGGTCCCGGCTACTGCTAAGCTTCCGGGGGTGTCAGCTACGGCCAACCTTCGGGGGAGTCGGCTACGCTACCCCCCCCCCCCCAGTGCCTAACCCTGACTCCCCCCCCCCACAGGCCCTAGCCCTGATCCCCACACCGATACTCACCTTCGGAATGTTGGCTGTTGGTGCCTCGGCATCGGTCTCCTAAGGGGAGTCGGGATTCTGGCATTGGTGGTCACGTGACCGCCGGCATCCTGACCGCCGGGAAGCCAAACGCATCCTGTACAGATGGGAAGAGGCATTGCATGATTTAACAATGGGTGTGCTGTAATGGATGGAGTTAAGAATGATAGGTGGGACTAAATATATGCTCCCTTCTAAATTGTGCATTATTTTCTACAAAAGCAGACTTTACTTAGCCTATGAATCTATAACGGGATCTGTGCTCTTATCTTTTAATTTAGAGACTGCAAATCTAACTAGTCTATTCTGTGTTTCAGGTATTTTGGGCCCTACAGTTGGTAACCGTTCTAGTTCCCGGAGCAGTTTTCCATCTCTACGCAGCCTGCAAGAGTATTGATCAAGAAGACATACTTCAGAAGCCTGTTTACACAGTTTTTTATATTATTTCTGTTCTGTTAAGGATTACTTTGGAAGTAGTAGCTTTCTGGCTACAGAGTCATCTTTTTGGCTTCCAAGTTAATCCAGTCTTTAAATGTGATGCAGGAAGTCTTGATAAGAAATATAATCTTACCAGGTGCATGGTTCCTGAACACTTTGAGAAAACAATCTTCCTCATTGCTATGTACACATTTACCGTAATTACAATGGTATTGTGTGTAGCTGAGATTTTTGAGATCCTATGCCGGCGGTTGGGATTTTTAAACAATCAGTGATCGCTACAACCTAACCATCTATTCTTTTTCTGGTGCTCATACTAAGGGTGTCATTTATCAACGAGTAATAAAACTCATTGTGAATGATTTGTTGCGTATGATAAATGCTGCTCCAGCCAATCGGCTCCTGTCATGTGTTTGAAAAATGACAGGAGCTGATTGGCTAGAGCACCATTTATCATACACAACAATACTTTCATTCACAACAAGTTTTATTACTCGTTGATAAATGGGCACCTAAATGTCTAATAAGTCCTCTATTGATACAAAGGACTTAATTAAATATATCTGCAATTTTATGCAGAACTGTATGTGAGCTAATATGTGACAGTGTGACTGGGAAAATATGTTACAGAATATACTTAGATTTATTTAATTGTAAATATGTACATATTTGATACAGATGTGTCCTCTTACATCTTTGTTCTGTGCTCTATATGTTGCGTTACACATAATGGGTGAGTGTCTTGGTAGCGTTGATCGTCTTTTTTGTGTATTTTTTTCAGCAAAAATGCGAAGTAATGTAATAGGACGCATGAGCATTCTCTGCTGATTAAATGATATGCAGCATGCCTAGATCTGTGTGTGACTACGACTGTATGTGCACACAAAATGATATGCTACAGTGTTGTCATGGAAAACACTGTAATGTGGCATTTCGGATGCGGATTGAACTGCAATTACACACAGAATATAGACATTCTGCATATCATTTTAATCAGCAGGAGCTGCTCATGCGTTCTATTATATTACTTTGCATCTAAGACGCATTTTCGCAGTAAAAAAAAAAAAGATGCTTGGCGCTACCGAGTCCCACTACGGCATGGCACGACTTCAAGGGCTGTTTAGCGTGACTGCAGCAAGGATGTAAGAGGACACATCTGTGCACTTGGAAACAGGTATGACTGTGACTGAAATGTTGGAAGAAAAATACAAATATTGAATTCAAGTTATATTTTTCAGTTAAGGATTGTTACGTTCCTGATGCTCAGAACTGGAGAGATGTTTGTGTAGAGAGTCCAGAGCACCAGGACGTGACGCTGAAATAAGGGATGGTACGGGAATAGCCCCTAGCACCCTACCTCCGTTGTTTTACCCGTGTGGTCAGTTCACGGCTGAGTGACTATGGTTTCTTGGGCCCACGGCAGCCGCGTTTGAAGGGCGGATTAGGTCTGCCCAACTCCGATGCCCCCAGGTCTTAGAGTGAGACAAGGCGTGAACCAAGACAGGATAATAACAAGGGGACCTCTAACTAAAGCAAACAGAAGCTAGGGGGTACTAACTACCCTAAAACTAAATATATGTGCGGCACGCCGCCAAAGGAAAAGAACAACAAAAGATACCACTGTCCACTCCCCCACACGGCACCGCCGAGTTCCGGGGAGGACAGTGAAAAGCGGAAACCTCCGCAAAAACCACCAATACAAAAGTAAAACAAGGACTAAGCGGCCTAGGCCGCAACATGCGGCAGAAGCCGCTACTCACGAAACCGGGAGAGAACCCCAACAAGCGAGAACCCCCTGATGACCGCAACAGGTTCACTTGGACAGGAAGGATTCCCAGGACCGGCTTCAGAACTCCAGAACTCAGGAGCACAGGGAGCAGGATCGACCAGATACAGCTGACCAGGAACAGACGTTGCAAGGCAGGAACAGCATACAGGAAGCTATCACCGGCGAGGCTGCAGTGTGCTGGCTCCCATAAAAAGACCCTGCTGGCCAATGACAGGAGGGCCAGCAAGACCAGCCCCCAGACCCTAATTACTAGTTGCCGTGCAGCTGCCCTGCTGCACGAGCAACTAATCAATCCTATCTGGCAACGGGGAACGCGGTCCGCCAATGGCGTCCCCGTTGCTATGGACCCAGCGGCTGAGGACGCCCGGCATCCTAGCGTTGCCAGGGACCCGGCGGCTACAGTATGCACGGCGTCCTGGCGTTGCTAGGCGCCGGGCGGGCAGGGAGGGAGGTGCGGCGGCCGTGAGCGTCGCTCAGAAGCAGACCGAGTGGCGCCGCGGACCGCGGCACCTAACAGTACCCCCCCCCCTTGAGGAGGGGTTAAAGAACCCCTAAAGCCGGGTTTCTGAGGAAATTCCTGAAAGAATAATCTCTTAAGTTTAGGGGCATGTAAATTGTTATCCAGGACCCAAGACCTTTCTTCCGGGCCATAGCCTTTCCAGTGAACCAAAAAATAAAGCCGGCCCCGAGAAACTTTGGAATCTAAAACCTTCTCCACCAAGAACTCTTGTTGCCCCTGAACATCCACCGGAGGTCTACCCTGGGAAGTCTCCCGAGGGAATCTCCTGGAAGAAAAATACTGCTTCAGAAGGGAACAGTGAAAAGTATTGCCAATTTTGAGTGATTTAGGCAAGCGTAGCCGAAAAGCAACTGGGTAGACCTTCTTAACGATAAGGAACGGTCCAATAAATTTGGGTCCCAATCTAGCCGAGGGTTGTCGGAGCTTGATGTTGCGGGTTGACAACCACACCTTATCTCCCACCTTAAAAGTGCATGGGCATCGGAACCTATCAGAAATTTTTTTTTCTCGGAAGGCAGCCTTCTTAAGGGCAAAGTGCACCTTTTTCCAAATCATTCTGAGACGGGAAGTAAAGGTCAACGAGGAGACTGGAAAATGAGGGTAAAAAGAATTGGCTCTAGGATGAAAGCCCAAGACCGAAAAGAATGGAGACTCCTTGGTGGAAGAATGACAAGAGTTATTATAGGCAAACTCGGCCAAAGGAAGAAATTCAGACCAATCATTCTGAAGTTTGGCCGAATATAGCCGTAAATACTGTTTTAACGACTGATTAACACGTTCAGTTTGTCCGTTAGACTGTGGATGGTACCCAGATGTTAAAGAGAGTTTCATATTTAATGAGGCACAAAAACGTTTCCAGAAACGGGTGATGAATTGCGGTCCCCGATCAGAGACAATATCCCTGGGTAAACCATGGAACCTGAACACATGGCGGAGAAATAAAACTGCCAACCCTTGAGCAGAGGGTAATCGGGGGAGAGCAATGAAGTGGGCCATCTTACTAAAACGGTCTACTACCACCCAAATGACTCGAAATCCAGCTGAAAGAGGAAGGTCCACCACGAAATCCATGGATATATGTGACCATGGCCTGAGAGGAACGGCTAAAGGCATGAGTTGCCCGACCGGCAACGATCAAGATACCTTGTACTGAGCACAAACCTGACAGGAACGGACAAATTCCCTTACATCTTTAGAAAGATTAGGCCACCACACTGAGGGAGAGATTAACTCCAAGGTCTTAGTGATACCCGGATGACCAGAAACCTTATTATCATGAAACTCAGCTAGAACAGTGCCTCTCAGAAATTCAGGGACGAAGAGACGACCTGCAGGAGTGACTTTGGGAGCCTGCTGCTGAAGCTGGACTAGCTGTGTAAATAAATCCTGTGTGAGGCCAGCCCGGATGACAGACGATGGGACTATGGGGGTAGTAGCCGGGTGGTTATTGTGAACCGGAAGAAAACAACGTGACAGGGCATCGGCTTTTGTATTCTTGGAACCGGGCCTGAAGGTGATAATAAACCTGAAACGAGTAAAAAATAGCACCCAACGTGCCTGTCGAGCATTAAGCCGTTTAGCTGACTCAATATACTGCAGGTTCTTGTGGTCAGTAAACACCGTAATGGTATGCCTTGCTCCTTCCAGCCAGTGCCTCCACTCCTCGAAAGCCCATTTAACTGCCAACAATTCTCGATTACCAACATCATAGTTGGATTCTGCGGAGGAGAATTTTCTGGACATGAAGGCACATGGGTGTAATTCCTGAGACTCCGGGTCTTCCTGAGAAAGGATAGCCCCCACTCCAACCTCTGAGGCATCTACCTCGACAATAAAGGGGAGATCCGGGTTAGGATGTCTGAGTACTGGAGCTGAGACAAAGGCCTGCTTTAAGGCCAGAAAGGCAGACTTGGCTTCAGGCGACCAATTGGAAGAATCCGCTCCTTTTTTAGTCAATGCCACAATAGGAGCAACCAAATCTGAGAAGGTATAAATAAAACGCCTATAGTAATTTGCAAACCCTAAAAAGCGCTGAATTGCTTTTAAGTTCGTGGGTTGTGCCCAATTTAGGATGGCCTGGAGTTTTTTTGGTTCCATGAAAAACCCCTTAGGAGAAATAATATACCCCAGGAAGGACACTTCTGTGATGTGGAAATCACATTTCTCCAGTTTGGCGTATAAATGATTTTCCCGTAACTTCTGAAGGACCAGTCGCACATGGGTAATATGTTGTTCAAAAGACTCAGAGTAAATCAAAATGTCGTCTAAATAAACGACTACGAACTTTCCTAGAAAGTCGCGAAGGACGTCGTTAATGAGATCTTGAAATACAGCAGGAACATTAGACAGCCCAAACGGCATCACCAGGTATTCATAATGTCCCGACTGTGTGCTGAAAGCCGTCTTCCACTCATCCCCAGATTTTATTCGGATGAGATTGTAAGCCCCTCTAAGATCGATCTTGGAAAAGATAACGGCAGTCCGGAGCTGATCAAACAGTACTGAAATCAGTGGCAAGGGGTAGGTGTTTTTAACAGAAATTTTATTCAGAGCCCGATAATCAATACATGGTCAGAGCGACCCATCTTTTTTCTCAACAAAAAAGAACCCTTCACTCAATGGAGATTTCGAGGGCCTAATGAAGCCTTTTTTTAGGCTCTCCTGTACATAATCATTCATTGCCGTAGTTTCCGGCCCAGACAGGGCATATAGTCTCCCCTTAGGCAAAGAGGCACCGGGAACTAAGTTGATAGCGCAGTCATAGGACCGATGAGGAGGCAGAATATCCGCATTACCCTTGGAGAAAACGTCGGCAAAGTCCTGATATTCCAAAGGAATAAGTTCTGGGGTGAATGCCGCAAACCCGGACTGGACGGGAAATACATTCCTTAACACAAAAGGGACCCCATCGGGAAATCTCTCCAGACCGCCAATCTATGGCGGGATTATGAAAGGCAAGCCAGGGGTGACACAAAACTACGGGGACAGCCGGACAATGGGTAAGGTAAAATTCGATTTTCTCCGAATGCAGGGCCCCCACTGTCAGTTGTACTGGAGGTGTGCGGTGAGTGATTACCCCATTAGAAAGCGGACCACCATCCAAGCCGTGCATGGTGATACGTTTATCCAAAGGTATCTGTGGAACGCCCAAAGCCTGAGCCCAACCAAGATCCATGAAATTTCCCGCAGCTCCACTGTCGACGAAGGCCGACACCAACGAACTGAGGCTACCAAAGGAAATTTTTACAGGAACTAATAAGGAATCATTAGAGGAGATCAACTGCAGACCCAAGTGAACCCCCTCACAATTCACTGGGTCAGAGCGTTTCCCTGCTAATTCGGGCAATTACGTGCGATATGTCCCTTGCCACCACAATACAAGCAAAGACCAGAATTTAGCCTTCTGGTTCTTTCCTCTGGGGACAGCCGGGAGAGACCCATTTGCATGGGCTCCTCGACGTCCTCAGGGAAAGTATACACACATGGACTAGGCCTGAAACTAGCTCCTCTTTCAGCCCTCCGCTCCCGGAGACGACGATCAATTTTAATAGCAAGCTCCATGAGTTTGTCTAAAATCTCTGGAGCGGGGTACTGCAGGAGACTGTCTTTAATAACTTCAGACAAACCGAGGCGAAACTGACTGCGCAGGGCCGGGTCATTCCAGCCACAGTCGTTCGACCAACGGCGAAACTCGGTACAATATGCCTCTGCTGGATTTTTCCCTTGCTTAAGTGCACGCAAGTGGCTCTCAGCCGACGCTTCTCTATCAGGGTCATCGTGCAAAAGGCCTAGAGATTTAAAAAAGGCATCTACAGATAGCAAGGCAACATCATCAGCTTTTAGCCCAAAAGCCCAGGTTTGCGGATTGCCTTGTAGTAAAGACATCACAATCCCGACCCGTTGAGACTCAGTACCAGAGGATCGGGGCCTTAAACGAAAATAAAGCTTACAAGCTTCCTTGAAATTAAAAAAATCCTTTTGGTTACCTGAAAAATGGTCAGGAAGGTGCATCTTTGGTTCTGGAATCATACTCGGGGAGGCTCGCAAAAGATCTTCCTGCGATCTCACCCGAAGAGTAAGATCCTGAACCATCTGAGTTAGTTCCTGAATCTGGTTGGCCAAAAGCTGGCTGGGATTCGGTCCTAATACTGCCGGATTCATGAGGCCGAATTTCAAGGCCCACCAAAAACAAATAACTCTTAATATTATTCTTTTTTTTTTTTTGGCCGGTGATAATGTTACGTTCCTGATGCTCAGAACTGGAGAGATGTTTGTGTAGAGAGTCCAGAGCACCAGGACGTGACGCTGAAATAAGGGATGGTACGGGAATAGCCCCTAGCACCCTACCTTCGTTGTTTTACCCGTGTGGTCAGTTCACGCCTGAGTGACTATGGTTTCTTGGGCCCACGGTAGCCGCGTTTGAAGGGCGAATTAGGTCTGCCCAACTCCGATTCCCCCAGGTCTTAGAGTGAGACAAGGCATGAACCGAGACAGGATAATAACAAGGGGACCTCTAACTAAAGCAAACAGAAGCTAGGGGCTACTAACTATCCTAAAACTAAATATATGTGCGGCACGCCGCCAAAGGAAAAGAACAACAAAAGATACCACTGTCCACTCCCCCACACGGCACCGCCGAGTTCCGGGGAGGACAGTGAAAAGCGGAAACCTCCGCAAAAACCACCAATACAAAAGTAAAACAAGGACTAAGCGGCCTAGGCCGCAACATGCGGCAGAAGCCGCTACTCACAAAACCGGGAGAGAACCCCAACAAGCGAGAACCCCCAGATGACCGCAATAGGTTCACTTGGACAGGAAGGATTCCCAGGACTGGCTTCAGAACTCCAGAACTCAGGAGCACAGGGAGCAGGATCGACCAGATACAGCTGACCAGGAACAGACGTTGCAGGGCAGGAACAGCATACAGGAAGCTATCACCGGCGAGGCTGCAGTGTGCTGGCTCCCATAAAAAGACCCTGCTGGCCATTGACAGGAGGGCCAGCAAGACCAGCCCCCAGACCCTAATTACTAGTTGCCGTGCAGCTGCCCTGCTGCACGAGCAACTAATCAATCCTATCTGGCAACGGGGAACGCGGTCCGCCAATGGCGTCCCCGTTGCTATGGACCCAGCGGCTGAGGACGCCCGGCGTCCTAGCGTTGCCAGGGACCCGGCGGCTACAGTACGCACGGCGTCTTGGCGTTGCTAGGTGCCGGGCGGGCAGGGAGGGAGGTGCGGCGGCCGTGAGCGTCGCTCGGAAGCAGACCGAGCGGTGCCGCGGACCGCGGCACCTAACAAGGATAAGGTAGTATTCAGAGGCGGAACTACCGCCAGTGTAACCAGTGCGTTGCACTGGGGCCCGCCTCTTTCCATGGGCCCAAAGCATGTAATGAGTCAAACTGACTCATTACATGCCGCTGTGTGCTGCGGGCAACCGCTGCCCGCAGCACACAGTCGCCCGGACAGAGAGGAGCGCAGCAGTACGGGGGAGAAGGAGGTGGAGGGGGGTGGAGGAGGGATCCGCAGCAGCGCTTTGTTACTGGTGGAGGCGCTGCTGGGAGGGGGCCAAAGCATTTTGTCGCACCTGGGCCCACCGCTCGCTAGTTCCGCCACTGGTAGTATTGATACTCCCAAGACATATAGAGGTACGATGCTTTATTGCTATGATGAGCTACAATTCTCTCTATCAGCCATAGGGTAAAGCAAACATAAATTTCTCTCTTAACCCTGGCAAAAACACAGCTAAAGAGAACAGTTCTCACCTCTAAATAAACATCTGTGCTGTACAATAGGCTTTTCTTTATATCTGCGTATTAAAATAGACTTTACTTCACTTTGAAATATAAGCTGAAATTGAAAATGGTATACGTATGGGTTTTATATCTCAGTGCATGCTAGACAAAAAGGATTCTAGGGATTTTATATTCACATTCATTATTTATTATTTTCTGTTCCAGCTGTTCACTCAAACAAAAATGATGCTAATTCTCTGTTTCAATTGTATGGGGGGTATGTACTAAGACTTGAAGAGAGATAAAGTGGACAGAGATAAAGTACCAGCCAATTAGCTCCTAACTGTCATCTTACAGGCTGTGTTTGCAAAAATGGCAGTTAGGAGCTGATTGGTTGTAAGTTTATTTCTTTCCACTTTATCGCTCTCCAAGGCTCTCTTAGCTACTGTATAGTTCAGTGACGTGCGGTGGGGTGAGGCGGGTGAGGCAGAGCCTTTCCTGTCATACTAACGTTTGTGCCAAAGTTTTGACTGTATAAAGTATATGAAAAATACAAAGAATATGTTAGAAATATCTGCTTTGCATTATTCTAATAATTTTTATAGCCAAAACTCTGGAGTAAAAAGTCTATGGCAGGTGAGGCCTATCTTTTCCGCACATCTCTGATCAAAACTCAGCAAATTTCCAGGAGTTTATACTGCTGCACCTGTGTATAATGGCCAGATGTACCCTTTGGCTCATACAGTATATTGCATGTAAATCTGGCTCTGGTGCTAGCCAATGCCTCCTGAGCCATTTAGCTCACCACATGTCCCTAGTATAGTTAGCAATTTCTGAAGACATCATTATAAGTGATACTGGTATATTTTATATAAAATGCAGCTTTTGCTGTGCACTATAGTATGAAGGTCAAAAGCCAAGTTTTGTGATTTGCAGGTAAGAATGGCTTAGTTCAATCATCAGTAAGTGTGAGTATATATATATATATATATATATATATACACACACACACACAGATGTAGCAATGCTCTACTTAATGTGATGCAGAATGCTGCAACACAGCAGGCTGAATGGCATGCCAGGCTGCGACTGTTCGCAGCCAGTAATCACTTAATTAATTCCTTTAGGAATTAATGGAGCCATCACCGGCTGCCAATAGTCGCAGCCTGGCACATGCCATGCAGCCTGCAGTGATGCAGCATGCCGCTTTGCAGCAAAGATGAGCATACTGTAGCTACATCTGTGTGTGTGTGTGTATATTTATATATATATATATATATATATATATATATATATATATACAGTCTAGTGATGAGCGGATTCGGTTTTACTCGGTTTTACTCGGTTCTCAAAACAGAATCTTATTGGCTATCCAAAACACGTGACATCAGTGAGTCAATAAGATTCGGTTTTGAGAACCGAGTAAAACCGAGTAAAACCGAATCCGCTCAATTACACACACATCTGTTTTTCTATTTGCAACAGCCAACATAGGAACTGTGTTGTCACTGACATGCTGTACTACTGTAAAATACTTTCTCCTTGTATGTTTTGATTCTGGAGGCTGGCAATTGACTGTTAATACAGGTGATTTAATGTTTGGAATGGATTTAAACATTATATAGCGTATTAGTGTGAAAGTCCAGGGGTGCAAAAACACATCTACACAGTGAAGACAGAATGTAGAAGAAAGTCAGACTGGCCCATAGAGGTACAGAGGAAACCACCGGTGGGCCCCACTGCCTGAAGGTCCACCCCCTCCTCCAGGGATCAGGTTTTTGACTGTGCACCTTATACTGCACAGGACTATGGTGTATTCACTACATGCACTAGCAGTATTTATGGGTGTGTATTGTATGACTGACGATCAGGAGACTGCAGGTCAGCATACCAATGTCAGCATCCCGGAAGCAAAAATGCCACGGGGGGGAGGGGGGGGGGGCATGCGGGTGCAACAAGCCCCTTGCGGGCTCTCTGCACTTGCCTTGAGTGGGAATACTCCCTGTTGGTCAGCATACCGACTGTCGGAATAGTAATAGGGCGGGAAGTAGGGGGAGGTAATGTGACCAGCGGTCTCCTTACCGCCGGTCACATAACTAAATCACATATTTACTATAATTATATATTTATAAAGGGGGCCATATTATGTACTCTCTAATAGTTAGCCAAGCATATATGGTGGGTGGCCACAGCACTAAGCAGGGGCCCCTACCACTGCATTCAACCAGTAGGCCATTCATGCCACAGTCCGACACTGGTAAAAAGAACTACTTCTACAATCTACAGTATATGTAATCATTAACCATACCCTTCTCATATGCTGAACTGTAAGGATGCCATGCCCAGCACCTGGGCTATTTACTGACCTGTGGCAATGTTTATCATAGGGCCTGATTCAAAGTTGGCTGCAAACCTGCAGTTAAGTGATTATAGTCAACTGTGCATGCATCTGTGTCACACAGCGCATGTGCTGCGATAGTTTTGTGATGGCAGTTGCAGAAAGGATTTATTTGCTAAGTGATTGACAGTCATGGACCATTTGGGTGTGGTTACGGGGTTGGCAGTAAAAATGCAGGCAAAACATCACCCTTTTAGGGGTGTGCCTCAGCCTGTGATGGCGATCTCATATGCAACTGAAATGGCTACAAAATCTTACTCCCTGCGGCCAAGCTGCAACCGTAGGGCTACCAGGAACTTTAATTTGACTGATCTGGCGATGGATCTTGGCACCCAGCTGCTACTGAAAAGCCGCCGGTGGGCCTCACACTAAAAAACCATGCGGCCGCAGCATTTTCACGTGTTCACACAGTGGCTGCGTACACATTGGTAATTGTGGTTGCATTAGCGGACATCTCTGAATAGGGCCCATAGGCACATGCCCTTGGCAGATAATTGGGAGATGTATGAAACTCATAGCTATAGAATAGTTGTCGGCAGAACTAATTAGTTGTTACCACAGGTTCTCTGACTGATTTCATTATAAAAGACCAATGTAAGCAGTTTACCCTCACGCTTCTCCCAGCTGCTAGTCTGTAAGGAGTGATGTTATTGACACTGGACGGGTGCATAAAGTTGGCTATACGTGTTCAGTCAGCCAAATGGCCCAATAGTAAATACTCAGAAAGAGTCTTGCCGGTAAATATGGTGGGAAGGTGGCCGCTACTGTCTTTTATATGGTATGCATATTAATTTTTTGACCACACTAACAGGCCTCAATTGTTTCTGAAATTATCCTGCTACTCTGCTTGAGTGCCAAAATGCAGGATTTAATTCAAATTGGTCACATCTGTGATACCCCTTTCAGACATAAAACCACGGTTTCAACCTGGCTAGGACCCAGGACACTGAGCACAGGCCGGAGCAGAGGCTTATTCCCGGGTTGTCACCCTTCATGCCGGACCTGGGTCTTCCAGTTACCCAGGTCTTAAGGGTTAACAGTGGGAACTTGGCGATGATGTCATCTCCAAGTGCTTTTGTCCTTTACCAATCAACTAATTTTAGGCACGACCCATGTCATCAAGACCCAGGCTATACTTTCAGACTGGAGCCTGGACACTGACCCGGGTTGCTGGTCCCAGGAGTAAGGGTAACAGGTCCTGGGGCTGTCAGCCTGGGTATACCCTTTAAGACATAAGCCGGACCCCAGTCGATGCGTGTTCATGACAAAAATACCTGTGTTTTTGACTTATGTCTGTTATGTCTGAAAGGGGTATGAGCCAAATAAAAATTTCTGTGGCTAAATGAAGGTGTTATTGGGAAAATACAGTTATGCCTAAATACACCTGTCCTTAAATTATGCCAAATGCCTTGTTCGGTGTGCCATTGATTGTGAGATTAAGCCACGATTGTGAGATTCCACCACATAGTTTTCTACTGAATTTGCATGTAGTTGCATCATTAATGCGATAAAAGTACAATACACAAGTACCCTGGACACTGCTGCTGGTTTTACATGCCACAGGCTTGGGCATAATCTGCGACTTTATACCAACAAAAATACAAATTCTTATGGGGGAATTTAATTGTTTTTCGCACCCAATCTCCTGTTTAAAGGGACAGGGCAATATTTAATTGTTTGTGCCTGCGGCTCAAGTTACTGGGTGCCCATTATTCATGGCACATGTTGTGCTCAAATGCACCAGGTTTAAATGCATAAAGCGACTAAACCCGTGCAAAGCACTGGGCACGCTGCATTTGGGTGCCCAAAAGCCTGACTTTTTATAGATTTCTGCTGGCCACCTCAGGAGGGTGCAGGCAGAAATAATGGGTGCCCGTGGCACTTGCACCAATCTTCATAAAAACTGAATTAGGCAGGAGATGCGGGCAGCTTATAACATTTGAATTCCCCATTAAGTTCAAGGACACTATAAACAACTTTGGGGGATATCCAATTATCCCCATTTTCAGCCGTTTTTTGGACTATTTTCCGATGATTCACCGATTTATTTATTTTTACAGGCTATCCAGATTGATTGCCTGTAAAAAAAAAAATCCTTTCTTCCAAAAACACACAGGTTCAGTGAAACCTGTGTGTTTTCGTGTGAAACAGCCCCGTTTTCGGATGAAAACGGGGCTGTTTCCGTGGATTCTGCAATGCAGGGGGGACAGATATAACATGTGCAGAGAGAGTTAGGTTTGGGTGGGGTGTATTCAGACTGAAATCTAAATTGCAGTGTAAAAATAAAGCAGCCAGTATTTACCCTGCACAGAAACAAAATAACCCACCCAAATCTAACTCTCTCTGCAAATGTTATATCTGCCCCCCCTGCAGTGCACATGGGGGGTCATTCCGAGTTGTTCGCTCGCAAGCTGCTTTTAGCAGCTTTGCACACGCTAAGCCGCCGCCTACTGGGAGTGAATCTTAGCATAGTAAAATTGTGAACGAAAGATTCGCAATATTGCGAAAAGACTTCTCTGTGCAGTTTCTGAGTAGCTCGAGACTTACTCTGCCAGTGCGATCAGTTCAGTGCTTGTCGTTCCTGGTTTGACGTCACAAACACACCCAGCATTCGCCCAGACACTCCTCTGTTTCTCCAGCCACTCCTGCGTTTTTCCCAGAAACGGTAGCGTTTCTTCACACACACCCATAAAACGGCCTGTTTCCGCCCAGAAACACCCACTTCCTGTCAATCACATTACGATCACCAGAACGAAGAAAAAACCTCGTAATGCCGTGAGTAAAATACCTAACTGCATAGCAAATTTACTTAGCGCAGTCGCACTGCGGACATTGCGCATGTGCATTAGCGACTAATCGCTCCGTTGCGAGAAAAAAATAACGAGCGAACAACTCGGAATGACCCCCATGGTTTTGCCCAATTGCTAACAAACTTACTGCTGCGATCAACTCAGAATTACCCCCTATGTGTTTTACACCATTTGGCGCAAAAAGGATAGGTGAATGATGACACATCTGTAATCAGTCTAGTTACAAAATGAAAGCCAAGCTATAAGCCTTCTTAAGATAGCCACTCTTTCATTTGTTTGAATAAACAAGAGCTCTCAAGACAATTTTTCTCCTTAATATATCTTTTTCTATACTACAAGGGTTGTTTTTTCATAAGAAATATATCGTAATGTCTAGTTCTGTGATCTTCAGGACTCTAATCAAATATCCATCCAACTTGTTTTATAAGAAAGGAAGAGCATCTCTTCTTTGAAACTAATGTTTGTAATCTCAGGAGCAGTCTTTCTATGTGAACACTATGTTAATAGATTTATCAATTCATATGTCAACAGGTGTATTTTTCTATTTTGAATGTCAAATATTGTAAGTGAAAATAAACATATTCAATTATTTATTTTCTGTTGGGTTTTTTTTTTTTGCAGCCAATTTTATTCACTTTCTCAAAAACTTGTAATAAGGAATGACGTTACAGAAAATAAATCAGGGAATGGAAACAAGAGGTGTGACCAGGGGTGTAGCGAGGATGGCTCCAGAGGAGTGCGAGCTCCGATGGCCAAAAAAGTTAAAGGGTGCTCTGCAAGTCATCACCTTCCTCCGGACCACTGTACTGGCAGCCGCAGAGCAGGAGGAGGAGAAGTAGATGTGGCACACACTGACTCAGACTTGGAGACTGTGCAACAGGGTTACTTCTGTCCTGCAACACCACTATCTGCCTCTGCTGCTGCAGCACCTCCACTGCTGCAGCAGCATCTCTCTCTTTCCTGTCTGCAGTAGCTCTCTCTGCCCTAGCTGCTGCAGCACCCTCTCTCTGCCCCAGCTTCTGCAGAACCTCTCTCTGCCCTGGCTGCCGTAGCACCTCTATCTGCCGAAGCACCTATCTCTGCAGCAGCTGCTGCAGCAACTCTTTCTGCCCCAGCTGCTTCAGAGAGAGGCAGGCAATTCTGGGACATAATTTTCATTGGAGCATAGCAGTATTATCAGGTCTGGGATGGCAGTTATAGGGTATTATTTTCATTGGGGTTTTGGGGTATTATCAAGTCTGGGAGGGGGGATCACATTTAGCGGCTCTACCATGGTGTAATGTGTACAAGGGGCTCAACCATAGTGTACTGTGTATAAGGAGCTCAACCATAGTGTAACGTGTATAAGGGGCTCTACTGTGTGGCGTAACATGAATAACGGACACTACTGTGCGGTGTAATGTGAATTGGTACTGTACTGTGGCCACACACCTTCCTAATGAAGCCATACTTCTATATTGATGTCTTCGACAAGCACTGACCCTATTTTAAACATGGGGGCACCCAAAGGAAACTTTTACCCTGAGCTCCACAAGGTCTAGAACCGGCCCTGTCACCAATTTAGGATTTTTAAATATTGTTTCTTTCTAAATGTAACATGCCACCACATGTGGGCCATGCCCCCAATTCAGTACAGGGGATGGGGGGCACCAAAACATACTCTTGCTCCGGGCACCATGGCACCAAGCCATGGGCGGATCCAGAAAAAAATGACAGGGGGGGCACCATGACTTGGGGGGTACTTTGTGCGCCAAAGGCAAGCACGCTCACTGGAAAGTGGGTGTGGCCCCACAATAATAAGCGTGGATTCAAAGGGAATGCTGTATCCATGAGCTAGTGGGTGACAGGAATGGTAGACACGGAGACACAGTGGGTGACAGGGAAAAGTTGACATGGAGAGGGAGAGGGTGATGCTTTGAAGAGGGTAACAGGAGAGAGAGGCGGATGTCAAGATAGTGATGCAGGGGAAAGGCAGTGTGTGAAAGGAGAGGGTGACAGGGAGAGGAAGTGGATGATGAGAGGGAGAAGGTGACAGCAGAGGCAGTAGGAGACAGGGAGTGGAAGTGGATGATGAGAGGGAGAAGGTGACGGCAGAGGCAGTAGGAGACAGGGAGTGGTAGTGGGTGACATTAAAGGGTGACAGGGAGAGGCAATGGATGACACCAGGTAGAGGTTGACGGGGAGAGGCAGTGGATGATATATAGGGGGCACTGGGCTGAATGGGAAAGAGGCAGTGACATGGTGGGAAGGGGTGGCACTACATTGGAGAAGGGGGTACACTGGGCGTAATAAGGGAGGGAATACCCAGGGCTGGTAGGGTGGGAGACATTGGGATGGGAGGGGGGGTCAGTGAGATGGTGGGGGACGCTAGGCAGGATGGGAAGGGGGCAGGGGGATCCCTGTGACTGAACTGGCAGGTAGGTTCTAGGTGGGGGGGCAATGACATCGATGGGCGCAGTGGGCTGGTGGGGGGCACACAAAGAATTACCCCTACCCACTGATATGCCACCCCTGTACCCCCACACTACACTGTTGATGGCCCCCTGCTATGGGAACTGTTCCCTGGTACTGGCATTGAGAAGAGTGGATGGAAGGAACAAGGGGTAGGATGGGGAGCGGACCTTTACCTGATGTCAGTTATGGAGATCTGGGTGCAGAATAAAAAGAGATGCCCTGATCTTCCAAGACAAATTGAAGGAGAAAAAAGATGATGCTAAAATTCGCTTTGTAGGTACCTTCTGCCCAGAATGGCGTCAGATAAAAATTGCGATTCATAAACATTTACCGGTTCTGCACCTTGATGCAGACCTGTCACCCTTATTGGATTCTATGCTCCAAATCAGCTGGAGGAGAGCAAACAACGTGAAGGATATGCTCGTTCAGAGCCATTTTACACGTGATCCCACTAAATCCAGCAACATAACAGGGTCTTTTCCCTGTGGGCAATGTAAAGCCTGCCCTCAGATCCAGATTACAGATAAGGTTACAGATAGATTGGGACGTGATATCCCAATACGACATTTCTTTACCTGTAACACAGAAGGAATGGTCTACTGTTTAATTTGTAGCTGCAACCAACGCTACATCGGTATGACCACGAGGAAATTCAAAACCCGAATCTTGGAACACATGGGAACCATCAGAAATGCCTCATCTGATTTACTGAAAGGCAAAAAATAGGTAGCAAGACATTTCCATGCTAAACACCATGATTCTCCCTGTGAAATGCGAGCGTTCGGTCTCGAAAGAGTTCACTTAGGCATACGTGGGGGTGACCTAAGTAAAGAACTTATCAAAAAAGAAAGTGAATGGACCTTCAAGCTGGGAGGACTAAAACCATCAGGCCTAAATGAGTATATCAACTATAGTGTATTCTTATGACACTGACACTGACTTTATAATTTGGATACACTTTTTAGCCTAATATTTACACGTTTGCAAACCTGTACATTGTCTTACGGTTTCATTTATTCTACACTCACTAGGACACCCGGCAGTAGCACTGCAATATACTCACTCCTTCTCACTGGGCATTCCTTTCAGTTATAACACATTACAATATTCTTCACCCCATATATATATATATAATTTTTATTCTCTTTTTTTAATTATATTTTTTACTCCCAGCATCACTCTATACGTTATTTCTCACATTTGGCTTTTTTCCATTCACCACTCAACACAAAGTCAGCCTACCCCTCATATCTTCCCAGCATTCACAAGCAACTTATACCTTTTCCATTCTATTCATGCACATGTATTAAGGTCATCAAGGTGTTCACTTACTCTTCAGATGTGCACATGTTCAAATGCATATACATAAGAACTGCATTCGTGCAAGTGCATATCGCAACACATGCGTTTGATTATCACACGTGATCGTCGCGATCACTGGATATATTTGGTACACAGTTTTATCAGACACTGTTACCACGAGTGCACCTACTCATAACTATCTCATAATATGCTTATTAACATATCTTCGGCCTCATTTTGGCCCCGGTTGATTAGTCTCCATGACTAAAAACATAAATAAATAAACATAAGCATAGATATACTCAACTCCTCTATCTCCTAGTTCTAACCTATTAGCCAGATTCCCCTTCTGCTCACCTTTTCCTTCCGGTTTATTTATCTATATTTTTTTCCATAATGATTAGAATTATTTAGTAATACAAAATAGCCGACACATTCAGCCGCTGAAGGGGAATACTAGAGCCTTCAGCCCGTCCGCGGACCCGCCCCCCGGACGGGGACGCGCTTTCACAGCTTCCCAGTGGCAGAGGTCGCTGCAGGGAGCTGATCCGGTCCGGCGTTCCGGAATTTGGTCCGGTCCGGTTTTCACCGAATCCCCTTTATTATTTATCACACAAAGCTGTGGGCAGTGACAAGTGCATTGTTATACCAGATGAACTGGTTGAGATAAATGTTAATTGTAATCCGTTGCATAAGGAATTGATACGCGGTAACAGTGATACGGATCAGGGTCTATGACCTATATGTGAACTTTAAAATATCTAATGCATACTTTATGCAGTTTGTGTTTTATTTAATTAATTTATTGTATACATATTACTGTTAGATTACTAACAGCGGCTTAGATCTATCCTAATTAAGACAATCAGTTGTGGGCACACCTGAGTATCAACTTAATCAACATAAATAAGGTGTTTTAGTTTCAGCCGCTGACAGCGGGATCACTGAGCCGCAATCGACAGTACAATGAGACAGTCTGTAGCTGCAAATTAGGCTACAGACCATTGAAAGCAATCTGTGTCTGCTTTAACTAAAATCATAGACATTAAGTTCGAATAATGAATCATTAGATTTGAAGCGACACGTAAGGCTGCTGATAACGGGACATTGGAATATGAGCTGTAAGCTAACATCCTATGAATGTCCGGTCTCATGAATACTTTACCTTAAGGACAAATTATTACACATGCATGGTTACTTATTAGTTCTATGAGTGGGCTATGTCTATCCGGAATTAGGACTGCAGACAATCTGTCAAAACCATTAACCCAGGCAGGTAATAGACACTGCCCGCAATCATCTGTCTAAAGGCTCATCAATCCATTAAGCAGCGTTATTCATACTTTCTTATTACGCTACCCCATTTACAACAAACCGCATTATTATCCTTAATTCTAGATAGGCTTCTACTTTTATTTATGCACTCTATGGTTGATTCATCAATTCATTCTGTCATTATACTTGCAGTGTCAAATCAATTATCTGTAATCACCAGTATCTAAACTCAGTACTGCATTTTTTTGGATATGATTTATAAATCCTAGTTAATAAATAAGATTACTACTTTGGTTGTGTTTTAAACCCCCCCCTTTTTTTTCTTTTATCTCTTTTATTCCTCACATGAACTATGGCTTCCCTTGTTAAACCAGTGATTAAGTGCAATCTATAATTCATCCGGAGTATCCAAGCCACATGATCCCAGCAGCTAATCAAAGGACACCCCCCCCCCCCCCCCCCCCTTTTGATTGGAAGATCCAGATCAGCCTGCCTTTAAAAATCGCTGGGATCTAGATCTCAACAGGAAGTGATCAAGCCCGGCGGACGGGTGAAACGCGGCTTCCGACATCACCCCTCTTCTTCCTTGCTGACCGGAGCAACGGACGTTCTCCTATACCTGCCTGTGCTCTGCGCCTCTCCTGACTTCCTTGTCTCTGAACTGATCGGAGCAGCGGACGGCTTCCCGCACACACCAGGGTCTCCACCAGGCCGACGGCACCTGCACTCCCTCACGAATCGAGTCGCTAGGGTCTCCACCAGGCCGGCGGCACCTGCATGAAACGAGACGGTCTACGGTACTGTATAAGGGGATATTACACCCTTACACCCAGCGCGGGTAATATCAGTTTTTTACACCTTCATCACAATAATTTGGTTGTATGGTGCATATCAGCAGTTTGTGGCCTGCACTGGCTGGACATTTGATTTCATTTGCTTATGTGAGCAACTTATCATTACCACTTTGGAATCAGGTTATACTGGCAGATTCTTAGGCATTAAGCTGTTTTTTTCCAGCCTTATCACTTACATCCATATCAGCAATACTCATTAAATTTTTATTATCAAAAATAAGATTTTACTCACCGGTAAATCTATTTCTCGTAGTCCGTAGTGGATGCTGGGACTCCGTAAGGACCATGGGGACTAGCGGCTCCGCAGGAGACTGGGCACAACCAAAGAAAGCTTTAGGACTACCTGGTGTGCACTGGCTCCTCCCACTAAGACCCTCCTCCAGACCTCAGTTAGGATACTGTGCCCGGAAGAGCTGACACAATAAGGAAGGATTTTGAATCCCGGGTAAGACTCATACCAGCCACACCAATCACACCGTATAACTCGTGATACTATACCCAGTTAACAGTATGAAATATAACTGAGCCTCTCAACAGATGGCTCAACAATAACCCTTTAGTTAGGCAATAACTATAAACAAGTATTGCAGACAATCCGCACTTGGGATGGGCGCCCAGCATCCACTACGGACTACGAGAAATAGATTTACCGGTGAGTAAAATCTTATTTTCTCTGACGTCCTAAGTGGATGCTGGGACTCCGTAAGGACCATGGGGATTATACCAAAGCTCCCAAATGGGCGGGAGAGTGCGGATGACTCTGCAGCACCGAATGAGCAAACTCTAGGTCCTCCTCAGCCAGGGTATCAAACTTGTAGACTCTTCCAAAAATGTTTTAACCCGACCAAGTAACAGCTCGGCAAAGTTGTAAAGCCGAGACCCCTCGGGCAGCCGCCCAAGACGAGCCCACCTTCCTCGTGGAATGGGCTTTTACAGATTTAGGGTGCGGCAGTCCAGCCGCAGAATGTGCAAGTTGAATCGTGCTACAGATCCAGCGAGCAATCGTCTGCTTAGAAGCAGGAGCACCCAGCTTGTTGGGTGCATACAGGAGAAATAGCGAGTCAGTTTTCCTGACTCCAGCTGTCCTGGAAACATATACTTTTCAGGGCCCTGACTACGTCCAGTAACTTGGAATCCTCCAAGTCCCAAGTAGCCGCAGGCACCACAATAGGTTGGTTCACATGAAAAACTGATACCACCTTAGGAAGGAATTGGGAACGAGTCCTCAATTCCGCCTTATCCATATAAAATACAGATAAGGGCTTTTGTATGACAAAGCCGCCAATTCTGATACACGCCTGGCCGACGCCAAGGCCTACAGAATGACCACCTTCCACGTGAGGTATTATAGCTCCAAGGATTTAAGTGGCTCAACCCAATGCGACTTCAGGAAATCCAACACCACGTTGAGATCCCACGGTGCCACTGGAGGCACAAACGGGGGCTGACTATGCAGCACTCCCTTAACAAAAGTCTGAACTTCAGGCAGTGAAGCCAGTTCAATTTTGGAAGAAAATCGATAGAGCCGAAATCTGGACCTTAATGGAACCCAATTTTAGGCCCATAGTCACCTCTGACTGTAGGAAGTGCAGAAATCGACCTACCTGAAATTTCTCCTTTGGGGCCTTCCCGGCCTCACAGTACGCAACATATTTCCGCCATATGCGGTGATAATGGTTTGCGTTCACTTCTTTCCTAGCTTTAAATAGCGTAGGGATAACTTCCTCCGGAATTCCCTTTTCCTTCAGGATCCGGCGTTCAACCGCCATGCCGTCAAACGCAGCCACGGTACGTCTTGGAACAGACAGCCCCCCTGCTGCAGCAGGTCCTGTCTGAGCGGCAGAGGCCATGGGTCCTCTGAGATCATTTCTTGGAGTTCTGGTTACCAAGCTCTTCTTGGCCAACCCGGAACAATGAGTATAGTTCTTACTCCTCTCCTTCTTATTATTCTCATTACCCTGGGTAAGAGAGGCAGAGAAGGGAACACATACACTGACTGGTACACCCACGGTGTTACCAGAGTGTCCACAGCTATCGCCTGAGGGTCCTTGACCTGGCGCAATATCTTTGTAACTTTTAGTTGAGGCGGGACGCCATCATGTCCACCTGTGGCCTTTCCCAACGGTGTACAATCATTTGGAAGACTTCTGGATGAAGTCCCCACTCTCCCGGGTGGAGGTCGTGTCTGCTTCTCAGTTATCCACTCCGGGAATGAACACTGCTGACAGTGCTAACACATGATTTTCCGCCCATCGGAGAATCCTTGTGGCTTCTGCCATCGCCATCCTGCTTCTTGTGCCGCCCTGTCGGTTTACATGAGCGACCGCCGTGATGTTGTCTGACTGGATCAGCACCGGCCGGTGTTGAAGCAGGGTCTAGCCTGACTTAGGGCATTGTAAATGGCCCTTAGTTCCAGAATATTTATGTGTAGGGAAGTCTCCTGACTTTTCCATAGCCTTGGAAGTTTCTTCCCTGTGTGACTGCCCCCCAGCCTCGAAGGCTGGCATCCGTGGTCACCAGGACCCAGTCCTGTATGCCGAATCTGCGGCCCCCTAGAAGATGAGCACTCTGCAGCCACCACAACAGCGACACCCTGGCCCTTGGAGACAGGGTTATCCACCGATGCATCTGAAGATGCGACCCGGACCTTGTATGGGACCTGGCGAATGGAATTTCTTCGTAAGAAGCTACCATCTTTCCCAGGCTCGCGTGCATTGATGCACCGACACCTGTATACGTATTAGGAGGTCTCTGTCTAGAGACGACAACTCCTTGGACTTCTCCTCCGGGAGAAACCCTTTTTTTCCTGTTCTGTGTCCAGAACCATACCCAGGAACAGTAGACGCGTCGTAGAAACCAGCTGCGACTTTGGAATATTCAGAATCCAGCCGTGCTGTTGTAGCACTTCCCGAGATAGTGCTACTCCGACGAACAACTGCTCCCTGGACCTCGCCTTTATAAGGAGATCGTCCAAGTACGGGATAATTATTTCGGCCATTACCTTGGTAAATACCTCGGTGCCGGGGACAGACCAACGGCAACGTCTGGAATTGGTAATGACAATCTTGTACCACAATTTTGAGGTACTCCTGGTGAAGAGGGTAAATAGGGACATGCAGGTAAGCATCCTTGATGTCCAGTGATACCATGAAATTCTCCAGGCTTGCAATAATCGCCCTGAGCGATTCCATTTTGAACATGAACCTTCGTATATAAGTGTTCAAGGATTTCAATTTTAGAATGGGTCTCACCGAACCGTCTGGTTTCGGTACCACCATATTTTGGAATAGTAACCCCGGCCTTGTTGAAGGAGGGGTACCTTGATTTCACCTGCTGGAAGTACAGCTTGTGAATTGCCGCCAGTACTACCTTTCTCCGAGGGCAGCAGGCAAGGCTGATGTGAGGTAACGGCGAGGGGGAGTCGCCTCGAACTCCAGCCTGTATCTCTGTGATACTATTTGCAGAACCTAGGGATCCACCTGTGGGCAAGCCCACTGGTCCCTGAAGTTCCCGAGACGCGCCCCTACCGCACCTGTCTCCACCTGTGGAGCCCCAGCATCATGCGGTGGACTCAGAGGAAGCGGGGGAAGATTTTTGATCCTGGGAACTGGCTGCTGGTGCAGCTTTTTCCTTCTTCCCTTGTCTCTGTGCAGAAAGGAAGCGCCTTTGACCCGCTTGCTTTTCTGAAGCCGAAAGGACTGTATCTGAAAATACGGTGCTTTCTTAGGCTGTGAGGAAACCTGAGGTAAAAAAAATTTCTTCCCAGCTGTTGCTGTGGATACGAGGTCCCAGAGACCATCCCCAAACAATTTCTCACCCTTATAAGGCAGAATCTCCATGTGCCTTTTACAGGCAGCATCACCTGTCCACTGCCGGGTTTCTAATACCCTCCTGGCAGAATGGACATTGCATTAATTCTGGATGCCAGCCGGCAAATATCCCTTTGTGCATCCTTTATATATAAGACGACGTCTTTAATATGCTCTATATTAGCAAAATATTATCCCTGTCTTAGAGTATTAATATTATCTGACAGGGTATCAGACCACGCTGCAGTAGCACTATTTATGCTGAGGCAATTGCAGGTCTCAGTATATAACCTGTGTGTATATACAGACTTCAGGATAGCCTCCTGCTTTTTATCCGCAGGCTCCTTCAAGGTGGCCGTATCCTAAGACGGCAGTGCCACCTTTTTTGACAAACGTGTGAGCGCCTTATCCACCCTAAGGGATAACACCCAACGTGACCTATCCTCTGGCGGGAAAGGGTACGCCATCAGTAACTTTTTAGAAATTACCAGTTTCTTATCGGGGGAACCCACGCTTCTTTACACACTTCATTCATTCATCTGATGGGGGAACAAAACACTGGCTGCTTTTTCTCCCCAAAAATAAAACCCCTTTTATGTGGTACTTGGGTTCATGTCAGAAATGCGTAACACATTTTTTATTGCCGAGATCATGTAACGGATGTTCCTAGTGGATTGTGTATATGTCTCAACCTTGTCGACACTGGAGTCAGACTCCGTGTCTACATCTGTGTCTGCCATCTGAGGTAACGGGCGTTTTTTGAGCTCCTGATGGCCTTTGAGACGCCTGGGCAGGCGCGGACTGAGAAGCCGGCTGTCCCACAGCTGTTACGTCATCCAGCCTTTTATGTAAGGAGTTGACATTGTCGGTTAATACCTTTCACCTATCCATCCACTCTGGTGTCGGCCCCACAGGGGGCGACATCTCATTTATCGGCCTCTGCTCTGCCTCCACGTAACCTTCCTCATCCAACATGTCGACACAGCCGTACCGACACACCGCACACACACAGGGAATGCTCTGACTGAGGACAGGACCCCACAAAGTCCTTTGGGGAGACAGAGAGAGAGTATGCCAGCACACACCAGAGCGCTATATAATGCAAGGATTTACACTATAACTGAGTGATTTTTCCCCCAATAGCTGCTTGTATACATATATTGCGCCTAAATTTAGTGCCCCCCCTCTCTTTTTAACCCTTTGAGCCTGAAAACTACAGGGGAGAGCCTGGGGAGCTGTCTTCCAGCTGCACTGTGAAGAAAAAATGGCGCCAGTGTGCTGAGGGAGAAGCCCCGCCCCTTTTTCGGCTGACTTTTCTCCCGCTTTTTTATGAATTCTGGCAGGGGTAATTTATCACATATATAGCCCTGGGACTATATATTGTGATGATTTGCCAGCCAAGGTGTCTTATATTGCCCTCAGGGCGCCCCCCCCCCCCCCCCAGCGCCCTGCACCCATCAGTGACCGGAGTGTGAGGTGTACATGAGAAGCAATGGCGCACAGCTGCAGTGCTGTGCGCTACCTTGGTGAAGACCGAAGTCTTCTGCCGCCGATTTTCCAGACTCTTCATGCTTCTGGCTCTGTAAGGGGGACGGCGGCGCGGCTCCGGGAACGAACACCAAGGTCGGGTCCTGCGGTCGATCCCTCTGGAGCTAATGGTGTCCAGTAGCCTAAGAAGCCCAAACTACCACCTGTTAGGTAGGTTCGCTTCTTCTCCCCTTAGTCCCTCGCTGCAGTGAGTCTGTTGCCAGCAGATCTCACTGTAAAATAAAAAACCTAAATATACTTTCTTTCTAGGAGCTCAGGAGAGCCCCTAGTGTGCATCCAGCTCAGCCGGGCACAAGAATCTAACTGAGGTCTGGAGGAGGGTCTTAGTGGGAGGAGCCAGTGCACACCAGGTAGTCCTAAAGCTTTCTTTGGTTGTGCCCAGTCTCCTGCAGAGCCGCTAGTCCCCATGGTCCTTACGGAGTCCCAGCATCCACTTAGGACGTCAGAGAAATGTATTATCCTTTGTACATGTATTATGATATTGGCAGTGATTCACTCTGAACCCTAATAGACCTTTCCTAGTCAGGATACACCACTGTAATTTTGTTAGTCTCTCTGCCATCTGTTTCTGTTTCTTTATTATTAACATCCTACAGTTGGATACTTTTATATAGTCTGTCGGTTACACTGTTATCATCTTCCATTTGTCTTTGTTTCTTTATCTCAGACATCCTATACCTAGGCATTTTTCGATTACTATTTAACATATAAATCCAGCCAATTATAGAATTAATGTTGCATTTCATTCAACTATGGCCAAAATTAGAATTTTTGTGAAAAAATTCTCATTAGTCAAATCAGACTGGTATCACTGCTTACTTATTTCTCCTTTTTCTCCATTTCGTGGACTCTCACCATTGATTCAGGGCCACGTCCCTGTCTAACATTGGCAGCAGATCCATCTAGTTTCCCCTATCTCTGGTATCTGTCCTGAATAACTGTGTAAATTCGTGAACTCTCATCAGTGATTCCAGAGCTTCCAATCATTGTTCATTCTCTCTACTATCATACCACACTGGAAACGCCCGAAGCCGTCCGATCTCGGAAGCTAATCAGTGTTGGGCTGGGTCAGTACTCAAGTGGGTGACCATTGAGGAATACTCAGTTTAGTAGAGTTCATTGGTTTAGCACACACAGTGTCTAACACTGACACAAGATTATCACTGCCATCTCATTTTCCACTCTTTTCTTTTCCTTTCTTGGCTGGATATGAGAGATATATACATTACCCATAAGATCAACCAGTATCCAGACTGTATTATTTATATACTCTGACATGGAATATAAAACAGTGATTTGTTTACCATTAGAACGTACCGTCTAATATTTAAGCCATTGCTTACAACATTCAGAACCTCTTCCGTCAGCCGGAATTCAGTTTCCATCTCGTATCAGCACTTTGTGCTATTTGAATATATTGTCACTTTTTGACCATTATTTTCTTCACGAACCACTGATTATCTTAATTTTGTTAAACCATTAAAATTAGAATTTTTAATCTATTCTGACTAATTCATATATTCGTTTAAAGTTAAGAGTGCGCCCACAAAAGAGTCTTCTTTTCTCCTTATTGTCTCATGTTCCCATACTGACTCAGGATGCACCACCAAGCAACATTAGAATTAGAAAACAGCGTTTTCTTTCAATCATTTGATTTTGGTATTTAGAAAATCACTCTTACATCTACTATATCCTGTGCGGTATTCCCTCCCTTCCATGTTAAGATCTGGGTGCAGGCAGGGAGCAGCAGGATGCTGGCCGCAGTCACACTCTGCAGCCGTATGGCGGGAGGAGCTGGAGACCTGGGTGTAGGCGTGGATCAAGACGTTGGCCACAGTCACAGCAGCAGGACGCCGGCCGCAGTCACATTCAGCACGGGTGGAGGAGCTGGAGATCCGGGTACAGGCAGAGAGCAGGACGCCGGCAGCACTCACAGCAGCAGGACGCGGACCGGACAGGGGGGACTTCAGCGCAGTCTAGCAACAGGACTGCACCATCTCCCCCCATACTGCAGGGGCCGCGGAGATTGGAGCATCCCATTTTCCCCTTCAGTGTGCTGCACTATCAATGAAAAAAAAAAATCTTCTTCTAAACGACAGGGGGGCACGTGCCTTGGTGCCGCCACCCCCCCACCCTCCCCCCTGGATCTACCACTGCGCCTAGCTACACCTCTGGGTGTGACACGTGTTTAAAGATACAGAACATTATAGGGCAACAAACTAGTGCAGCAAAGAATACCTATGGTCACTTGCATGAACAAAGAGCAAATAAGTGGTGACTACCAGGGCAAATAATCCGTGTTAAACAATGATGGCTTGGAAAATGAGAAAATATAAGTAAGAGCACATGAGAGCAAAGATGGAAGCTAGAGCATACCTCCCAACATGACCAGAGGTGTAGCTAGGTGCCATGGTGCCCGGAGCAAGGGTATGTTTTGGTGCCCCCTCTCCTGTACTGAATTGGGTGCATGTTACATTTGAAAAGAAAAAATATTTAAAAATCCTAAATTGGTGACAGGGCCGGTTCAAGACCTTGTTGAGCTCAGGGCGAAAGTTCCCCTGGGTACTCCGATGTTTAAAACCGAGTACAGTGTGCACAGAAAAAGTGCAAAAAAATATAGGGGCGTGGCAGAGCCGGCCTTAACCAATATGATGCCCTAGGCAAGATTTTGTCTGGTGTCCCCTAGCAGGGCCAATAGTTCCGTCTCTGACCCTGCAACCCTTTCCCAGCACCATCACCCCCCACCAATAGCAGCCCTCAGTTTGGTGTTCCTGCACGCTATATTTTAAATAGGAACAGTGCGCACTTTAGGGTGCACAGCCCAAAAAGGGGTGTGTTCTTGCTGGGAAGGGGCATGGACGCACAATTTTACCCCCAATTCAAATAACACCACACGGTAGTGCAACTTCACATTTTATCATGCGATAGTGTCCCTTATTCACGTTACACCACACCATATTGCTCTTTATTCACATTAGACCACACAGTAGTGCCCTTTCTATATGTTATGCCACACAGTAGAGCACCATACACACATAATACCACACAGTAGTGCCCCTTACACATTATGCCACATTATGATTTCCAGGAATACACTGTAACGTAGCATTTCGTATGTAGATATAGCCGCAGTCACACACAGAATATAGGCATGCTGCATATCATTTTAATCAGCAGAAGCAGCTTATGCCCCTAGTCATACCAGATGCCCTAGGCATTTGCCTAGTTTGCCTATGCCTAAGGCCGGCTCTGGGGCGTGGCTTCATGGAGAAGCGGCGTGGCCACAGAATAATACCAGCTGGGGCAGAGAGAGTTGCTGCAGCAGCCAGGACAGAGAAAGGTGCTGCAGCAGCTAGGACAGAGAAAGTTGCTGCAGCAGCGGGGGAAGAGAGTGGTGTAGCAGGGTAGAAGTAACCCTGCTGCACAGTTACAAGCAGACAGTGAAACATATAAAGAAGATGGTATGTGTTGGCTGCCAGTGCCTCCTGCTGTCGCCTCTGGTGTGCCCTGTACCCTACCTAGTCTACAAGTACAAGTAATTGTGTGCCCCTCTGCATCTACTCCTCCTGCTCTGCGGCTGCCTGTACAGTGGCTTGTGGTATAATGGGCGGAGGGAGGGGGGCAGGCGATGCTTGCGCTCCACCGAAGCCACCCTCGCTACATCCCTGAACATGACCCTCTCCAGGTGGGACAAAATGCTCTGCTCCTGAACTTCCCTCTTAATTTGTGATTGCCGGCACCTGTTTTGAACAGGTTAATGGATAAGAAAGGTGTTTCAGCACAGGTGAGGGCAATCATAAATTAAGAGGGAAGTCCAGGAGCAGAGCATTCTGTCCCTCCTGGAAAGGGTCATGTTGGGAGGTATGCTAGAGGAAGAATTAGTGACTGGTTGGAGACCAGGACCCCAACAGTTCATGTTTTCCAGGTCAACCAGCAGGTACACAGGTGTATTCATTACTCATTGACATGTTTTAAAAGATCCACAGGTGGAGCTCATTATTTCACTTGTGATTCTGTGAGGAGACCTGGAAAACATAAACTGTGTGGGGTCCGGAGGACAGAGTTTGAGAAACTGTGTGTTAAAGCACACAAACTCGGTCCAAGTTCATGTTTTCCAGGTCTCCGCACAGAATCACAAGTGAAATAATTAGCTCACTTGTGGATCTTTTAGAACGTGTCAGTGAATAATGAAAACACCTCAGTGACATGCGGTGGGTTGAGGCAGAGCCTTTCCTGTCATACTAACGTTTTCATAAAATTAATTCACTGCACTAATTGAATATAAGCTGCTTTCTTAAGAAATGGTAATTGTAATATTTGGAAGAAAGCGCTAATTGAACTATATATATATATATATATATATATATATATATATATTAAAAAGCGGTACCTGTAAAAAAAGAATTATTAGTTAATAAGCAAATGTTTACACTCTTTTGAGTGAATATGTGAAGGAGTAGCCAGCAACGCTTGATTTTATTTTTCCTGGATTGCCAGTAATTATCCTACCTTTCCCTGCACTTGTTGTTCCGGAGCCGCTGAAAGCACTACGGCTCTGATCTTTCTTCCTTTGCGGTGGCTGACGGGGCTAGCAGCGCTCACGAGTTCCACTGCATCCAGCGGGCTGTGAGCTGATGTATTGTTAATCCCGGCTTCAGGCACAGCTGATGTTATCTGCTCGTGTTGTGGCCAGTGTTGTGGCCGTGCAAAGGGCTTCCTCCTTTGTGGTTTAGAATCTGCAACGCGTTTCATGCAATTAGGATGCACTTTTTTGAGGAGTAGGATGAATAAAAAGTAATTTTATTTGGTTTTATTTATATTAAAAAATACCGGGACTTCCGGGTGGAAATGACCTCATTTTTAGTGGGAACCGTGTGCTAGGTTTTACACTTATAGAGGACATAATAAAAATTTCTTATTAAAAAGGATTTAATAACAATATATCAGGTACCGCTAATTGAATGAAATAGGAATATTGTTTATTTGTATGTTTTTTTTATTATTTATGAAGTTTATAAATACTTAATTTTTAATTTCCTTGGATATTACTAATTAAATAAATTGTTAGAATCTATTTAATATTTTTATTTTTACAGAAGCCTATATTTTGTTCTTTATATATTCGATTTTGTACTACTGTTTTCTAAGAAATGGATTAAGCTCAATTTCTACATTTAAGCCTTTTGGAGTCATGGTTTTTAAATTAAAAATCCATTTTGTTTCTACCATTTTCAGTTCTTCAGAAATGTTTCCACCTCTCCAATTAGCTTGAATTTTTTTAATTACCATGAATTTTGTTACAGTTGGGTTTTTATTATGGACTTCTGAATAATGTTTTGAAACGTTGTGCGTGGTCAGTCCTTTTTTTATGTTATTGATATGTTCTGCGGATCTGACCTTTGCTTTTCTTTTTGTCTGTCCAACGTATTGAAGGTTGCATGGACATTGTAGGCGGTAGATTACCCCTTCTGTGTCACAACTTAGTACTTGGTTAATGTGATGACTCTTTCCAGTCACTGTTGATGAGAAGCTGGTTATATTTCTCGTTGTTCTATTGCTTATATCACATGCTTTACAATTAAGGCACTGTCTGTATCCTTTGTTGATGAGATCGTGCTCTTTTTTTCCTTGTTGATGTAAATGACTTTTTTCAATTGTCTGTTTTATGGATTGAGCTCGGCGATAAATTATCTTAGGTTGTTCCAGTATTATATGCTTTAGTGTCTCGTCCAATTGTAAGATGTGCCAATGTTTCCGTATCATCTTCTCTACTAATGTTATGTTGCTGCTGTATTGAGTGATAAAGGGCAAATTAATAGAGTTTTCTTTTTATCTTTATACTTGATCAATTCTCTTCTATCAATATGTTTTTGAATTTCCAAGTCGGAGTATCCCTTTTCCACGAAGTTTTTCAGAAATACGCTTTGTACTAGAAAAGTATTGACATCTGTGCAGTTTCTTCGTAGTCTTTGTAGTTGGCCTCCTGGAATGTTTTTGATCCATTGTCTGAGATGATTGCTATAAATAGGGAGTGCGTTGTTACCATTAACTTCTTTGAAATGTGTTCTGGTTTTGATTTTTTGATGTTCAATAAAGATTTCAAGGTCTTAAAAAATGACATGATGTTTGCTGGTTGTTGTAGTGAAAACCAAATTTAATGGATTATTGTTGATGTACTTGATGAATTGTTGTAGTTTATCCTCTGGTCCATCCCAAATGAACATCACATCATCTATATAACGGTGCCAACAAATCAAATTTTCTGAAAAAATGTTTTCTGTCCAGATGATGTCGTCCTCCCATTTTGACACAAAGAGGTTGGCATAACTTGGCAATACTTTTCTAGTACAAAGCGAATTTATGAAAAACAACTTCGTGGAAAAGGGATACTCCGACTTGGAAATTCAAAAACAAAAACACATTAATAGGTTGAAACAAACTGATAGAAGAGAATTGATCAAGTATAAAGATTAAAAAAGAAAACTCTATTAATTTGCTCTTTATCACTCAATACAGCAGCAACATAACATTAGTAGAGAAGATGATACGGAAACATTGGCACATCTTACAATTGGACGAGACACTAAAGCATATAATACCGGAACAACCTAAGACAATTTATCGCCGAGCTCAATCCATAAAACAGACAATTGTAAAAAGTCATTTACATCAACAAGGAAAAAAAGAGCACGATCTCATTAGCGCTTTCTTCCAAATATTACAAATACTAATGTTTTTGCCAGAGTTTTGACTGTATAAAGTATATGAAAAATACAAAGAATTTGTTTGAAATATCTTCTTTGCATTATTCGAATAATTAAAAAAAAAAAAGTCTATGGCTGGTGAGACAGTGCCTCACCCTCCTATCTTTTCCGTACTTTGATTAAAACTAACCAAATTTCCAGGCGTTTATGCTGCTGCACCTGTGTATAATTCCCAGATTTACGCTCTGGCTCATATATTGCATGTAAATCTGTCTCTGGTGCTAGCCAGTGCCTCCTGAGCCATTTAGCTCGCCACACGTCCTTGAATTACCCCTATGCATCTGCTAGGTGACCTGGAAAACATGAACTGTATGGGGTCCTGAGAGCACACTGCAGCCCAAATTTTCATTTTTTTTCTTTGCAATTTTAAGTTTTTTTACTTTTTCACATGAACAATTAGCATCTGGCAGTCCAACAGGAAGCCAGCGCTGATGATCCAACACCCCCACCAGGCTGCAACACCACAACTGAGTGTGTGACTTTGGCGGGACACCTGGCACAACCTTCACTAGCAGAGGCGCAGATGCACCCTGGACTGCAATTGGATCACTGGGGGACAGGTAAGGCGGGTTCCCGCTTGCAGGACCCATGTATTGCGCTGTGCTGATGTGCTCCCAGACCGTTAAGTGTTCTTGCGGCTGCACTAGACCACCAGGGCTGTAATATACACTGGCGCTGGGGACACATACAGGCCAGGACAACCGGTGATGACAGAGGGGAGGTTAGTGCTTCCTCAGTGGCCCGTCCCCCAGCCCAGGGCACCATTCCACCTCAGTCTTCCCACCCTCACCCTCCCCTACAGAGGGACACTGGGCAGCCATCATTAGAGCTCTGCAGGTCTCCAGGAGCGGTGTGCAGAATCTCTCAGTATACCTTTACCACATAGCAGGTTATACAAGTGCTGCATCCTACCAAGCCTCTTCTACAGAGCAGGGTAGTTGATATCAGTGCCCATTGCAGTTAAATAGTTTATTCTGCATTGTATGTGACTTATGCTAGCACTGCTGCATGATTTCAATCTCTCTATGTCTGATATTGCTGTCCATATTTCTCTCTAACTAACCCTTGAAAACTGGTGTGATTTGGGTTACATTTGCAGCACAGTACTGAATATTGTAATTGGTGTGCGCACATACTATCCCTGTTACACACTACACAGTGCCATAATTGTGTGTGTACATAGTAATTCTGCTGTGTATAACAAAGCTGAAGGTGCATAAACACAGTGTGATGTAACCTTACAATTTTAACTATATACCTTTGGGGTCGGAATCGCAAGAAAAGACAGACTGTGCAGGCAGGTCATCTGTTGTTGAACTACACATCCCAGCATGCCCAGCTACAGTTTTGGTATTTGGCCATGCTAAAACTATTGCAAGGCATGGGATGTGTAGTTCAACAACAGCTGAAGGGTCAAAGGTTCCCCAACCCTGATCTAGCATATAGGGGCTAATTCAGACCTGATCGCTGCTGTGCGTTTTCGCACAGCATTGATCAGGTCTGAACTGCGCATGCGCCGCAGTGCGCCGGCGCAACCCTGATCTAGCATATAGGGGCTAATTCAGACATGATCGCTGCTGTGCGTTTTCGCACAGCATTGATCAGGTCTGAACTGCGCATGCGCCGCAGTGCGCCGGCGCATGCCAGAAGGCCAATGGCTGTCTTAGCCCTGCGATCGCCTCTGCCTGATTGACAGGCAGAGGCGGTCGCTGGGCGGGAGGGGGCAGGCCGGCGGCGCTTGGCTGCCATTTAGGAGGCGCGGTCCAGGCAACGCAGGCGTTCCCGGACCATTGGGGGGGGGGGGGGGCAGGCTGTGGCAGCTGCGTGGAGTCACATGCAGCCGCTGCGACCCGGGCAGCAACGACTAGCTCCCTGCCAGCGCGCAGGAGCTGCGCTGGCTGGGAGCTACTCTTCAAGTACAAAAGCATCGCAGCTGTGCGATGCTTTTCTACTTGTGCGGCGGGGTAGGGCCTGACATGCGGGGTGGACTAGCCCTGTGCTGTGCATCCCCCCAAATGTCACACACCTACGATCAGGTCTGAAACACCCTCATAGTATAGTCAAAATTGTCACTTAATCAAAATCTCACATAGTCAAAATCTCAAGTAAAGATAGTCAATATCGGAGGTTCAGGGATCCGGGGAGATCAGGGGAAATCACAAAGTCAAAATCGTAGATAGTCAATATCTTACCATGTGTATGCACTTTACAGGTGCATACCCACGGTGAGATTCGGGCTAACCTCGATTCTCACTATGCGACAGGGGCTAGGATGGCATCACAAGCACATAATGACTGTGCTTGCGATACTGACTAAGGGTCAATTTTGACTATTTCTTCTACGAGATAGTCAAAATTGACTTGCCTGCACAGTCTATCTAGGCTTGCGATGCCGACCGCGCTGGACCACGCATCGGCATTGCATTGGGATCGCAAGGTGACTTTCACCTTGCGATCTTCACTAACTTTTCTTACAATTTTGACTATATAATCAAAATCGTAACAAAATATCTCACCGTGTGTACACACCATAAGACCAACCAGTCAGGGGTTTCTACAATGGTAGCATGTATGACCTATAACACAAAGGTTTTCCCTCAGGAACTGTCACTGGATGGTCAGTGCATAACTTGTATGTTGCATCCCAGCACCTGTACGAGAACCCCCACGTGCATCTTGTACTATAATGCTAACTAAGATTGCTGACCATATTGCTACGCCACCTGTGGCTCCCCCATGGTTATACCACAACCACTGCAGCCCTCACTGGCTCCCTCTATGGGATTCCCGCATTCATTACAGCCTGTTTATCAGGCTATGGCAGCCCCACCCATCCCTACAACATAGTTGGACTCTTTCCCTAGCTCTGTACAGAGCTTGGCTGCTTCATCGGCTGCTTTTCAAAATATGATGCAGGGTCAAAGTACACTGCCTGCACCCTCTACTTCTAAGAGGCCTGTGCCTTCCTCACAGTCTACCCCCCTCTCTAATTCAGAAGAGTCACCGATTACTGCCAAGCAGGCTGAGGTTTCAGAAGCTGAATCCCCCTCAGGGGATGAGGACGCCCCAACTAAATTTCATGTGGCTGCATTAATTAGGGCGGTCAAATTCTCACTTCAGCTAGAAGATGCTGAACCAGCCCCTACTACTACTAAAGAGCCTCTGCACAAATGGCAGAAGGTAGTTTTAGCAAAGTTTCCACACTCAGATCACTCTGCCTTCAGGATCGTCGGCATGACCTAGGACTTCGTCCTTTCGGTCTTTTCATCAGCAAGGCAAGGCCAAAGGTCATACATTCGCAAGAGGATCTCACACAGTCAAGACTGCCAAACCCAAGACCAAACAGGCTTGAGCTGCCAGACATCCAACTTCCAAGCCAGAGGACAAACCCTCTTACTGACGGGGCACACCTCCCCCTGGGGGACCCCAGGGTGGGAGGCCGACTTCTTCACTTCACCCACACATAGCGTCACTACTGATGCCTGGGACCTAGAAGTGGTCTCTCGTGGGTACGCTCTTTCCTTCCTGAAGTGTCCCCACAGACAATATTTCCCTACTATGCTGTCACCGGTCCCCGGCAAAGCACAAGCACTGTCTGGAGTCATACGATCCCTACTGCAGTTGGGGGGCATCCTTCCTGTTCCACAGTCTCAGCAGAGTCAGGGGTTTTATTGTACCGTCTTTTTGGTTCAGAAACCAAATGGATCTTACCGTCCAATTTTGAATCTCAAATTCTGGAACAAGTACCTCAAGGTCCCAAGGTTCCGTATAGAAACCCTATGGTCCATTGTCCTAGCTATGCGACCTGGAGACTATATGGTCTCCCTAGATATTCAGGATGTGTACCTCCATGTACCTATGGCACCCTGTCATCAACAATATCTTTGCTTTGCTGTTCGGCAACAGCATTCCCAATTCCAGGCCCTTCCCTTCAGGCTGTGTACAGCCCCCAGGGTGTTCACCAAACTCATGGCAGTGATGGCGGGTAGTCTCCAAAAATGGGGAATTCGGATATTGCCTTACCTGTACGACCTGCTGCTCCTGGCACAGTCTCCAATGGTGTTAGAAAGCCACCGGCAGCAGACAGTGGCTTTCCTTCAGTACCATGGATGGCTAATCAAGTGGCCCAAATCCTCCTTCATCCCATCCCAGAGGATGCAGCACCTGGGAGCATTGCTGGATTCCAGAGTACAATTCATATTCTCCCTCTCAGGACAAGTTTGCAACGTTTCATCCACAACCTGCTCCCCAGTCACAGGGTCTCAGTTTATTCAGCAATGCAGACCCTGGGTTCAATAGTCTCAGTCTTCGAGATGGTGGAATATGCTCAATTTCACTACAGGCCTCTTCACCGACTGATACTCACCGAATGGACAGGGTAACCATCTTAAATCAAGTCCCAGACCTTGATTCTACCCCGATCTCTTTGGACATCTCTGTCATGGTGGTTACACACAGCTGAAAATAAATAATTAACGAAGGTAAGTTTTACCATAACTCTTTCTTTTAAGTGTAGTATATTTAAAAACTGTTTACTACTGGTAACAAAGGGAGTATAAAAATTGGGCACTTGTGACATCAGTAGACTCATTCTGGGATGGGAGCAACATCGTAGACTGTGGACAAAGCCATCTACAATTATCCAGCAGTGAGCAGCTGTGCAAGCTGAAAGGGGCCCTCATTGAGACCAGACACCAGGTGTGTTAGTGGTGAAATCAATGTAGCTAAGTATTGCCATATACTGTATATATTTTACTTATTCAATAAATATCTATATCTTTTCACAGCACAGCTTTTGGGGTGTCACTTTTACCTGCTATACACCTTAACCAGAGATAACAGCATATGCCCATTTTGTGACAATTTTGGTAGAGGATAATTTAACAAGAATCAGTAGGGATTATCCACTCAATGGATAATCCATGGGAACCTCCCTGTCATACATCTGATTCTGGGAGGCGACATTCTCAAATGCTAAGCTGTTCTTTGGAGCTGTACCATTTCGTGAAAGCGTTCCATAAAGGGCCTACCTATGCAGATAGATAATTGCACATAAATCTCCAAAGGACCAGTAGCTATATACAGAGAAAAGCATATTGGGGGTCATTCCGACCCAATCACTCGCTGCAGTTTATCGCAGCGCAGCGATCGGGTCAGAACTGCACGTGTGCCGGCACCGCAGTGCGCTGGCACATGCCAGATGGCCAAAGGCCGTCGTTGCCTAGCGATCGCCTCTGCCGTTTAGGGGGTGCAGTCTGGCCGACGCAGGCGTGGCCGGATCATTGGGGGAAGTGGTGGCGGCTGCGTGACGTCACACGCAGCCGCTGCATCCCGGGCAGCGAAGAGGTTCTCCCGGCCAGCCACAGGAGCTGCGCTGGCCGGGAGTTACTCCTCAAATGCAAAAGCATTGCGCTTTTGCATTTCTGCAGGGGGGGGGGGGGGGGGGGGCTGGCAATGACATGCGGGGCAGACTAGCCCTGTGCTGGGCATCCCCCCACATGTCTGAGTGCCTGATCGTAGCTGTGCTAAATTTAGCACAGCTACAATCAACTCGGAATGACCCCCATTGTACTCATTTGGACAGCAGAGAGGTAAATGGCTGGGGTGGCACTGGCTGGTATCAGGGACAGATTTACACACAATATATGACCCAAAGGGTTCATGTGGGCATTATACACAGGTGCAACAGAATATACTAATGGAAATTTGATGAGTTTTGATCAGAGGTGTGCAGAAAAGGTAGGCAGGGGAGGCAGTCATAGACTTTTTACTCCAGAGATTTGATTACAAAAACTATTAGACTAATACAAAGAAGATATTTCTAATATATTCTTTATATTTTTCATATAGTTATATAGTCAGAACTGTGGTGTATATGTTAGTAGAACTCTGGTGTATACGTTAGTATGACAGGAAAGGCTCTGCCTCACCCGCCTCACATCACTCATTCTGTGTGTGACTGCGAGTGCATTTGCATACAAAATGCTATGATACAGTGTTTTCCTGAAAAACTGTAACGTCGCATTGCGGCCGCAATTACACACATAATATAGGCATGCTGCATAACATTTTAATCAGCAGTAGCAGCTTGTGCTTCCTATTACATTACTTTGCATCTAAGACACATTATCGTGGAAAATCACAAAAAAAGACGCTCTGCACTACCGAGTCCCGCCACGGCATGGGGCAACTTCAGGGACTATTTAGCGTGACTGCAGCAAGGATGTAAGAGGATGCATCTGTATGTAATACCTCAGACATATACAAAGCAATCACAGTAAAGGCCCATATACACTGGGCGATTTTGAGCTGAAAGCAGCTCACTTTTGGTGTTTTGAGCTGCTTTCAGCTCAAGACTGCCCAGTGTGTATGCCCCGGCGATGAGTGCTGATACGCGCCACCGCTTCATCGCTGGCAGCCGCTGTTCATCTGCTGATATTACATAGCATCCTGCTATGGAAAGCCTTTCACCCCTGCTGACATCGCTGGGCAGCGGGGAAAATCGCTCAGTGTGTATGTCCTGAGCGATTTTTAGCCCAGCGATGTCAACGATCATCGCTGTGCATACATGCTGGGCAAAAACGCCCAGTGTATATGCACCTTAAGACGTTAGATGTGACAGTAGGGTTAGATCCCCTGAATTGAATGTTTTTCCTCTGGATTTGGGCACCACTCTACAATCCAAGTAACCTGACCTGTGGAGTACTAAAGCAAATCTGGTAGTCTGGTGGAGTGACAGAAGTACCTAGCACCAGATCTGGAAATACATGTGCTCATTATACACTGGAGAGTGGATATACAGTAATACAGAAATAATTAACACTATAGAAGTCCCCCTACAGAAAAGTCAGAGAGACGTGGCCGAGAAACACGTAAGGGTGCTTGTGGATGATCCCTCTGGAGTCCTGCTTTTGGAATTTACCAGTTATAGAGTGTATTTGCCTGCCCGCTGAATCACGTTCTCCCTCTCCTCCATCATCACGTGGAACATTTACCTGGCCAGGATAAGAAAACAGTCGTCTGTCTTTCCCGTGGGTTACATCCATGGCCATCTTAACAGCAGTGTAGGCCCCTGGGCAAAGCAATGTACTGGGACCCCTACCCACCCTGCAGCGGTAGGGGTGGGAGGTGCAATCAGTTGCAGCTTTGATGTTCCGGGGATGGTAGGGGGTGGTCTATCTTCTGCTTAGCATGTAGGACCAAGAGCAGTAATTTCTGATAATTAATCTTTTACTGCACAGATGGTGGGAGATGGGGTGGGAGGGAGAACACTAAACTGTAGAAGGGGCATTGGGCTGAATGCAGGGGCCCGTGTACAAGACTTACAGGGTGGTAAGGCAGGGTTTAATACACAGGGGAGGGGTGGATAGTGGAGTGGGCTTAATATTCATCACTTTCTGTTAGGGGGTCAGCTTGCTTGATTGCAGATATCTCCAGTTCCTGGAAATAGATTTCTTAGCTTTTATGGGGTAAAACACTAGAGAGTCCCACCTTTCAAAAAATACTGGAGACTTGGGGATCAGAGCAATCCACCAACAAAAATATAAACTGCATAACAGGCATGTGGCGATTGAGCAGAGACCAGCTGCTGGAAGGTTCAGGTTCTGGGCATAGTAGAGACAAGATGCCAGTGTCCACCGAAAGGGGAGAGTCCCAGCTTTTAGAGTATGCCCTAACAAAAACTCTAAGTCAGACAGAACCTGAGATATCTGGCTGGGAAGAGCAATTAACAGGCTCAGAGGGGGACCACTGTTTTAATGTCAGATATCTACGGTTCCCCAGGTCCAGTTTTCAAAAATATGGTACCCCTGGAAAGAAGGGACCCTCAGCTATCAGCCCAGGGCCCTTAGACTCCTGGAGCCCTTGGCAAGTGCCCATTGAGCCCATATGAAAAGACGGCCCTGGTTACATCTGCTAGTAGGGGAGGTTGAGCATAGCGCAGGCCTGATTGTTTGATAAAGTCACAAAAGGAGTTAAGTGCTGCTCCATTACACTGGGGAAAGGAAGGAAGAAAATGAAAACTCTCTTCTTTGGGGGCACTCTTAGTTATAATTAAAACTTAACTTTTATGAAAGAAAACAAAAAAACTCAGATCTACAAACAAACATTCAAGAATTTTTTAAAATAGATAGCACAGTATATAATGGCCTTACCTAGGCCTGATTTGAACAATTTAGTATCAATTCCCCTTAAGATATTTATTATAATGCCCACCAATTGGTGTAGTCTCTTGATAAGCAGGAATATCCAACAATTTGTTTCCTTTATATAGAATAGGATGAATATTTGTGTGTCTGTTAATTAGCTCTAACAAGAAATTCCTAGATTGTAAGTCATCTGTTGTTGGTGAATTATTAAACTGTTGCACTTAGAAACAGCAAGAGTTCTTTATATATATTTACTGTAACAATTTAATTAGCAACATTGTCCAAAACTGTAATCAACAGACACATTGTTCTTCCTACTGAAAAACTCTCAGCATAAGCCTATATGAGTTTGCCTATCAAAAACCTCAGTAATCATGATGTAAATAACTGGGTAGACTTGGAAACAAAAAGATTGGAAGGAAGTGAGACACTCGTATACTATACTCTGTACCAGGCTTCTGCTTTTGAAAATTGAATTGTGGATGAGAGGATCCCTCAGCATCTCTGCGTGAAATGAGAGTGCTTCTGCTGTTGGCTCCCATACAATGTAACCACTAAATGGGGCTGATGAGAGACCACTGAAAAAAGGTAGCAGCAAGAAATCAAGTAGATAGTGTAGTCTAACAAAAAATAGGAATTTAATACCTGCCGGTAATTCCTTTTCTCCTAGTCCATAGTGGGGTCTTGTACTTTAGTACCATGGGGTATAGATCAGGTCCACTGGAGCCTGGCACTTTAAAACTTTTTTAGTGTGTGCATGTGTGTGCTGGCTCCTCCCCTCTATACATCGCCTACCAGACTCAGTCTAGGAAAACTGTGCCCGAGGAGACGGACATACCATGAGAGACGAAACAATACAAAGCGGTGAGGCAACAAGCCAACACACAACCATAATGAAAGAAGGAAGCTAACTAAAACAGAGGATAGCAGAACCAACCTAACCTGGATAGCACAGCTATCCCAACAACCTAATGAGACTGCAATGTCGGTCCAACCGAACACTTACACAGGTAAGCAAGAACGAAGCACTGAGGCGGGCGCCCAGTATCCACTACGGACTAGGAGAAAAGGAATTACTGGTAGGTATTAAATTCCTATTTTCTCTTAAATCCTAGTGGATACTGGGGTCTTGTACTTTAGTACCATGGGGAAGTCCCAAAGCTCCCAAACAGGTGGGAGAGTGCTCAGACCCCTGCAAAAACCATTGACCAAACTGAAGGTCATCCTTGGCCAAGGTATCGAACCTATAGAATTTAACAAACGTTTCGAACCAGACCAAGTTGCAGCTCGGCACAACTGTAGGGCTTAAACACCCGGGGCAGCCATCCAGGAAGACCCCACTGACCTCGTCGGGTGGATCTGAATAGACTTCGGCAAAGGCAGCGCCGCCAAAGTATAGGCCTGTTGAATGGTCAACCTAAGCCAACGAGCAATAGATTACTTAGAAGCTGGCTGACCAATCTTGGAGGCATCACAAAGGACAAACAGCGAGTCAAACTTCCGACAACGGGTCGTCCTTTTGACATAAATCTTGAGAGCCCTGACTACATCCAAGGACTCAGGACCAAAGGAAGCATCAGACACTGGAACCACAATAGGTTGATTCACATGAAAGGCTGACACCACTTTCGGCAAAAACTGAGGACGGGTCCTTAGTTCTGCCCTGTCTTAATGAAAAATCAAATACAGGCTCTTATAGGATAAGGCCCCTAATTCGGAGACACACCAGGCAGAAGCCAATGACAATAACAGGTGAGAAATTTAAACTTCACCCTATGTAAGGGCTCAAACCAATCCGATTGGAGAAAGGACAGAACCACATTGAGGTCCCATGGAGCCGTGGGAGGTACAAAGGGTGGTTGCATATGAAGAACACCCTAAAGGAGAGTCTGTACTTCTGGTAACAGGGCAAGTTGCTTCTGGAAGAAAATAGAGAGCGCCGAAATCTGGACTTTGATGGAGCCTAAACGTAGGTCCATAGCCACTCCCGCTTGCAGAAAAAGTAAAAAGCGACCAATTCTAAATTCCAGAAACCTTTCTACTTTCACACCAGGAAACATACTTTTTCCAGATACGATGATAATGTCTTGACGTAACCATCTACCTGGTCTGGACCACGGTGGAAATAACCCGGGAGGGGAGACCCTTTCTTGCTACAATCTCCCTCTCAACTTCCAAGCCGTCAAACGTAGCCTCTGTAAGTCTGGATAGACGAACGGACCTTGCTGAAGAGGATCGTCTTGGAGAGGCAGAAGCCAGGGATCCTCCAGAGACATGGTCAGGAGGTCCAAGTACCACGCCCGTGGAGGCCAATCCAGAGCAATTAGAATTGTCTGAATGCTTTCCCTTCTTAGCCTTTTTAGCAGCCTTTGGATCAGTGGTAGAGGAGGGAACAGGTACACAAACTGGTACATCCACGGTGTCGTCGGCGCATCAACTGCTACAGCCTGCGGAACCCTCGTTCTGGAACAGTAATGGCATAGCTTCTTGTTGAGTCGAGAAGCCATCAGATCGATCTGCAGACAGCCCCACCGGTGAATTAACTGTTGAAACACCTGGGGATGTAGACCCCATTCCCCCGTATGGAGGTCGTGCCTGCTGAGGAAGTCCGCTTCCCAGTTGTCCACTCCTGTAATGAATATGGCTGAGATGGCCCTTGCATTGGCCTCCGCCCAGAGGAGGATATTTGAGACTTCTCGCATCGCCACTCTGCCCCTTGTCGGTTTATGTACGCCACCGCCAAAGCGTTGTCCGACTGAACCTGGATTGCCTGATCCTTCAGGAGATGAGAAGCCTGCAGAAGAGCTTTGTAAATTGCCCTGAGTTCCAGGACATTTATCGGAAGAGTAGCTTCCTGTCTCGATGATATCCCCTAGAACTGGGCCCCTTAGAAGCTGGTATCTCAGTAGAATTCACAAGTGGATATTGAAACTTCTGACCTCTATGAGGTGAGGAACTTGTAGCAACCATAACAGAGAAATTCAGGCTCTCGGAGATAAGGTCACTTCCTGATGCATGTGAAGGTGAGACCCCGACCATTTGTCCAGCAGATCCAGCTGAAAAAGGCGGGCATGAAATCTGCCATATTGGACTGCCTTGTAAGCAGCCACCATCTTACCCAGTAATCGGATGCAAAGATGTATGGATACCCCGCGAGCACTGAGCACCGAGCGAACCATAGCCTGAATGGTCAAGGCCTTTTCCATTGGGAAAAAAACCTTCTGAGACACTGTATCCAGTAACATTCCCAGGAACTGAAGACTCTGGGTCGGTTCCAGGTGAGATTTCTGAAAATGTAGGATACACCCATGATCCGTAAGTAGGCGAGTCATCAGATCGATGCTGTGCAGCAGATGCTCCCTGGACACAGCCTTTATCAGGAGATCATCCAAGTATGGGACTATGTTTACTCCCATCATGCTCAGTTGCAGCATCATTTCCGCCATGACCTTGGTGAAGACCCTTGTAGCTGTGAATAGTCCGAAGGGTAAGGCCTGAAACTGGAAATGGTCTTCCAATATGGCGAATCTGAGGTAAGCCTGATGTGGTGGCCACATGGGAATGTCAGGTAAGCTTCCTTGATGTCCAGAGACACCAGGAGCTCCCCCTCCTCCAGAGCGGACACCACCACCTGCAGGGACTCCATCTTAAATTTGAACACCCGCAGATACGGGTTTAGTGACTTCAGGTTCAAGATAGGATGCAACAAACCGTCTGGTTTGGGAATGACAAAAAGACTTGAGTAAAAACCCCTGTTGCGTAACAGAGGGGGTACTGGAGCCACCACCCCCATTTGCAAAAATTTTTGAATATTCTCTTGCAAGGTAACTTTTGCTGCGGGTAAAGCTAGCAAGTCTGACCAAGTCTCCTCTATGAGGAGGGAGCGTTTGAAATTCCAGGTGGTATCCTTGGGAAATGAGGTCCCTCACCCAAAGATCCCGGCAGGACTCTGCCCACATGTGCTTGAAGTGTTGAAGGTGAGCGCCTACCTGAAAATCACCTTGTTGCTGGGGCCAACCGTCACGCGGAAGGCTTTGCGGCAGGGGATCCGGTGGTCTGGTCCAGGGAGACAGATCCAGGGAGACAGCAAGTGCAGGTTTACGGGACTTACCACGTGATCCTCTGGAAATGGTGGAGACCCCTCGGCCCCTGCCTCTGAACCTTGCCACATGAAAGGACTGCAAAGAGGGTCCTGTGTAAGGATGTCTAGCAGGCAGCGCAACCAACGGCAGATAGGTAGACTTGCCATCGCTTGGGAGATCCATTTATTTAATTAATCTCCAAACAAAGAATCACCTGTAAAGGGAAGATTTTCTACATCCTTCTTGGAATCAGCTTCTGCTGACCACTGACTCAACCACAGAGCTCTGCGTGTCGAAACAGCCAGAGCAGTAGTGCGGCCGTTAATCTTACACAACTCTTGAATAGCCTCGCTCATAAAAGCATTCTGTATATGTTGCAGCAGAGTAACTTCCTCATCCCAGGGCAAAGTGTCCAAACCATCGATAATGTTATCAGACCACTTGACTACCGCCCTGGAAATCCACCTACAAACAATTGTGGGGCATTGAGCAGCGCCTGCCGCCATATAAACTGCCTTGACCGTGGTCTCAATCTTACGGTCAGCTGGCTCTTTCAGGGATATAGCCCCTGGAACCGGCAGTACCAATTTCTTAGACAGTCTGGACACAGACATATCAACTGACGGAGGTTTTTCCCATACCTTCCTGTCCTCATCAGGGAAAGGAAAAGTAGTTAAAAACCTTGGAGGAAACATTTTTATCAGGGTTTAACTATGCTTTCCTGGCCAGAGAGTTTAACTCTTTAAACACAGGAAAGGTTGCTGAGGCCTTTGGTCTAGCGTTAAAATACAACTCCTCATCTGGCTGTGACTCCTGATCCGGTATGTGTAGGGCCTCTCTCACAGAGAAATTGAGGGCCTCCACCCCTGGGGACAGAGATCTGTCCTCATCCATATCATCATCATTATCTACGTAAGGCTGATTAGAATCAGAATCAGACTGGAGTACCTGTGGCAGTGAGCATTTATGTAAAACCACTAGATGGGGCTGAGAAGCCTTTTTGGAATCTGCTGCCTTGGCCACCGAATCAACAGAATGTTTCAACACCTATCTCTCCCTTATAGCTGCAGCTAATTCTGAATTAACATTCTGGATGATGCAAGTAAAGCTGTCCAGTCAGGCAAGTGCTTGTGAACTGTGTCCTTGTGGAGACAAGGAACATTGTTCACACATGAGTGACCCCACTGAAGAAGGGGATGAATTACAGGCAGTAAACATAACTATGTCCACAGACATCCTTCACAATGTAAAAGCGCAGCTCACTGACCAAACACCTCCACACAGACCCTACAGAGCCCCTGGAGCAACACAGAGAAGTGGACACCAGCACACAAAGAACACAGCTGAACAAGTAAAACTAAGTGTATCACCTGATAGGAGTGCAGCGGCGCTACCACTATTGTGCTCCCCCCTGTCTAAGACCCCCTGGTACCAGTATAGAGTCCTGTAGCAGCGTGGGTCTCTGGAGAAGCAACATTGTATGCAGCTTGATCCGCAGCAGCAGGAAATGGCGCCTTCCCGCCTCAGGTCCCACTCCGGGATGCCCCGCCCCCTGTAATGGCACGCGGTTCCTATTAACAGACTATACTGGCTATGTCAAAATCATATATATATATATATATATATATATATATATATATATATATATATATATACAGGTTGAGTATCCCATATCCAAATATTCAGAAATACGGAATATTCCGAAATACAGACTTTTTTTAGTGAGAGTGAGACAGTGAAACCTTTGTTTTTTGATGGCTCAATGTATACAAACTTTGTTTAATACACAAAGTTATTAAAAATATTGTATTAGATGACCTTCAGGCTGTGTGTATAAGGTGTTTATGAAACATACATGAATTGTGTGAATGTACACACACTTTGTTTAATGCACAAAGTTACAAAAAATATTGGCTACAATGACCTTCAGGCTGTGTGTATAAGGTGTATATGAAACATAAATGCATTCTGTACTTAGATTTAGGTCCCAACATCATGATATCTCATTATGGTATGCAATTATTCCAAAATACGGAAAAATCCCTTATCCAAAATACCTCTGGTCCCAAGCATTTTGGATAAGGGATACTCAACCTGTGTGTGTGTGTGTATATATATATATATAATATATATACAGTACTCCCAAAGCCTTTCTGTGACAGTGAGCACTGAGGGGCATCTGCCCATTGCCAGTTCGACCGTGGTGGGCACCGCAGCTCAGGGCCCGTGACCGCCACGCGACCTGCCGCCAAAACTGCACCGGGGACCCGCTATCTGGGACCCCGGTGTAACACTCACCGCACCTGAATCCTTAGCATCTGTTAGAGGGTGGCGGCTAGATGCTGGAGTGGGCACACATACTAACGATGTGTGATCAGTACCTCAGGAGCTCAGTGTCCTGACAGCTGGATTTACGAACCATTAACCCTCAGGAGGTTGGTTCGGTCCCCCCTCTAAATCCCACGAAGCAGGTAGTCTGTCTGCCAAGCAGAGCTA